>NC_022017.1:14578324-14596991 GCF_000317375.1 Microtus ochrogaster
GAGGGGGAGAGGTGGGTACTAAGAGCAGGGGGCAGGGTCAGGAGCGGGGGCAGGGCCTGGCACTGATTTGACGATGGTGATGACGCTAGCGGGCGCCACCAGAGCCGGGGGCCCACGGGCGGCGGCCACCGACCGGGCGAAGCCCTGCAGCGCCTCACACTTGCCGCGCAGCGCGTCGAGCTCCAGGCGCATGGCGGCGTTCTCGCGCGCCAGCTTGTCCACCTCGCGCTCCAGCTCGGACTTCTGCTTCTGCAGCTCCTCCTTCTGGCACACGCGCTTCACACGGCAGCTGGCCGCGTAGCCGCGGTTCTTGAGTGTGCGACGCCGCTGCTTCAGCCGTGTCACCTCCTCTGCCGACAGACCGCGCAGGTTCCGGTTCAGCTCGCGCACCGACAACCCCATCAGCGCCTCATCCGAGAGGTGCGGCGTGTTCTCGCTCAGCTCGCGCTTGACCTGGGGAAACAGAGACACGCAACCCGTGCTGGGGATGCCGCCCCACTTCCCAGTGCGCCCTCCTTCCCCGTTTTGGGCGGTTACTGGACTTGAGCCAAGACCTTGAAGGTGACTGGGACCCGGCATTAGCACACAGGAGACCACCCAGGGCTCAAACCAACCAAGTCAAGTCCTGGACCCCCGCTGAGAAACGCAACCTGGAAAGTCCCTTTCCACAGGGGAAGCTGGCACAGTGGGAAGTGACCTGCCCCTCTGGCCCTGTAGCTGCTTAGTCCCCTTTGGGGCTTCCAGGAAGGAAAGGGGAATTGGGACAACACTGCTGTACCAGGAGCAGCAGCAGCAGAGAGAGCCCACAGGAGCTAGTGTGGTCCACAGAAGCTAACTCACCTTCAGGGCTTTGCTGGATAAGGGATCCACTGACATTTTTGCAGAAGGTGCCCTCTGGGCTGGAGGCCTGGGAAAGAGAAGTTCAAGGTCATTTTCATTGGTTTGTTCACGTTTTACTTCACGCGGGTTTATTGGAAGAGGAGAGAGAAGGGGCAGGGACAGGTCGGTGTGGACAAGAGTGGTAGAAGAGAAAGAGGCAGAGAATGTAGCAGGGAATGTAGCAGATGTGCACAGGAGGTGCTATTAGTGGCTGCAGCTGAAGACATAGCCCGTCAGGACCCCAAGGGCAGGCCAGTACAGATGCCTGAATACTAACACATAGCCTAGCATTCAAGGCTCCTAGGTCAGCATTTAGTCCTGCCTCCCTTGACCCCAGCTCCCTGTAGTGACTCCTCATTATCTAGGTCTTTGCCGAATGCCAGTGTCCATCCCAGTTAATGGCTTGTCCCTCCCTCCCCGTCCCCCCGCCCCAGCCTTACCACACCAAGGTCAGTGCCTGCACACACTAAGCACTTGACAGACATGAACTGAGGGAGTGGACACTCCTCCCATGGGCCATTCTCCTGCACGGGGCCAGGACATGCATGTTTTGGTTTGTTTCAGTTGTATGTGTTAGCTGGGTCCACCAGAGCCCTGACAGTCGTGTGGAGGTCAGAGGATGATTTGCAGGAGTCAGTTTTCTCCTTCCACCTGTGGGTTCTAGGGCATCCATTTAAGATCCTAGGCTTGGCAGCAAACTCCTTTAACCACAGAGCAATCTCATGTAGCCAAGGCTGGCGTCAAACTCCCTATTCTCCTGCCTCTGCCTCTTGAGTGCTGGGGTTACAGGCTGTCTACAGAAATGTGCCCAAATGTGTGCAGGTCAGCGAATCTCCAAAATTCATCCTGTACCTCATCAAGATACAGCGCCCAAGTGTCCTCCCCAGCAGCACTTGGCCAAGATCATATTTTGGGAAGATTTCTCAAACTGCCTGGGGTCTGCCAGTCACTAACTCTCCATGGCTCTAGAGGGGATAGCAGCTATTCTCTAACCTATGATGAGCCCAGTGGTCCCCAGAGCCTTCCCCAGGGCCTGCAAGACTCACATTCCTTCAGTGACCATTTCCTGATTAGCTTCAATCTGCCATGTATCTGGCACTGGGGAGACAGGTGAACAGAAACTTGTGGGGGGAGGCTGGTGTGGTGAAGTTTGAGGCCAGCTGGGGTTGCATGAAACCCTGTTAAACAAGCGCTCTTAGCCACGGAGCCATCTCGCCAACTCTTTTCCTTTCTATTCGAATCGGGGATTGAACACGCAGTGCACCGACATGCGTGTAGACAAAACATTCATGCATAGGAAATAAAAATAAATGTCAAAATTTTAAAAGGGCAAGTGAGAGGCCCAGGGTTTTGGATCCCCGAAAGCCATGTAAATGCAAGGTGAGTGTGGTACCCCACCTGTAATCCCAGGATGGGAGGAGGCTACAGACGGGACTCCTGGAACTAACTGGCTAGCTGGGCTAGCTGAACCAGGAGCTCTGAGTTCATGTACAGTCAAGGATACTCAGCGCCAACCTCTGACCTCCACACACACTTGCATCCTGCATGCTAACACCACATGCACACACATCTCACACTCACACACATGCCGCATCTTGCTCAGTGTCTGCCCTGTAAGGATGGCCCTCTCCAACGGCAGGATCCTTGCTGACTCTACAGTTTACCCCAGCTTAGCACAGGGTCTGGCCAGAGAAGATGCTCGTGTGGCAACTGTGGAATTCTTAGTTGTGACTCAGGCCTTGGTGGGGACAGTCTGGAGCTTCTGAGAAACTCCCACTAGGTTAGGGGTCAGTGGAGCAGCTCAGACAGCAGGAAGGAGTGGGGCAGGAAAGGGAAGTTGCCCATTCAAGACACTGTTTTGACTGACACAGCTACTGTGATCCCAAGGCTAGGAGGGTCTTATGGGGCCTGCAGGGGAGCAGAGGCACAGGGCAGGGATCCTGGCATCAAGAAAGAGACAGGAGGGTCAGAAGTTCAGGTCATCCTGTTAGATCATGGATTCAAAGCCAGCCTGGGCTATGTGAGACCCTGCCTCAAATAAAAGAGAACTAAAACTAACAAAACCGCTAGGTCAGGCACGACACCCTGCAAACCCAGGGCTGGGGAGGCTGAAGCAGGAAGATCACAATTTTTAGTCCATCCTCGGCTACACACCGCATTCAAGCAAGACCCTATCTCTCTCTACACAACAAAAAAACCACCGTGCCCCTTTTGATGTAGCTGGAAGCTGCACTTGGGGCCCAGACCAGGACTTGGGCAGTTATAGATGCCCTGTGCTGATTCTGGAGAGTGCGACTCCTTGACTTCACAGGACAGAATAGAATTTGCAATCCTCCAGCCTCAGTTACCCAAGTCCTGGCTTAATAGGTGTGGGCCATCATCTCTGGGATTACAAGTGTGGGCCATCATCTCTGGGGTTATAGGTGTGGCTATCATATCTGAAGTGGTGTGTGTTTTAAACAGTTCCCTGCCTGAGCCACACACTATGGTGGGGTGATATCTATTCAATAAGAAAATCTGACATGCCATGGCCACATGGCACCTCCTGTGGGTCCTACTGGCCAGAAGACAAGAGTTCAGGCACCATGTAGTGCTCCAGGTGGCAGGCCCTGTGCCCAGCCCCACCCTGCTTCCCACTAGTCTGCCTCCGGCCTGGAAGAATCACTCAGTTCCTATCACCCCACCCCCTGCTGCCCCTCCGCTTTCCCCTCAGTCTGTCTGCCAGGTTCCTGCTTACTCTGTCCCTAGGGTAGGAAGCCCTCCCTGACCCATAGGCCTTGCTGGGTGCCCCCTGCCCCCTAGCCCGTCTTGCCCTTGCTTTTCTTCCGCAGTGGTGTGACCATCCCTACACTAGTCCCTACACTAGACAGCTGAGTCGGCCCCGGGTGTTTGAGGCTGCCCTGCCCAGGCCCAACAGGGGCAGGGAGCAGGCGGTGGTGTGGGTGGGTGGGGTTTCTGTCATGGTCACCCAGCTGGTCAGTGTCCTAGCCAAGTTCCAAGACGAGCTTAGGGGAACATAGTGTGAGTGGAACTTGCTCGTTGGCCTCTACATTCTTCTCCTTGTCTTCCGCCTTGTGGGACAAATGTCACAGGTGCCAGGAGAGTCGGAGCAAGCATAGGGACCCCACCCAGGTAACCTCTGGCCCAGATAAGGGCTTGGGAAATGGAAAGGAGCGGCACTGGCTGAGAGGCAAGCCCCAGAGTTTGAGTCCTGTCCATATTTTCTCCAGGCTGTGCAGCCTGGGGAGAACGACTTCACATCTCTGGTCTCTACTATCCCATCTGTAAAGTGGGACAGTTTCCTTCCATGGTTTTAGTGGAAACTTGTCATACATAGGGGCAGAGGTGGTCTGGCAGCTTAGTAAAATTGCTGAGCCTGGCCAGGTGTCAGGGCTGCAGTCAGCTCTGGGGGCTTGTTCTGAGTCAGCACAGCCAGCCAGGGTCACCACAGAACTGCATGAGGAAAGGCCCTAGAGACCACCCCAAGAGGAAGTAGTGACCCAGAGAGGCACCTCATTTGCTAGAAGCCACACCGCAGCCTGTCTGCAATCCAGGCAGAACTCTGCCTGACTTTTTTTTTTTCCTCTTCATTTTTTTGAGACAGGATTTCTCCGTGTAGCCTTGGCTGTCCTGGAACTCATTCTGTAGACCAGGCTGGCCTTGAACTCACAGAAATCCACCTGCTTCTGTCTCCTGAGTGCTGGGATTAAAGATGTGCACCACCACCACCTGGCTCAGGACTGACCCCTGGTCCCTTCCGACCATCATTTTCACAGTCTTCCTGATAACACTGTCAAATAATGCTCCAAGACGGTGACAGAGGGGTCACAGCTACCCAGGGCAGAGCCCAGGACTGAAGCTGTACTGAGCTCGACACCTGCACAGTATGCCCTCGGTACAGCTCCTTCTATGAGCCCTGTTTCTTCACATCTGAGGAGGAAGCCACTCCACCTGTGCTGTGCCTGGACCTGGGTTAGGTCGGCCAGGGATGGGATATTCAAGTTACACCAGATACCCAGGCCTTTTTGCCAGCTGTGAGGAGCTGGACTGGTGGGGGATAGTTGTTTAGTCAAGGGACCTGGTAGAAGAAGGGGGCCTCTCCCTGCACAAGTTAACTCGGGACCTGCAGGGTGCCGAGTGCTGGGTGCGCCGTTCGGACCCAGAACCTTGGCAGTATAGCCCTCACGATCAGTTATCTTTCCTGGTCTTCTTGCGTCTTAGATCAAGTCGGGGCTGGACTGGGTTGGCTGGGCACAGATCACTCTAGCCAGGCACTTATTTCCAGGGAGATGAAACAGCCGCTGAAGCTTTCAAAACCTCAGGTGGCGCATGCCTTTAACCCCAGCACTTGGAAGGCAGAGGCAGGTGGATCTTTGTGTTCCAGAGAGGGTTCCAGGACAGCCAAAGTTACCACAAAGAAACCCTGTCTCAAAAAACAAAACAAAACAAAACAAAAAAATCCCGAAACACCCCAAACCTCAGCTTTCCTGCTGAACCTTCTTTACACGGCACAGCCAGCCCCCCAAGAGGTGGGACTGCAGCCATACCCTTGAGGACAGTGAATGCTAGGAAGGCTGGGACCTGCCCCTCCTCCTACATCCCGCCAACCCGCATTCTAGCCTTAGGCCCCTCAGTGGCATCCTCAAAGTCCATGGAGGCTCAGATTTGCCCAGGAATGTCCTAGCTCAGCAGTCAGCCAGTCACAGAGGGACTGTCCCAACATGAGAAGGGGGAGAGATTTTCCCACTGCCTTTGACTTTTGGCTTCTAGCAGCAGGCCCCAGTTTTTAGGACACAAGGCAAGGAAACTCCATTGCCACCAGCCTGCCTGACCCAGGGACCCCACCCTCAAGACTTTTCTTCTTCCTGGGGAAGCCAGCGGGGCCAACTCCAGGTCTGAGGTTCCTAGTATTCTTTGGAGACTCAGGAGTGAGCTCATTCTCGGGGACATGACGGCTGACCAGCCAGGGGCCTTGGCCTTCCTGTCCCTGTCTCTGGCCCCTCGCTGTACACCCGAGACATCCTGCAGACGGCCCACCCACTGGCATGGGCTCCTCTCTGGCTGCTGAGCCACACTGCTTACTTGGTGAGGACAGAGGGAAAAAATGTGTTTGCCTGGGTCTTGGCAGTAAGCACGGGGCGCCTCCTCCCTCCTGGAAGGACGCAAGACTGGAAGAACTGAGCAGTACAGGCAAGCAGCAGCCTGGGGTTCCAGCTCCATGCTGCTACCCACACTCTCACTGTGTGGCTCCAGGTTGTCACTCCCTTTCTCTGGGCCTGGATTTCCCAACATGCCCAACCTCCCTGGAACCTAAGGTACCATCCAGCAATGGCAATATCATGAGTTTACACTGTCAGGTTCTGGCCCAGCGTGAAGCTCCAAAGCCTCCAGCAGGGTGGAGACATTGGAGGAAAGGAAAGGAAACCAGGGAAGGCCTCCTGGAGGCAGAAGCATGAGCGCACAAGCAGCCGGCCGGCTATGAGCCCTGATCTTTCTCCTCCACCTGCACAGCTAGGGGCCACTTCCTCTTCCAGCCAGACCAAGACCACAGTGGCCTGACCACTGCCTTACCCCCTCCTTTGCCTCCACCTCCACCTCCACTAGCATCAAAGGGGTCACTACAGACACGAACCTGCAAACTTGGCCATGTTTGGCAGATTTCGACACCTTGTACTAGTCGGGTGTGGTCATGTACACCGTGAGGGCAGCCCTCAAGAGGCAGAAAAAGAAGGCCAGAAGTTCAAGGCCGCCTCAGGCTACATAAGACCCAGGATCACGAAACAAAACAAAAATAGGGCTAGAGAAATGGCTCTGTGGTTAAGAGCGCTTGCTGCTCTGGCAGAGGACCTAGGTTCTCTCCTCGGTGCCACATGGAGTGGATCATATCAGCCTGTAACTACGGTTCCAGCGATCTGACACCTTCTGACCTCCATAGCCATCTGCACACGTGTGGAACACAAAACTCCACTGAGGCACAAACGCCTATATAAATAAAAAACTGAACTTTAAAGTCTTTGGGAAAATAAGATCAAAACCAAAGCACCCATTCTATCAGCTGCCCAGCCCACAGAGGAGCCTCTGGCCAATAATCTGTTCCCTCCAGGCTCCCAGCATTCTTCTTGCTAATAATCAACAAATGAGCAGATTGGATTTCCTAATGACTATTAGCCAAAAGGAACACAGGCTCCGAGTGTTTGAAGGAGGAAGCCACCTGCACCCTGAAGGACCTGGTCATGGTTGGGGAATTCCTACAAGACTCCTTTCGTCCACCGTCTTGCTTTCCATTTCCTGAACCTGTGGTCCTCTTTCTATCTGTGTCATTGGGCTCAAGGACATGGAGCCATTGCCCATTTCTTTAGCTATCCACATATCCAAGAAGCACCTACTATATGCCAGGCTCTGTGCTGAGCCCTGAAAGCCCAAAAAGGAACTATAGCCCTTGTCCTCTGTGTTCTAGAGTCACTGCAACATTAGACTCTACTCCCTAGCCACTCCCCAGGGAAAGCTTCCATGATTGCCCTGGCTAAGCTGGACCCCTGTTGCTACTTCCCCTTCAGGGCACTTATCTTAGCTGCCACTTTGTAGTGAGCTGTTTTACTTTGTTTCCCAGAAGGCAGTCCCAAGGTCTGTCTGTTTACTGCACCCCTAAGTGTGTGGTCCAGCCGCTATGCAAGGCTAAGTGTCAGCAAAGCTTCCTAGTGCAGGGAGACAGGAGCCAGCAGCACCTCCACTACCACAGCCATGGGTGAACTGGTCTCACCAGGCCTTCCTGCCGCAGCAAGTGTATATAAATCCTCCCATCAAAAACTGAGGTGGACAGATGGCTCAGTGGTTAAGAGCACTTGTTGCTCTAGCAGAGGAGGGTCCAGATTTAGTTCCCAGCACTCACAGGATGGCTCACAACCATCCGTGACTACAATTCCAAGGGATCCAAGACCCTCTTCTGACCTCTGCTGGCACCAGGTACACACAGGGTGCAAACACATACGTGCAAGAAAAATGCTCATTTAAAAAAAAAAAAGTGCATTATCTAGGGATCCTGGGCCCTAGTAGACCTCTGGGGATTCAAGGGGAAATAGAATCTTTCAATGCTAAGTTTCCATCTGTCAATGAGCCAGTTAGCCACTTCCCCTCACCACTGACCCCCAGCCCCACTGGGGAATGTTTCTTGATGTTTCAGCCTTGAGGATGGACCCACCTACATCCTGTGGTCCTGACTACAGCTCCCGCCCCCACCACCAACTCTACATACATCTCCAGCTGCAGGCCCTTGGGGTTGGTTCTGCTTTCCCAGTTTCCCCTGGTAAACAGGCTGCGCTTCACAACTGACAGACGGCTCCCCTGCCCTTCTGCCGCAGACCGGGACACTGGAGTCCTCACAGTGGAAGCAGAACTCACTGGGCTCAAAGTTAAAGTATTATTGATTCCACCCCCTAACAAGCTTGGTTGCCACCTCCTTGGATTCCAGGGCAAGAGGGGAAAAAGTCTGAGTCGGGTCATGGGGTTCCCAGAAGTAGCTACCCTTCAGGTTGCTGGCCTCAGCAGGTGTTTTCCTGCAGCGCTCCCCTCCCATATTAACCCTTCCCGCAGGAAGACAGGGATTACACTGCCTGCTGATCTTGCTGGTCCGGGGTGGCCTGTAGGTGTGCCAGTCTTTAATTAGCCCTGGGGTCCAGCAGTCCACATACAGGTCCAGTCTAACGAGTCCCACCTGAGAACTGAAACTACCAGGCGCATTGGCTATCAGCCTCTCTCTCCCTCCTTCAGGACCCAGTGCGGCCTCAGAAACCCAGACCAGTCACTGTAGCCACGGGAGCAGCCTAGGAGCCTTGCCTTCCCCAATCTTTGCCATGGCCTTTCTGGCCTTCCCTATTTCTCCTGAGACAGGAGGACTAGGACAGTCCAGTGATGAACAGTCCATACTGAGCCAGAAAACCTGGGGTTAAGGAAGGACTTCCACGCACTTCATTACCAGGTCCACCAGGTGGCCAGGAGGAGGCTGACTCTGCTCTACCTAACGCTGCAGGCACCCGCGCTGGGCAAGAAACAAACACTGATGTCACATGGCTCCATCCAGGGGAAACTCCGGAGACAACTGGGACCGGGCAGTCCCGTCTGGTGGGAAGGGGGAGGATGGCGGAGGGTGGAGAGGAGGGAGAAGAAAAAAAATCCAGACCTGGTATGACCATCGACTGGGCCACTTCCTTCACTCGGGTTCTTATTCCGCATTTGCTCCAGCGGACACCGGTGTGACACTCACTTCAAGGTACACCGGGCTAGTGTCAGTATCCAGGGTGCGCGTGCAGCCAAAGACAAACACACACACCCCGAGGTAAACCGGGCGCACTCAGCCCGCAGGACCCAGGGCGCTCCCTAGAGAACACACACGCACGCACGCCACTGGGGGACGTAAACAAACCGCGCACACACGGTGCTGGGCGCGGCTCCAAGAACTGTTCTCACCGAGTCACGTACGTGTACGCCCCGCCCCCGCCTCCGCCTCGGCTTCCTCCCGGGGCCCGCGCACCGCCTCCCAGCCAGCCCCTCGGAGGCCCCTCGGTGGGTAGAGGTACAAGGGGCGCCGACAGCACAGCCGCACGCGCGGCCCAGGCGCGACCCGGAGCGCTCAGCCCTAGCGCGGTCCCGGTCCCTGACGCGTCCTTACCGCTCTCCGCCAGGCCCGGCGCTCCGCGCGCGCTTGTCGCAGCTGTCCCCGCAGCTGTCGCGGTGGCGGTCCCAGGCCGCCCTCGAGCCCCACTCCTCTCCGATCGGGACCGCAGTTCACTGGGTACCCGGCTCCGCGCAGCGACGGCCGCTCAGAGTTTTGTTATGGGGCGGGTGGCGCAGGGGGCCGGAGCCGCGCGCAGTTGTAAGGCGAGCTTCCCGGAATTACTCACGCACAGGATTCCTTTCATTCATAAAAACCCAGTCATGCACTGACGTCATCGCCCCGGCCGCGGGCCGGCCCCAGAGCTGCCTGACTTGCGTCGAGGCCACGCCCACACCCAAGTGAGGCCCCGCCCCCGGTAGGCCCTGCTTTAGGGGCCCACAGTAGGAGTTGCGGGGGGGGGGGGGGTTCTCAGTCCCCGGGATTTCGTCCTAGATGCGTTCACGTGACACCTCTCGAGAATAGCAACGGAGGTGTAACTTGCTTCACCGTTCACTGTCGACTCCTTTCCGATCTACACCCTTTGCCCGGATGATCTCACGCCTGTGAGCCCTAGGTTTGTATTCCTAGAGGCATAGCCACTGCTTACCCCTGGTCTTCCCCTTTGCCTCCACTCGCATGTGAGCCAAGGTGCTCGCCACTAATCCTGACAACTGGCATTTGGTCCCCACCACTTCCACGATGGAAGCTGTCCTCTGAACTCCACATACTGTGACGTGTGCACTCGCATACAGACACATAACGAATGAATAAGGTAAGTATCAAAGTTATCAATAAGAAAAGGAATTTTTAAAAATTTGGCCTCTGGACTAATGTTCTCAGTCCTAGAAAGTACACAAACATTAGCTGTCTATCCTGTTCACCCCCCCCCCACACACACACACACATCTTCCTACCTTTTAAAGAGCTCAGGCCATGCCTGACAAATAGTAGGTTTCCAACCAGTGAAGGAATCCAGTAGACCTGTATGGCATGTGGGAACCCCACGTGGCTAGAGATTTGGGCCAAACCCTCAGCCCAGGAGGACAAAGGAGTAAGGGCTCAGCGTCCACACCCTGATGCCCGGAGAAGTTGATCTCGTTTTGGGAATGGTCAATGCTGTTGTGCAATCATGCATTTAAAGGTGTGGTTGGCCTTCTCTTTCCAGTGGCAGAGTCCCGAGATGACTCGAGAAAATGGTACCCTGCGAGGTGACGGCAAATGAGAAAGAATAGCTCTTCGACCTCAGTGCTCAGGTGTCTGGAGGAGAGAACTCGGTACGGCTCACATCTTTGCTTCTTTCCTGAGACCTTTGTCCACGTCACTGGTCTTTCTGGAAAGGAAACCATTTGCCAAGAGGGACTCGTGGAATGAAGGTGAAGACGACCAGGATGAGGCCTCCCCATATGCCATCATGCCGGCTTCAAGGACCTGGGCACTGCTCTGTCTACCAAACGGGGCCACAGGAGGAAACAAGGCTATGACTCCTGGACTGAGGACCTGTCAGTCCTCAGAGTTCTTGCTCACTTGGGTGAAAGATCAGGCAGATTGAGGATGTTACCTCCTGACAGCCCCCACAGGAAGGAAGGTCGCTGTGGTCACTGTCTGTGCAGAGGACTTCTCTGGTTATTTTTCTGTCAATAAATTGCCTTCCTGAAAGCTAACAAAGTGGAGCAGGGCTCTCTGGCTTGAGACAGCTCTGACTAGCTAAGTCTGGACAACTTGGGCATTTAAATAGAACAACAATGGACCCTAACCTATTAGGTGAGAAATGTTGAGTTTACAGTGATAGAAATAGTCAAAAGTGGGGAAAGCCCCTCAGGTGGAGAGAAGTATGGCGTTAGAGAATGGCTGCCAAGCCACCTCATTGTAATAATGCACTGTAGCAGGGATCATCAGCAGGAATTTGTGTTTGACAAGAAGAAAGATATCCACATAGTTTGGGGCCAGCAAGATGGCTCAGCAGGTAAAGCCTCAGAATCTAAGTGAC
The DNA here is from genome assembly GCF_000317375.1 of Microtus ochrogaster. Taxonomy (NCBI): domain Eukaryota; kingdom Metazoa; phylum Chordata; class Mammalia; order Rodentia; family Cricetidae; genus Microtus; species Microtus ochrogaster. The sequence continues at coordinate 14,589,841 of NC_022017.1, forward strand.
GGTCAAAGGAGAGTTGTCTTCTGACCTAAACGGGTCACACACACACACACACACACACACACACACACACACACACACACGGTGTTGGAGGGAGGGGAGAGAGATGATGATGATGATGATGATGATAGATAAAATTTAAAAGTAAAAAAAATAAGATATTTCAGGCTGGATGATTGGCTCGACAGTTAAGGGCATGTATTGCTCTTGCAGAAGACCTGAACTAGGTTCGCATCACCCACATCAGGTGGCTCACAAGCTCTTGTAACTGCAGCTTTGGGGGTATCTCGCATACTGGAGGGCAGCTGGCATCTGTGCTCACGTGTACACCCCACACACACCTACACGTAATCAAAGATAAAAAATATTTAAAAAGAGACTCACAGTTTCAAGGTAATTTTAATAAGACTATTAACTATTATGTTTATGTTTTTATTTTATTTATTACGTGTGTGTGTGTATGTGTACGTCAGAAGGCCAACCTTCAGAAGTCGGTTCTCTCCTTCCACGGTGGGTCCCAAGGATCAAACTCAGGTCATCAGGCTTGCGCAGCAAGTGCTTTTATCTGCTGGGCTTTCTCATTGGCCTGAACTAGTTAATTATTAACTCTAGAGGGAAAATAGTAACTCTACCATGGAAGAACTTGGCAGACCCAGCCTTCACCAGGGATCCAAGTTAGTAAACCAGCAGTGGGGCAAACAGATGGATTAGGAAGAGTGATAACTTGTAGCAGACAACACTATATTCTCAAAGCACAGCACGATCAATTTCCTCCTTCTGGTAGTTGTTCTGTGAGCTGTAGGAGAGTGCTCTGGATTTCAGAAAATACTCATGACGTATTAGATAAAGGGGCCTCGTGTCTTTGGTTTACTCTAAAGGCGTTCGGATACAAATATGTGAAGACTCCCTGCTAGGGAGTTTTATGTCAATTTGACACAAGCTGGAGTCAAGTGGAAAGAGGGAACCTCCATGAGAAGAGGCCTTCACAGATTGGCCTGTGGCCAAGCCTGTAGTGCATGTTCTTGATTGACATGGGGGGTGGGGGGCAGCAGCTCACTGTGGGCAGTGCTGTCCCTGGCTGGTGGTCCCCGAGAGCAGGCTGAGCAGACCATGGGAAACAAGCCAGTAAGCAGCACGGCTCCATGGCCTCTTCATCAGCTCTTGCCTCCAAGGTTCAGCCTTGAGTTCCTGCCCTGACTTCTCTGGATGATGAACTACAAGCTATAAGAAGAGCTAAACCCTTCCCTCCCCAAGTTGCTTTGATTATGGAGTTTATTCTAGCAATAGAAACCCTAAAACATCGCGTGTGGTCTAAGTTATGTCATCAAATTGTGGATATTGAAGGATACCTGACACCTCCGAACATGACTGTACTGGGAAGTAAAACTGTTTTTTTTAAGATATTTATTTTATTTTATTGTGCATGAATGTTTATTTGCATCTGTTTATTTGTACCACATGTCCGTAGTGTCCTTAGGCACCAGGCAGGGCATCAGAGTCCCAATACTGGAGTTACAGATGGCTATGAGCTGCCCTGTGGGTGCTGCGTCCTCTGAATAAAGGAATATCAGCAAGTTTTAAAGAGGTGTAGGTTAAAATGAGGTAGATGCTAACTTCGTCTGATTTCGGTCTTTAGAAGAAGTAGGAATGTTGACGCACAGGGAGAGCCAGGCATGCCCCCACACAGGGAAAGATCCGGGAAGATGAGGCCTCTGGAGAAACCCACCCTGTTGTAGCTTTGTTGTCCACTTCCAGTGTAAGGGGTGAGAAATGGGTTTCAGCTAGGAAGCTACCGTGACCTTTTTTCATGACAGTCTTAACAAAAAATAGAGATAGAAGGAACTGTAATACAACCAAATCTGCTCAAATTTCAATATTTGGGGACTTCTTCTTCTCCTTCTTCTTTTTTTCAAGAGAGGGTTTCCTTGTGTAGCCCAGACTGTCCAGGAACTCACTCTGTAGTTGCCTCCTGAGTGCTGGGATTAAAAGCGTGCACCACCATTTGGGGACTCTTAATGACAGTTATAAGAAAATTAAACTTAAATTTTTTCTTTAAATTTGAATTATATCCTAATGAAGACACTGAGACTATCAAGATGGGTGCAGAATGGGTTTCTGGGCTGCCCCTCCCAGCTGACCTCCTCGACTCTGGAGCTGGCATAGTAACAGTGCCTGCTCTGTGGGCTGGGAACTAGTTTCATGCCTTCACACCTATAAGCCTTTCTACTATGCTTATTGTGTAATAGAAAATCAATGATATTGGGTGAGACGCAGATGAGGCCTCCAATGTCTCCTAGGACACTCCCTCTGAGAAACCTACTTATCCCACGGTCAGTGACTTCAGTCACACCAAGCTGGGCGTGATCTCACCCTGCCAGGACACCTCACTGTGCAGGGAGGTACCTGGTTGCCAGTTTCTAGAGAGAGAGAGAGAGTCACCCTCTGCTTGCACAGCCCTACAGAACTGTTGCTGGCCCAGCTGATCCCCATTCATCTTCTAGACTCTAGGGAATGGATGCCCAGCCTTGTACCCATGAGACTCTGAGGCATAGCAGAGGAAGTGGTTCAGGGCCGGGGTGCAGCTTGGATTGCACTTCTAGCTGAACTCAGTAGGGGTCAGGGAATGCTGTTCATTTTTCTAATCCTCCTTTGCTCCTGCAGACTGAGAGTGTGGGGCTTGGCCTCTGGTTTGATTTCCAGTCCCTGAGAGCTGATGTTCTTTGGATTCCCTTCAGCTCTGGCCAGAAGCGCATTTCCTTGGGTCCCTTTGACAAGTGGAAGTGGTGCTAAAAAGGGGTTCCTTCTCGCACCTTCGGACACCTGGGATTGCTCAAAATGCTTCCACCAACCACCAGCCCTGCACTAGTTTCTCACTACTGGTAATTAATGACCACTTGTAATGATGATGATTGGCACAACAAGGCACTTCCTTTGTGCCATGCACTGTGCTAGGTGCCCACAGTCTATTCTCATAGTCTCTTTCTTGTTCTTTCTTTTATTTTGAATCAGGATCTCATGTAGCCCAAGCTAACTTCAAACTTCTTATGTAACTGGGAATTTCTGATGCTTCTGCCTCCACCTCCTGGGTGCTGGGATTGTAGGTGTGTGCCTCCACACCCTGCTTGAGGACCGAATCCGGGGCTTTGTGTACACTAGACTAGCGCTCTACCAACTAAACTACACCCAATCCCCTGCATGCTGTGTATACTGCCAGCTCTTCCTGCTCGCTGTCCCAAGCAGCCCTCCCCCGACTCAACAAATCAATTAAAACTCATAAGGTGTGTCAGTCTTACCTTCCCATTATTCAGAGATTACTTTATTTCTGTAATCAGACCCACGTGGACCCTGAAGGTATATTGTTCCTGTTTGAAGTATGTCAATGTATTTAAAGCTGTTTTCCCTTCCCACAAAGCCTCCCTCTGTCACCACTGTTACCATCTCACAGCTGTGGTCCCATCCACCAGGCCAGGAGGTGGGGGACCTCTAGTTCCCCAGGTGTGGTGGGTCCTCAGTCCCCTTCAGCCATCTTCCTGTCTTAGCAGTTCAGTGTTATCACCTTGTAAAAGCTTGTGGGGAAAAGGGAACACTTCTGCATTGCTGGTGGGAATGCAAGCTGGCACAGCCCCTTTGGATGTCAGTGTGGCGATTTCTCAGAAAATTAGGAAGCAACCTTCCTCAAGACCCAATAATACCACTTTTGGGTAGATATCCAAAGGATGCTCAATCGTGCCACGAGGACATGTGCTCAACTATGTTCATAGCAGCTTTGTTTGTCATAGCCAGAACCTGGAAACAACCTAAATGCCCCTTGAATGAAGAATGGATAAGGCAAATGTGGTACATCTACACAATGGAGTACTACACAGCAGAAAAAAAAATAATGACAGCTTGAATTTTGCAGGAAAATGGATTGGAGCTAGAAAACATTATTTTGAGTGAGGTAACCCAGACCCAGAAAGACAATTATCACATGTACTCACTCATAGGTGGTTTTTTAAACATGCAGCATAGAAAGTCAGCCTACAAATCACAAACCCAAAGAACTTAGACAACAATGAGGACACTAAGAGAGACTTACATAGATCTAATCTACATGGGAAGTATAAAAAGACAAGATCTCGAGACCAGCCTGGTCTACAAGAGCTAGTTCCAGGACAGGCTCCAAAACCACAGAGAAACCCTGTCTCGAAAAACAAAAAAAAAAAAAAAAAAAAAAAAAAGACGAGATCTCCTGAGTAAATTGGGAGTATGGGGACCTTGGAGAAGGATTGAAAGGGAAAGGGGAGAGGCAGGGAGGGGAGCAGAGAAAAATGTAGAGCTCAGAGCCAGGCGATGGTGGCGCACGCCTTTAATCCCAGCACTCGGGAGGCAGAGGCAGGCGGATCTCTGTGAGTTCGAGACCAGCCTGGTCTACCAAGCTAGCTAGAGGACAGGCTCCAAAGCCACAGAGAAACCCTGTCTCGAAAAACAAAAAAACAAACAAAAAAAAAAAAGTAGAGCTCAATAAATATCAATTAAAAAAAAAGCAAGGTTAACAGTAGATAACGATCATATAGGACAGTCGCCACGGGTATAGGAATGAAGTGAGGATGGCTTCCGCGTTTCCCCTGCGTCCAGACAAACAGCAGTATGTCCAGGCCATGGCTGGGGACATACGAGGGAAACAGTGGGAGAGGAATCATGGCTGAGGGACTCTACCATGCTGTGTACATTCCTGTGTTTCTCCCGCTCACCCTCCGTTTCCCTCTAGAAGCTCTTTTCCTCTGACAGTGGCAAAGGGTATCCCTTATTTGACATGTTGGAGACCAGAAGCATTTTGGGTTTTGAGTCTAGGGATCTTTGCATATATTCAATAAGATATTGGGGGGGGCTAGTGCCTGAGGTTGAATGCTACATTCGTTTGTATTTCACGGTCATCTTCTACCTATACCCTAAAGCCAATTTTGTACCATGTTTCTAGTGTATCTCTTGTCTTTGTTTCTGTGTGCTGCAGAGTGGGGGGGGTTCTTTTCTCCTGGATCTTCTGTATCCCAGACTTGTCTTGAACCCATGTAGCCAAGGATGAACATGAATTTCTGACCCTTCCACATCCACCTCTGATTTCTAGGATCATAGGCGTGTGCCCCTTTGCTTGGTTTATGCAGTACTGGGGATCAAACTCAGAGTCTTGTGCATGCCAGGCAAGCCCTCTTCCAGTGGCGCTATACCCCAGCCTGCCTAAGTGTGCCTGTGTCACCTAAGATCAGGTGGCACCATGAAGACAATCAAAATGCTTCATTTGTGGGAGCATTTCGGGCTTGAGATAGTCAGAACAGAGTGGCCAGCCTTCACTGGGAAGCTGCATCCTTGTCTAGTCCTCACCATGTGGGTGCACAGCAAACCATGACCCAGATGCCACCATTTAGCTGGGCTCCCCTTGCCTGCCACATCCCTGGGCTCAAGAGAGAACCCACTGTCACCACCACAGCCAATCTAGCAGCAGTTGGGACTACACAGTGTCATCCTCTTAGGTACCACAGCCCTCTCAGATGTCAGGGGTCTCTTGCAGGTCCCAGGCCCCTTACCGTAATATAGCATCTCTTGCGCCATCTCCCCAGTAGCCCCACCTCCAGTCTTCAGTCTGGCCTCACCCCCTTCCTGTCATCCATCCATCCAGGTCCTTGCAGAAGCCACTCCTTGTTATGCTCCAAACCCACATCTCCACCTGTCCACTTCCTGGACCTTCATGCCCTCAGGACGGCCCACTTCATCCTACCAGTTAGGTTTTCTTTTCTCCCCTCCCTCCCTTCAGCCCTCATCCCATTCCCCTCCCCTCTTTGTGGTCACACCCCAAAGCATCTCGCTCTCTTCCTCCCACCCTGCCAGTGCTGTCCCACAGGAGACTCTCGCCCAAGCACTGGAGACCTCTTTGTTGCTGCAACTAATGGTCTGTGAGTCTTGGCAGCTTTGAGCCCTCCCTGTCCCTTCCTTTTCTCTTTCCTCTTCAGCTTTCAAGCCCCCTTCCCTGGTCCAGCCCCACTGCTGACTCTTTCCTACCCCCGTTCCAAGGGGTTCCCAGAGCTTTGGCCTTTGTCCTCTCCCCAGGGCATCCGAACCTACCCAAGTGTTGGGTGCCATCCCTGGTCTGGGCCTCACCGTGTCTCAGACCCCATCAGCCATGTGCAGCTCCACGTTGTCACAGTCACTGTCAGTGCCGCACTTTGCCATCTCTTGTCCCCCTGTGTCTTTAACAGCTTCACGGCACCCTTTCCACCCCAGTCATTTCAGGGAGAAAGCAGAGCATGCGTTTAGCTCATCCCTGCCCCTGCCTCCCACAGCAAAGCGGTGACTGGCTTCCGGTGATCCCACATTGCCTTCTCCTCTGTCTTCTCAATCCCTTTCCCCAGCTATGGCTTCCCTTTCTGCCAAGCCATCTCTTCCCAGCACAACTGCCACAGCCACCTGCCTGTCCTCCACACCCCAGACTCCATGCAAAGGACTGGGGAGCATCTGAGAACCTCACCTTGGCCTGGCTGCCCTGTTGATCAGAACCTTTTCTGGCCCCTTCCTGAGGCAGGACAAATGCAGGCCTTACTCTCAGGCCTCCTGGATCCGGCCGTCCCCTGCTTCTATTTCCTGAGCTTCTCTTCCCAGCCCTCCCAGCCGCTGCCACTGGCCTGTTCTCCACTCCCATGCGTTTAGTCCTGCAGACCCCTCCATGACAAGGTCCTCCTGGCCCGTTCGCCTTTCAGTCTCTACCTCGGATGTTGCTTTCCTCAGCAGCTTCCCACATTCCCTGTGGAGGGGCTCAGGTGAGAAGCTCCAACTCCACTTTCCCACTTCCACGTTTCCACAGCTATCTCATGGGGCCGTTATTGTTTGGGACTGCAGCTGCCTCCTCCTCTTCTTTGCAAATACAATGTGTTTATTTAGAGTATGTGTGTGCACAGGTGGGGCCTAGGACTGCTAGAAGCATTGTCTGGAGTGGGTGTGTGGGCATAGTATGTGCAGGCTAGGGAGTTAGGCTGCCACAAGCATTGGTACAACAGCAGAGTGTGTGTGAGAAACTCAAACCAAACCGGGTCCCAGGTTACCACACTGTCATGGGTTACCATGCTGTCGCGGGTTACTACACTGTTGCGGGTTACTACGCTGTCATGAGTGACTATGCTGTC
>NC_022017.1:14597091-14601737 GCF_000317375.1 Microtus ochrogaster
ATGCTGTCGCGGGTTACTACACTGTTGCGGGTTACTACGCTGTCATGAGTGACTATGCTGTCCCGGGTTATTACACTGTCTCCAGTGACTACACTGTGGTGGGTTATTACACTGTCACGGGTTACTTCACTGTAGCGGGTTACAAGCTGTCCGGGGTGACTACGCTGTCATGGGTCACTACACTGTCCCAGGTTACTACACTGTCACTGGTGACTACACTGTCATGGATGACTACATGGTCGTGGGTTACCACACTGTCACGGGTTACCACGCTGTCACGGGTTACCATGCTGTCACGGGTGACTACGCTGTCGCAGGTTACCACGCTGTCACGGGTGACTACTGTCACAGGTTACTAACACTGTCACAGGTTACTAACACTGTCACGCGTTACTAACACTGTCAAGGGTTACTACGCTGTCACGGGTGACTACGCTGTCACGGGTTACTAACACTGTCACGGGTTACTAACACTGTCACGGGTTACTAACACGGTCACGGGTTACTAACACTGTCATGGGTGACTACGCTGTCACGTGTTACTAACACTGTCACGGGTTACTAACACTGTCACGGGTTACTATGCTATCACGGGTTACCATGCTGTCACGGGTGACTACACTGTCCCGGGTTACTACGCTGTCACGGGTTACCATGCTGTCATGGGTTACTACACTGTCACGGGTTACCATGCTGTCACGGGTTACCATGCTGTCACGGGTTACCATGCTGTCACGGGTTACCATGCTGTCACGGGTGACTACACTGTCCCGGGTTACTACGCTGTCACGGGTTACTAACACTGTCACGGTTACTACGGTGTCACGGGTTACCATGCTGTCACGGGTTACTACGCTGTCCCGGATTACTATGCTGTCACGGGTTACTACGCTGTCACGGGTTACCATGCTGTCACGGGTTACCATGCTGTCAAGGGTTACTACACTGTTGCCTATGCTCGCCTGCCTCACTTCTTCCTCCTTGGATTTTGAACAATTCTTTGCTTACTTTTATCTATTTTCCGACACTAGTCCAAGTTGGATCTTTGCAGTTTATATTCAAATGTTCTGATTCATTTGGCTTTCTCTCTTTCTTCCTCTCTCTCCCTCCTTCCTTTTCCTCCTTCCTAATGCTTTCTTTCCCTCTCTTTCCCTTTCCCTGTCCCATCTCCAAGGTCTTGCAACAAAGTCCCAGGCTGGATTTGAACTTGCTGTCCAACTTTGTCTGCCTGCTGTGTGCTGGGATTTCAGGCAAGTGCCACCACACCCAGCATTTGCCTCTCCGTTCAGTCAGATAGGACCTACCCATCTTGTCTTATTTGTCTCTGACAGAAATCTCTATATAAATCACTGTATTGTCTCGTTTGTCTCTGATGGAAATCTCTATATAAATGACTGTATTGGCATGTCAAACTCATCTGCATATGGCTTGAGAAACCTGTCCAAAGACTGGCTGAAACATGACTAACAGCCGATCAAGCACAGTGGTCTTTGTCATCACAGACTAACCTGTCGTTTTGTTGATCACCTTGAGATCTGGTGAGATATTCACAAATTTTCTAGGCTCTTCCTGCTTCCTCTTTCCAGCTCCTTTTAAATTAGATATGGATACACGGCTCGCTTAGGCCACTGAGTTGCTAGCCACATTGCTTCTAGTGGTAGCTTTAAGGGCTAGGGTTGGATGCACTGGGTACTAATCCCCTGCCATGGTGACCACAAGTGCCTCTCAGCCTGAACTCTAAGTGGTGGCAATAAACACGAGATCTCCTCCCTCCTCCCACTCAACAGCGAAGTACCTTATGGTGAGCCAATGAAATTGCGAGACTGTTTTTAACAAGAAGATCCAGCCCTCGCCTATCCTGCCTGAAACAATCTAAAACATGACCCATTATCGTTTTATGGTGTGTGCGTGTATGTGTGGTGTGCATGTGTGTGAGAGATGTGCATGTGTGTGTGTGCATATGTGTGGTGTGCATCAGCCCCCACCTATTCTTCCTGAAACAATCTAAAACATGACCCATTATAATTTCACAGTGAGTGTGTGTGTTTGTGTGTGTGTGTGTGCGTGTGCATGTGAGATGTGCATGTGTGTGAGACGTACATGTGTGTGTGGTGTGCGTGTGTGTGAGAGATGTGTGTGTGTGTGTGTGTGTGGTGTGCGTGTGTGTGAGAGATGTGCGTGTGTGTGTGTGTGTGTGTGTGGTGTACATGCAATGCAAATCTATGGCGGCCAGACGAGGATGTCAAGGCTCCTGCTCTATCGTTCTTCTATTCCACTGAGACAGAGCCTGAACCCAGAGCCAGGCTAGCAACCCGCAGTCCCCTAGTCTGTGCTCCTTACAGTGCTTAGGCTACAAGAGGCTTTCAATGTGGGTTCTGGGTCCTCCTCGCTCATGCTCAGCAAGTGCTTCTGTCCCCTGAGTCCTCTCCCCAGTCCATCACCTCATGATTTTGACCAAACTTTTACAAGCACCATCTTAGCCCTTCAGGCTACTGCATGGCAAAATGCGTTAGACTGGGTTACAGGCTGAAGACTCACTGCTGGCGACGCTGGAGGCTGGGAAGTTCAAGACACCAGCAGGTTCTACCTAGAGAGGGCCTGCACTGCTCTAACCAATGCCTTGTCGCCAAATCATACAGTTGAGAGGCCGAAGCTCTCTTTCTTTTTCTTTTTTCTTTGGTTTTTCGAGACAGGGTTTCTCTGTGGTTTTGGAGCCTGTCCTGGAAGGCAACAGGCTCTCTCAAGCCCTTTTGTAATAATAATGTTGCCATAACCTTGATGATTAGAAGCAGAAAGTCTGTGATTGGCCTAAATATAATCCTTCATTTGCATGAAGAAGTATGCTGGATTGATGAAAACACCTCACACATACACACTCTTGCCTATATAACCAAACTATTGTTTTTTTGGTTTTGTTTTGGAGATAACATCTCACTCCATAGGCCAGGCTGGCTTTGAACCTACAGCAATCCTCCTGCCTCAGCCTCCAAAGTGCAAGGTTTACAAAAACATGTCATCATTCCTAGTTCAACTTGCTCTTCTAGTCTGTTGGGAGGTAGCACCCTCCTGGCTGCCACTGGTGCTGCCTCGTTAGACCCACTGAAAAGCTTCTGGGGCATGTGTGGGGTGTGGCTCAGAGGGCAAGATGCTTGCTCTGCAAGTATGGGATCTGAGGTGGAAACCCCATTACTCACACAGTAGGAAATCCCTGTACCCCCAACAGATCCTGAGAGATCACTGGCCGGTCAGCTTAGCCCAAACAGAGCGCTTCCAGGTTAGCCATGGAGGATCCTGAGAGTTTCTCAAGGCAATAAGTGTGAAGAAGGGAAGAGGATGACACCCAGTGTCCTGTGTTGGCCTCAGAATACGTGCTTAAGGGTATGTGTACCCACACTCATGTGCCCACATCACACACACACACACACGGAACAAACAAATAAATGTGGGGAAATGATTTTTAGATGATTTTTCCTTGCCTACTTGGGATTATTTCTATGTGCACAGTGGGCTGAGCTGGGAACACAAAGAGAAGATGGAGGCAGTGGCGGTGGCGGTGGCAACAGCAGTACCACCAAGGAGGCAACAGAAGAGTACCAGAGAGTGACCATCTGAGTCAGTGGAGACCTGAAGAGGAGAAGCTATGCCCTCTGGTCCATAGGAAAGTCCCAGAGAACAATCAAGCCTTCAGAAGCCTTCAGACTGGGGAGCGGCACACACCTTTACACCCAGTACTTGGGAGGCAGATCTCTTGAGTTCAAAGCCAACCTATCTACACAGATCGAGTTCTCGCTTTCTCAGTTAGCGTGCAGACAGGGGAAAATTAGAGAAATCCTGTCTTGAAAAACAACAAACAAACAAGCAACAACAACGAAACAGAAGCCCTGACATTAATCTCCCTTAGAAGTCACCCGTCTCCACACCCTTTGCCCCAGAGCTGTGACAGCAGCTGACACAGACTGCTGTTGCTGGTAAATTACCAGTGAAAGCCAAGCATTTCACCACTGGCCGAGCCTCAGGCCGCTCAGAACAGTCTCTAAGCCCAGTACTCAGAGCTCTGAATCTGGTACCTGGCGCCATAAGTCCTGAATGTGCCAGCTCAGCCTATAAGCTTTTGGCTCTCAGGAACCCAGAACTACCAATGTGATTTACAGCCGAGCAGAGCAAAGGAAACCCAGCCAGATGACTGGTCACATGCTGAACACGTGGGCCAGGGTCTCCACCATGGGAAATCCCATCTTTCCTGACCAGGGGTCAGGTTTTCCCCTCAGGATGGGAGTGTGTGTGGCAGCTGCTTCCTTCCTGAGGAGGGCAGGAGGACACAGCCCCAGTTGTCCCTGGGAGGCGGCATAATTCTCCTAACCACACACAGCTGCTCTGGCCTCTAGGTCCCCTGCTGTTGTCTTTGATACAGCAAAAGGGTTTTGCACACTGCTTCTCTGCACAAGCAATCTTACTGCCTCAGAACAGGGCCACAGCCACAGCCCAGTATCTAGACCCCAGCTGACCCTGTGGTCTTTTCTCTAGCTTACACATCTGCTTCCCACAACACTCACGCCACGTAATTTCCTCCCAATCTGTGTAATTTCGAGATGTTGACCTCACCTTGCCTCCTCCATGGTTTCTTCCACCTAGATAGAATGTTCTTA
>NC_022017.1:14602045-14604669 GCF_000317375.1 Microtus ochrogaster
TCCAAGGTTACACAGAGAAACCCTGTCTCGAAAATAATAATAATAATAATAATAATAATAATAATAATGTCTCACCACAAGGAAATTCACATAACCAGCTAACCTGGGCTCACAGGTGCTCACAGAGACTGAACCGACAACCAGGGAGCCTGCATGGGACTGACCTAGGCTCTCTACGTATATGTTACAGTTGTGTAGGTTGGTCCTCTTATGGAACTCCTAAGCAGGAGGTGTCTCCAACTCTTTTACTGGCTTATGGGACCCTACTCCCCATACTGGGTCACCTTGCCCAGCCTTAACACATGAAGAGATGCTTAGTCTTACTTACTACAGCTTGTTATGCCATGTTTTGCTGATACTCAGGAAAGACCTGCCCTTTCCTAAACAGAAACAGGAGAGGAATGGATTGGGGGGGCGGGGGTAGGAACAGAGGCGGGTGGGGGAGAGACTGAGAGGAGGGAGGGGAAACTTCAACTGGGATATAAAACAAACAAAATAATAAATTTATTAAAAATAATAGGAATATATATTTGTCTTTTTATTCTCCCTATCAAGGGCCAACCTAGAAATACTTTGGCTTTGTCAGCCATGTGGCTTTTTGTCTGTCTCTGGAAAGAACAGACATATGTAAACAGTCAGTGTGGCTGGGATCCAGGGAACTTTGCAGAAGCAGGTGGCAGGAGGATGGCGTGCCTGCTCCTGCTCACGAGATACCTCACTGAGCTCTGCATGGGAAGAATCCGGGCCTTCGAGTTATGACTTCCTTCACCTTTTATCTGAATACCAACCAGGACTGAAGTGATTCTCTTGCTGACATTGAGTGGAACATGCCACGCCACTGTCTCCACAACAGCCTACTGGCTTCTTCCTTGCCTTTACAGCCCATTCTCTCAGAACAGACAGGCTCAGTTAAAATGTAAATTCCAGCCAGGCAGTGGTGGCGCACACCTTTAATCTCGCACAGGCAGAGGCAGAGGCGGGCAGAACTTTGTGAGTTTGAGGCCTGCCTGGTCTACAGAGAGAGTTCAAGGACAGGAGCCAAAGCTACAGAGAAACCCTGTCTCAAAACAACAAACAACAACAAAATCAGCTCACTTTCAGCTCACTCTTCTGCTATGAATTCTCCCAAGGCTCCCTATTACCTTGGGAGTGGAGACCAACATCTCAAGATACTCTAATAGTCTTGTGGGTCTGACACCCCCATGCTCCCCTAATCCCTTGCACCCCTTTCCACACTACACCTCCCCTAGCTCACTCTGCTCCAGCCACAGTGGCCTCTTTGCTTCTCTTGGAAGAACCCCGGCATACGTCTGGAGCAGGGGGTGGGTGTGTGGGTGGACGGGTCACCTTTGCCTCATGCTTCCTTCAGCTGGGGCACTCTATTCCAGGTAAGCCTGGTTCTCTCCCCCAGCTCTTTTTTGTCTTCCTGTAGTCCCCCTCCTCAGTGAGGTCTTTCCAGACACGTGAAAGGCTTCAGGGTTTGGGGACACGGCTTGGTGGCAGGGCACTTTCATAGCACACACCACCTCTCCTTGGTCTCTTCCCGGCTTTGACTCTGCAGTCCACATCACCTCTATTATACCAACTACCCTGCTAACCTCCCCTGCCCTTTTACACAGAGAGAGCTTTCATGAGAATGCTAAAATAGCAAGCTGGGAGGTGGTGGCATACACCTTATTCCTGGTACTTGGGAGGCAGAGGCAGGCAGATCTCTCTGAGTTCGAGGCCAGTCTGGTCTATAAAGCAAGTTTCAGGACAGACAGGGCTGTTACACAGAGAAACCCAGTCTCAAAAAGGAATCAAACTAACAAAGGCTAAAACAGCAACAGTGAGGTCTCACTACGTGGCCCAAGCTGGTCTCCAATGTTCCACCCTCCTGCCTTGGAATCATCACATCTGGCTGGTCAATTGTTAGATAAATACAAAAGTATTCGAATGCACAGTAAGTGGAAGGCTAACACCCATGGCATGTTGTGAGGTCCAGGCTGCCATGCCAGGATAAGAGGAGGGTCACAGGAGCTGAGAGGCAGCTGTCAGCAGGTACCAAGGCATATGTCAGCACACACATGCCAGTACACAGACTGCATGAGGTAGCTGCACAGACCTAAAAGCAAATACACACAGGCAGCCTGGCAAAGGCAAAGTGAAGGGCTAATAAGGGCCTGACCTTAAGGCCATGTTTACACAAAATCACACAAGAGGCACTGTGCCAAGAATAATTATATAACAGATTATATCACCGTTTACTTTGAGGTTCCCTGGACATTCACTGTCAGCCATCTTGTGCTGACTCATAGCCCCACCCACGCACCACGTTCTGGGGCAGCCATGTTTTAATTGACTCATACCAGATAGCCACATTTCCTTCCATGTTGCCTTAAGCACAAACCAGTCCTTGTAGCCTGCTGTTCCCAACACACTCACAGCCTTAGAGCCTGTAGTTGGGGGTCTGTTGGAGACACGATAGAAAGACTAGGAAACCTGGGACAAAATGTGGAAGAAGTCTCTTGTCACCTGGGGACCAGCAATTCCAGCAGAAATAACAATGGTTGCTGTGCTGTTTGCCTGTGGAGACCACATGCCTTTTACTTCCACCAAGATACTTTAAATAAGACTGTTGAAAT
>NC_022017.1:14604854-14614874 GCF_000317375.1 Microtus ochrogaster
TGCCTCCCGAGTGCTGTCGCAGTGAATCTTGATTAAAGCTTTCGGTCTATGACAGAATCTGGACTCTCACAGGAACTCTCTTGCACAGCCTTTGCCCTGGGTTTTATTTTATGGGGCTGCAATCCTGTCCAAGGGTCCTACAGAGCCACCCTACAATCCCATTAATCAAAGAAGAAGACCTCAGCGGTACAAAGAGCTGAGTTCAGGTCCCTTGAAGCATTCAAAGCTGGTCTATGCCAGCCCCGCTACACCGTGATTCGAGGGGGAGCCAGGGAAATCTTTGAAAGCTCATAGGTAAGCTAGCCTGGTGTGTGTATAGTGGAAAATAACAAAGATATCTTTAAAAAAAGATTTGTGTTCTTTTTGATGGGTATATGTGTGTATCTTTGTGTCAATATGGAAACGTGAGTGCAGGTACTTGTGGAGGGCAGAGTAGGATACCCCTGGAGATGGAGCAACAGATGGTTGAGAAGAGTCTGATGTGGGTGCTGGGAATCAAATTTGGTCCTTTGGTCCTCAATTTAGTATGAGCCCTTATAACTGCCGAGCTGAGCCATCTCTCCAGCCCTGAGATGTGTTTTATTTTATTTATTTATTTTTTTAAATTTATTTATTTTTTTTGGTTTTTTCAAGACAGGGTTTCTCTGTAGCTTTGGTGCCTGTCCCGGAACTAGCTCTTGTAGACCAGGCTAGCCTTGAACTCCCAGAGATCCACCTGCCTCTGCCTCCCCAGTGCTGGGATTAAAGGCGTGCGCCACCACCACGTGTTTTAAAGGCTGAAATCAAGAACTGACAGCCAAGGTTGTTCCCTGACCGCTACATTCCGGCACAAGCTCTCCTGTGCAGACACCCAGCATCATAGACAGGAAAAACGTTATACGTGCCAGGATAACTGGATGCAGCTCTCCCTTGAAAAGTCATACCCATACTTGTGTGTGCACTACCCTGTCTATTGCCCTCACTCACTCTCTTTCATTTTCTCTCTCACTCTTTTCTTTTTCTTCTTCCTTCCTTCCTTCTTTCCTCCCTCCCTCCCTTTCTTTCTTTTGGGTTTTTCAAGAAAGGATTTCTCTGTAGCTTTGGAGCCTGTCCTGGAAATAGCTCTTGTAGATCAGGTTGACCTTGAACTCACAGAGATCTGCCTCCTTTTGCCTCCCAAGTGCTGAAGTTAAAGGTGTGTGCCACCACTGCCTGGGCTTCCAAGGACTTAGCTGTGCTACTTTTATTAGCTGCAGTTTTATCAGCACAAGAACTTCATCTGGCAAGGGGTGGATGAAAAGATAAGACAGGTCCTTCTTCTGCCTCTCATTGACTCGCACCTCTGGGTTCGCTTCCACGCTCTCTCTGTCTACAAAGTGAGGACGGTAGCATTTCTCTTCAGTGTCATCATAAGGATAGAACCAGGAAGCGCAAGCTTGCCCTATTAATGTCAAGCTAATTTCTGTCTTCTTCTCCAAGGGAGAGAACTGGTCTCCTGGATTCCAGGGAAACTCTGTGGTGCTCATAGCTACAGGACTGAGTACAACCCTTAGGAGAATTTTCTTTTCTTTTTTGATTGTTTTGTTTTGATACAGGGTTTGTCTGTGCAGTGCTGTCTGTCCTAGAACTTGCTCTGTAGAACAGGGTGGCCTCGAACTCAGAGATTAGTCTGCTTCTGCCTCCCGAGTGCTGGGGTTAAAGGCGTGTGCCACTACCATACTGGGATCTTCTTTTTCTTCATTTTAAGGTTTATTTTCTATTTATGTGTCTGCGGGTGGAGGATGTGTGCGCACATGTGTGGGTGTGCTTGCAGGGGCCAGAGGAGGGTGCTGGGTCCCCTGCAACTGCTCACAGGTGGTTATAGGCCACCTGAGGTGGGTGCTGGGAACAGAACCCTGGTCCTCTGCAAAAGCAGCAAGTACCCTCACTTACTGTGATGTCTATCTCTCCAGCCCTAGGAGATGCCCTATGATTTCATTACTAATGGCTCCTATTCAAGATGCTGTAGGAATAAGATGGAGTGGGCCGCCCTGAGCTGCCCCACCCTTCCCTTTCATAGCACGCTCTTCTGCTGCTTCCAAATGATCTCACATTTATTAGCCAGAAGTACCATCAGAAAGGACACTTTGCTTCATCATCCACTGAGGTTTTGCTGGTTGAATATTTTTCTGTGCACATTTGGTGCCTCCAGCCCCACTGACCTAGGCTCCTTGCCCATTCCTGTGTTTCAGATTCGGTTGTGTGGTAGTGTTGTCAAACCTGCCATTCTGAACACAGGGTGAGTGTTTGCTTATGAATGGAGCTCACCCTGTTAACCTTCTGGTAGTGGGCGGGATGCCCTGTCTTTTGCAAGCTTCCTTCCACATTGCCATCACCCTAATTTCGTTTGGGTGAGTATGAAGGGCAAAGTATTTTCATTAAGAAAAATCTTCATTTATTTCCTCAAATCAAAGATAAAACTTGAACAAATTTTAAATCTTAGCTTAAAGAAACAGTTCCCCCTGCAAAAAGAGAGATTAACTACCCACTAATGTCACTACCAGCAGCTCATGGTAGTGGAGCCTTGCTCCATCAGTAACACTCTGTACAGTTATTAGTAACTACAGTTATTACTTATGTTTTTTTTTTGAGACAGGGTTTCTCTGTGCAGTTCTGGCTGTCCTGGACTCACTCAGTAGACCAGGCTGGCCCCGAATTCATAAAAATCCTGCCTCTGCCTCCTGGGTGCTGGAATTAAAGGTGCGCGATACCACTGTCCAGCTACAGTTGGTTTTAGTAACCTATGTAAATTCCCTTATTCTTTTACTGTTATAGGACATTTGTACACTGTGTGAAGATGTATTGTTGTGATTGGTATAATAAAAAGTTAAACAGCCAATAACTAAACAGGAGGTGTAGGTGGGACTTCCGGTTAGAGAGAGGAAGCAGAAGAAGGAATCTAGGTATATGAGTTGCCAGGGAGATGAAATGGAAAGTGCAAAATGAACAGATGGTAAAAAGCCACGTGAAAGAACATAGACTTAAAAATACAAGTTAATTTAAGATATAAGAGCTAGTTAGAAATAAGTCTAAGCTATAGGCTGAGCTTTCATAATTAACAAGAAGTCTCCATGTCATTATTTAGGATCTTACTGGCAGGACAGAGAAAAACTTACATTTTACTTATTTTTTTGAGGTGAAATTTTGCTATGCAGCTCAGGTTGACCTAGGATTTGTGAAACTATACTGCTCCCTCTCAAGTGGCAGGATTATAAGTGTGTGCCAATGGCCCTGGCAACCCGTGTAAGGTCTTTCTTTTTCTTTTTTTCCTCTTTCTTTCTTTCTTTCTTTTTTGTTTGTTTTTTGAGACAGGGTTTCTTTGTGTAGTTTTTGGGGCCTGTCCTGGAACTCTCTCTATAGGCCTCGAACTCCCAGAGATCCGCCTGCCTCTGCCTCCTGAGTGCTGGGATTAAAGGCGTGCGCCACCACCACCAGGCCTGTGTAGATTCTTAACTAAACATAGAAGGGTGGTAGCATTGGCTGTCCCACAATTGGGCATTGACGTCTGCGGAGGGACTAGGAGCACCAGCGACTACACTTCTCATTCAGACAGAGAACAGTCTGGGAGATCTAGCTAGGTCTCTGGCTCCAGGCTCCTTAGAGAATATAAAGATTCAAACAAATCATGTGGGCCGAAGACGGGGAAGAGAGACCTGCTTAGTCAGAAGCAAATGAGTCACCAAACCAGGGTTCCTAGCTCTTCTCTAGCAGTCCTCAATATCAGCATTGTTAATCTTAACTGCCATTTATGAAAATCCCACTATAGATTGGCACCAGGGTTGAGTCTTCTCAATGACCACCATCTACCCCCTGATGTCACTTTTCAGCTTCACATAGATCATTTGACCAACTTTCTACTAAAAGTGCTAAGCTATTTCCAGACATTTATTTAAAGACAATATCAGGTTGGGCTCTAACTGAACTAGTTGAAGCTGAGTTTGAACTTCTGATCTTCCAGTCCCCAGCATATAAGGGTTGGACTTACAAGTATGCAATGACCACACTCAGCATTCCTTGATATCTTGAGTTATGGATCCGGACAACAAATAAAACTCACATAGCACTCACAGTTTAGGGGCTGGGTAGACTGCCAGGTTGGAAATGCTTGCTGAGCTGTCACGATGACGTGAGTTTGATCCCCAGCATCCATCGAAAAGGCTAAATGTGTGTTTATAACCTCAAAGCTGTGACAGAGGACACGTGAGGACTCCTGGGGTCCCATGGCTAGCCCAGTGGGTGAGCTCCAAGTTCAGTGAGAGACCTTGTCTAAAAATAAACAAGGTGACGAGGGATTAGGAAAAGACATCCACACAAGCGCCCACGTGCAAACATTATCGTTTTTGGTCTTAATTCAATCTAATCAGAAGTCCCATATTTTGATTTGCAATCTGGCTTGGGAGAACCTGGCAAAATCAAAGCAGGTTTTCCCTGGTTATGTCTTGTGGTTTTGTTGTCTTTCTTACTACCCTCATGAGATGTCGTGAAGAAAGAAAAGTTCAGGGCCATCCCGGGTTGCGCGTGGTCAGGGCGAGTCAGGGGCAGCTGCTTGCCCCTCACCAACCCGTCTGCCAAACTGCCCTCACGAGGACCTTCCGCCCGATGCAGACATGGCCGCCATCAGCCACGCAGGATTGGCTCCAACGGGGAATTTCGACCGCCCTCTGGCAACAGAAGTGGCTTCCATTGGGCTTTATAGAAGACGGAGGCGCCCGGCCGCGTGTGCGGCCGTGCTTGGGGGCGGGGCCGCAGCCTGCCTGCCGCATGGGCTCCTTCGATTGGTGGAGAGCCGTAGGAGCGTCAGGTGGTCGGGGCGCGTTTGTTTGCGGAAGTAGGAGGGCGGAGCAGTGCTGAGTAAGGCGAGGTGAGTGACGGCGCGGCGGGGGCGGGGCCTAACGGCCCTACCCAGACCTTCTGGGGTCCCCCCGCCCCAGTCTCGGAAGTCGCCAGTTGGACCCTTCCTGCTTAGGACTGGCCTCGTGTCTCGACTGTGAGGCTCGGCCTCCGTTAACTCTTGTCTGATCCTCCCCTCCCCCCCAGCTCCCGGCTTCTGTCCTTTGATCCCTTGGCGTCCCCAACTCCCATCCGCATTCTTCTCGGCTGCCTCCCTTAGATTTCCTAACTTCCTGAATTAACCCTTTTCCCAGCTCAGTGCCCCGGCTTACACCCTGGACTGCCCCTTGTCCCCAACTCTTCCTTGTGTGCTTCTAAGTGCTCCTGGGTTTTCTGCCTCGGTAAATTATTGCCCGATTTCCTCCAGGCCACCTGCTTCCTGTGTCCCTCCCTTTGTGTCCCCCCACCCCCCATTTTTAACTCCCTGCTTATCTTTTCTCATGCCTCTGATTTTCATCTGCTCCCAGTGTTCTCCCCAGTTTTCTAGCACCCAATTCTGGGTTTACCTCCAGCTCCCACAGATGACCTGGAAGCTGGTGACAGGGAGTCTGTGACCCAGGTGATTATGTGGCTGTGCCAGGGATTGGGTGTGAGACTGGGAGGGCACAAGGGCTCGTGGATCGGTGCCTGTATTTTTAATGGGCTACTCACATGACCCCAAACAAATACTAACCCTTCCTCTAAGGTTCGCTCACCTGCCCTCTTGCCAGCCCAACAGGATTGGGCAGGTTTGGTTTGGCATTGTTGAAGCTCCACCCTTGGGCGAGTTCAGGGTTTTGTTTTTGTCCCAGCCTTTCTGGAACTTGGAGGCCCTGTTCTCCCCGGGTCTCAGTTTCCTTACTGTCCCAGACAGGACTGTATTTCCTGCCCCACTATGGCTGCCATGAGGCTCAGTATTTGAGAAGACGTAGAAGACAAAGCTAGTGGCCAGTGTGGCCCTGTACACGTGCGTGTGTCATAGGCAGGATGGAAAGGGACCGGTGATGGGGGAGAGAAGAGCGGAAGGACATTTCCTTTTGTTCATGTTTTCAGTGTTTATTAATCACCGCTATTACACAGGCTCTTTTATTCATGTCACCTTTACTGTTCATTCGTTTTTCCACTGAGCAAATATTGATGTACCACTGACCATGAGGAAGGGAGGCCAGTGGTCTCCCTTGCCGGGGCCATGCTCATGAGCTTGGAGCTGGATTTTGAGTGGAGAGTGTCCCCAGTGTATTATTTTTAAAAATAATTTATTTTTATTTAATGCATATGGGTGTTTTGCCTGCATCTAAGTTCACTCCATGTGTGCCTGGTGTGGATGTGTGTTGGGGGAAGAATAGGAGCTGGATCTCATGGAACTGGAGTTACAGAAGGTTGTGAGCTGCCGTGTGGGTGCTGGGAATTGAACTCCGGTCCTCTTCGAGAGCAGCAACTCTTTACTTCTGAACCACCTCTCCAGCTCTGAGGGTTCTAATAGATTGACTTGATTTTTGGAGTTGACAATGTTACAAAGAGGTCTCCATGTAGTAGAAATCGTACTTTGAATTTTGTTCCTGAGCTAGGGTCATGTGATCCTGCCCATACTGGGTGGGACCCAGTGACCCATACAGCTGTGGTACCCGAGGGGGTATGGCAGACACTGTTCAGTGTACCATGTGGCTGAATCACATCGCTTCTAGGGCAGATGCCTTCCCTGCTTTTCCTCCTGTGCCCCACAGTGTGACACCAGACGTGTGACTGTCATGTTGTATAAAGGTTCCTACTCTTGGCTCAGTGCTTAGGGTGTTTCCTCACCCTTTTATGTGATTATGGTAGCACACGTAAGAGGGGATTTCCTATTTGCCCAGCAAAGTGTTATCACCAAGATACCTAAATACTGTGCCTATGTGTACATTCTTCTGCACCTAAACGCCCTATGTATGTACACAAGGACGTGTGGCCTGTGTGGAGGGCATACACTCGCGGGCATTGTGTACAGATTGAAAGCTATAGGAAGGAAGTCAAAAGCGACAACAGGGTGGCGCACGCCTTTAATCCCAGCACTCGGGAAGCAGAGACAGGCAGATCTCTGTGAGTTTGAGGCCAGCCTGGTGTACAAGAGCTAGTTTCAGGACAGGCTCCAAAGCCACAGAGAAACCCTGTCTCAGGGAAAAAACCAGACAAACAAACCAGCGACAACAGGCCTCATCCCTGCATCAGTCCTCGGGTTCTCAACCTGCAGCCTGGGGGTGGGGTGGACAGGAGAGGTGCCAGCTGCTCAGGAGGATGGTACCCTGGTGTTCCGATCGTGAGACATGCTGTGACAGGCAGTTTTGTGTGTTTGGGTGTGCGCCCGGAAACCCCCACAACCATCATCTGAGATCTGCTCAGATATTTTGGCCTGTTTCTCCTCCTTCTATGACTGTCTGGTTCGGGTGGTGGCAGCCCCATCACTAAACAGCTCTCATGGCAGGCTAAAAATGCGCTTGGTTCTTGGTACCCTGCTGGCTGGTGAAGCTGATGTTTCCAGGAGGAACCAGCCCAGTGCCCTCTGGTACTCCTATAAGACCCAGCAGTGCTGGAGGAAGGTTCTCCTGGTGGTGGCTGCAGTTGGGTGAGGCAGGTGCTTCTCGGAGGAAAATAGAAGGCTGGGTTCAGCTCCTTTCTTGTGGAGAGAAGAGCCAGGTGTGCAGAAGAAGGCGGGGCCTCCTTGTTACTTGCTCCAGGGATGCCAGGAGGTGGCCCATTCCGCCAGTGATTTGTTAAGCTAACGATAAACTTAATGTTTATCAAACAGCTGCTGGAAATGCGTGC
The DNA here is from genome assembly GCF_000317375.1 of Microtus ochrogaster. Lineage (NCBI taxonomy): Eukaryota > Metazoa > Chordata > Mammalia > Rodentia > Cricetidae > Microtus > Microtus ochrogaster. The sequence goes on from NC_022017.1 coordinate 14,612,541, forward strand.
CACACCCTTGAAGAAGGAATAAAAGCAGTGCCATGGTTCCTTTGTGAGGGACGCCCATGGTGTGGGGTTGCAGAAGAGATAGACCGAGAGAAAAGACAGCTTCTGGGAGAGGTGGCCCCCAAACTGGGTCTTGAGAGATAAGAGAGGGAAGGTTTATTTGAGTGCATGCTTCTTATCTGTCAGGAGAGAGAGGTTAAGTGGGGCAGTGGGCAATGCAGACCAGGAAATGAGGGTGCTGGAGCGCCTATGCACACTGAGGCACAAGCCTAGCATGTCTGGGAGATAATGCTGGGGCTGAATGACTAGAGTAGGGGGTGGGGGAGTGCAGGCTGGCCCTCTTCTGGAGATTCTGACATGTGCTCTGGAGTTTGGGTTTTCTCTGAAGTGTTGGAGATCCATGGGGCGTACAGCAGGGAAGCGTGGCCATTCAGTGGGGAGCTGCGGTCATGCAGCAGGAGAGTATGGTCATTCACTCCGTAGTCTGCCTGTGGTAGGCACAGAGGAGCCGTGTGCGTAAGACTGGGCCACGACCTGGGCTTCACACACCTCCATTTAGAAACGTCTTGAATGCCAGCTGTAGGAAGGGGCCAGTCCAGTGCTTGCATTGCCTTTGGAGCAGCGAAGGACCCAGGATGGTAAGGAGGGGCTCTGGCGTACGCAGGGAGAACATTCTGGGTCCTATAGAAGGGACTGGGTGAGTCCTGGCTCCCACCTAGCAGCTTCTACCTGAAACCATCCAAGAGTGAGGAGGCCAGACAAACAGTGGTAACCTTAGCAAGAGAGTGACCCCAAAGAGTGGCCCAGCTCCTGTCTCTCCTGAGACCTGCCTAAGGACCTTCGTGATGAGGCGGATGCAGACCTCCCTCAGCCAGGCCAGACAACATGCTTGTCCATGGTGGCTATGCAGGCCTCTGTCCTTCTACCCATTCCCTCTGCTGTACAGGCTGGGGGGGGGGTTCTCCCCATCCCCCTTAGGTGCCTTCTGTCTTTCCCTTAGAACTTGAGCCCCGTCCTCTAATGTCCTTACCCAGGGATCGTGCACTCGGAGCAGAACCTGGGCTCTGGACCCACGTATCCTCTTCTGGAGAACTGCAGACTCTTCCAGGGCCCCTCCAGGACTTGTGTTTTTCATTTTGGTGGCCGGCCTTGTCTTTTGAACCCTCCATTTGAGGCCCTCCCTGGATGTGAGTTCCCTGTCTCTGTCCTGAGTCTACTAGTCTTTGGCCTTCCTCTCTTCAGTCCCTCCAGGACAGTCTCAGATCCCACAGACACTGTCTTTCTTCCAGAAACAAACCAAGCAGGTCCACTGGGCCCTGACCAGGTGGGTGATAGACACTGAGCTTCACCACTTGCTGGAGTGAGCACTGGCAGCACCACCATGGTCAGTTCGGGCTTTTCTCTTTTAACTTGTAGCACTTATACGCGGAAACAGGCAGTCTGTGTCAGATGCCCCATCAAGAAGCCAGCTCTGGCACAGAACAGAAAGGTCAGTAGTAGAAAACGAATGTTATAGGAACATAGGAGCTGAATGAAGCAAGCCCAGCAGGTAAGGAGGGGGCACCTAGTGGAGGATCCTTACAGGCCCTGGGAGCTGCTTGTTCCCAATCTGAATTCTTCCCTGTAGCTAGCCTGGAAGGACCTAGCTGGGCCCTGAGGCGGTAGGGACAGGATGGCAGGAGAAAGGCCTTGTAGTATCCCTGGCTGTCCATGCATGCTTGTTCCAGGATGTGACCCACAGGTCCCTAGGCTTCATTTCCTCTCTTCAGCTGGTGAGAACAATGGCTGCTGTTAGAATTGTCACAAGGTGCTGGCATCCTGGCCTTTTCCTTAGTTACATCATTGTGTCACACTGGCCCCAGCAGGCTGGAGGGAAGCCAGGCCTTTCAGCACAGGGGCGGTGTCTCTGCTGGAGGCTGCTGGTCCCACTGGCGAGTGGGTTAGACCAGCAGGGCTCTTGGGTGTTCTCGAGACTCTTCCATCCCTGGAGCACTGTTCCACATCTGGCCTGGCCGCTGGCAAGTCTGTATGAAGCTATAGATAGCTCTTCTGTGCTAGGCCTGACACGCAGCCCAGACTACACACCTGCTTTCCATAAAGCCATAGTAATTTTGTGTGCCACTTGGGAAATCAAGAAAAGCAACAGTGTTACCCACAAAAGCACGACCTTCACCTCCAGACATCCTGGTATGTTTCTTTTATCTATTGTCTTTTTTATTTTGGGTTTAGTTTATTTTTTACATGTGTGGGGTGTGTGTGTGTGTGTGTGTGTGTGGAGTGCATGCTATGATGGACGTGTGTGTGTGTGTGTGTGTGTGGAGTGCATGCTATGATGGA
>NC_022017.1:14615339-14621099 GCF_000317375.1 Microtus ochrogaster
AGGGAGGGAGGGAAGGAGGAAGGAAGGAAGGAAGGAAGGAAGGAAGGAAGGAAGGAAGGAAGGAAGGAAGGAAGGAAGGAAAAGAAAGCAGAAAAGAAAGTTGAATCGAATCGAGCAGTACTTCGTGCAGGGGTGAGAAGCTTGCTTTGGAGTCTCTCACAGGGAGTCTCTCGCAGCTGTCATGCCTCACCCTGTCAGCTGTGTGACTTCGGGCATGTCACTTAACCTTTCTGTTACTTGGTGTCCTCCCATGTAAAGTGAGGATAATGGCACTGGGGATGGCTGTGCAGAAGGGATGGGAGCCAGAGGATAACTTAAATCAGTTCTCTCCTTTCACCTGTGAGTCTGAAGGATCAACCTAGGTTGTCAGGCCTGGCTGTAAGTTCCTTAATGTGCCAAGCCACCTTGTCACCATGGTAGTCTTACTTTTAATCATAACTTTATGTTGTCTGTCCAGATTCATTTATTCTCTATTTTGTGATCTTTGATTTTTTTTTAAGAGTCTCTCTTTGTAGCCCTGACTATTCTGGAACTCACAGTGTAGACCAGGCTAGCCTTGAACTCAGAGATCCATCTGCTTTTGCCTCCAGAGTGCTGAGATTAAAGACCTGTGCCTCTACACTCTGTAGGTGGAGTTTTCTTGTGCTGGCAGCTGCTCCCACCTAATCACTCAGAAACTTATGCTCAGTCAATAGCTCAGGCTTTTTACTAGCTAACTCTTACATTTAAATTAACCCACATTTCTTATCTATGCTTTGCCATGTAGCTCAATACCTTTTCTCAGTACGACATGCCCATCTTGCTTCTTTCTGCGTCTGCTGACAACCCTGACTTTACCCTTCTTCCTCCCAGCAGTCTCGGTTTGGCTCTCTCGCCTAACCTTGTCCCCTTCTCTATTAAACCAACCACAGCAACATATATTCACAGAGTGTAAGGGAATATTTCACAATACCTTTGATCTATGTTCTATTTCTTTCTTTTTTTTTTTCGAGACAGTGTTTCTCTGTGGCTTTGGAGCGTTGTTGTTCTATTTCTTGACCCAATAGCCATTGTTCAATTTTTTATTTGAATTTAGTCCTACATGTAAGTGAGATCATGTGAAATTTTTCTTAGAGTCTTATTTTATTGAGCCTTGTGTCTTACTGTTTTTTAAGGTTTATTGATTTTTATTTTGTGTTACGTACTTATTTTGTCTGCATGTATGTCTGTGCACCACGTGAATACCTGGCATCTGTGGAGGCAGAAGAGGGTGCCAGATCCCCTGGAACTGGAGTTTCAGATGGTTGTGAGCTGCCATGTGGGTTCTGGGAACTGGAAGAGCAGCCAGTGCTCCTAACCTCTGAACCACTTCTCCAGCCCTGCATACTTTGATTTGTCAAGACAGGATCTTACCATATACTCAAAACTGGCCTGGAATGTGCTACATTCCCAGGCTGACCACCTGCATTTGCCTCCTGAGTGCTGGGATATCAAGTGTGGGCCACCAAACGTGACTGCCCCTGTGTTCAAGGAGAGGACCACGGCTGTGTTCTTCCCACCACGTCTCGCTATTGTCATAGAAGCTGCAGTTGTATTTGCTAAGATTTAGTTTCCTTATCTGTAAAATGGGGGTGGGGTGACATTAGAGATGGCATTAGAACAGCACTGTCTTCCAGGTGCCGGGCTAGCCCCGACTTCACCACGTGGGCCTGGATGCCCCTGAACTCCACCCCTGGAGTGGTACTCGGGATTATGGGTGTGCACGAGCATGCCCAGTTTATGCAGTGCTAGGGTTTGCAGACTCTGGGCTTTGTCTTTAGTGTATGCCAGACAAGCACACTCCCAGCAGCGCCAGTTCTTGATGCCATTATTAGCACCAGGGCCACCTGGACACAAGCACCGCAGTGCCAGAACTGTCTGAGAAGGAAGCAGGCTGCTAGGTGACTAACAGGTGATGTGTCTGTAGTGTGGAAGTCATGGAAAGGGCTTGTGTGTGCACCTGGGGGAGGGACACCAGCATGGTTTGCCTTCACCATGCATCTGGAAGAGCATAACGTTTACAACTAATGAATATCTTATTTCTGGAATTCTCCATGAATGCTTTCAGACTGCAGCTGCTGAATCTGGAAAGGGAAGCTCTGAGGTGGCGTCATGGCTGACCCAGCTCTGTTCTTAGCTCACTCTGTAGGCCACTTGATTTGTCTCCATCCCATCTCTAAGGCTAGTCCTCTTTTTCTACCTTGGACCAGAGCAGAACAAGGCTGAGAACTGGTCTCCACGCAGGTGCCACCTCCCTCAGGACATCCCTACTGTGGTGCTCTGTCTGTGCTGTCTGGCCTACTCTTCAGCAGGTGGCATGTTGACTCCGAGTTAGGGGTTGGCCTCTGGGGAAGGTAGTGTGCTTTCTGGGAGCCTAGGAAAACACATCTCTAACTCTGGGACTGGGGGTGCAGCCTGATGAATGTGGGGCTCTGGGTTCCATCTTTAGTGTACGTGGCACACAAATCCAAGACTCCAATCTAAACTGGGAGACAACTTTTGTAGCAGAAACTCTGACTGAATTTGTAGGGTTTTTTTTTGTTGTTGTTGTTTGTTTGTTTTAATCTCAGCTAAGGAGGTAGCTCAGTCGTTCTAGTGTGAGGACCTGAGTTCATCCCCAGCCTACATCTGAAAAAGCTGGGCAGTTGCATGGTGGTGGCCATGCCTTTAATCCCAGCAATTGGAAGACAGATGAGGCCAGCCTGATCTACAAAGTGAGTTCCAGGACAGCCAGAACTGTTACACAAAGAAACCCTGTCTCAAAAAAAAAATCAAAAACAAAAACAAACAAACAAAGCTGGGCACAGTCACCTGCACTTGGGATCATGATGCTGGAGAGACAGACAGGAGGTGCTGGCTCTCACTTGCTATCCCATCTGACTTTCTTGGCGAGTTCCAGGTCAGTGAGAGAGACCCTGTCTCAAAAACAAGGTGGGAAGCACCTGAAAGTTGGCCCTGGTTCCACAAGCACGCGCAGACATTGGCACACATCTCTATGTTCACAAATCTCCAAACACACACTTGGAGTGTCTGAGCCTGAGTTCACTTTCATCCCAAGGACCCGTCTCCGTGACTGCTTTCAGAGCTCTGTGAGAAACCACCAGTGATAGGGTGCAGAGACAGTCACTCCCTGCCCCCTTCCTAGTGGTGTGGTGCAGTCTAGTGTGTCGTAGTGAAGGGCCCTTGGCTTTGCTTGTGGAATCGGCATGTGCTATCTGCAGAACGTCATCTTTAACTTGGAGGTGAGAAGCTGTTCACTTGCCCAGGCCTTGCCTCAGACAGCACATCCACGCCCGCTGTCCTTACTGTCCGCAACAGTCCTCTGTCAGAGTGGTCCCTGGCCTGGCCTGGGACTCTAGAACTTTCCATCAGACCTGCTGTTCCCCTCAGGGCCATTTCTTTCCTTTTCAGGTTCCTGCAGGTCCAGAATTAGGGCCCAGAGCTGTGGGGATGAAGGAGTGCCCGGCAGGACACCTGTAGGTGGGCATGAGAGACTTTGTCCAACTAACCAGAGACCTTATGTTCTTCCAGAGTGAGCGGGCAGGCTGGGCCCCCACCTGCCCCACGGAGGATGCAGTTCTTCGGACGCCTTGTCAATACCCTCAGTAGTGTCACCAACTTGTTCTCAAACCCATTCCGGGTGAAGGAGGTGTCGGTGGCCGACTACGCCTCCAGTGAACGGGTTCGAGAGGAAGGGCAGCTGATCCTGTTCCAGAATGCTTCCAGTCGTACCTGGGACTGCATCCTGATCAACCCTAGGAACCCACAGAATGGCTTCCGGTAGGTGACGGGCAGTGGGAATGCACCCCTCCTTTCATTCCCTCCCTCTTCGGCTTTTGGGGTTCATGTGGATAGGGCTTCTTTGGAGCTCTGCCTGAAAGTTATAGTACTGGAGGGAAGGGCCGGGAAGAGAAAATAATGGATCAGTTCCCGAGTCCTCACTCCTGTAGATGGCGAGGAGGAAGGATGGGGAAGCTGAGAGGGACCCGCTGGGGTGGCCTTCAGCTGGATCTTGGTTTGGACAGCTAGTGTGTAAGGGCTGGCACTAGGCCTGCTGGGACTTCTTGAGCCTAGAAAGCTAGGGCTAGGATGCCTGGGCAAGGCAGGGTGGGAAAAGGGGAGAGTCCACAGCTCCAAGCCTCCATTTCAGGGTCTGATGGAGCTGGGCTGCCTGATGTCCAGGTGGGTTTATACCAACGCTGTTTCTGCTTGCTCTTCTGTCTGGCTCTCCCATCATCCACCTGTTCACAGGAGTCCTGTGAGATGACACACATGGTCTGTGTCTTTAAGGAACCTGCAGACTGGTGAAGGAAGCCACAAGTACACAGGTCTGCTAACACCTTGTAAGGAGTAGTGTGACAGAAGTAGAGCCCAGGTAACCATAGAGACACAGGAAGCAGAGCTGCTATGGAAGAGGGATTGCTTTGTTCCAGAGGAGAAGGAAGAAGGCTGTTCCAGGCCTTCAGAGGCAGGGAGGGCTCATGTAGAGGACCTGAGCTTGGTTCTCAGTACCTGGGTCAGGCAGCTCACAACTCTAACTCCAGCTCCAGGCATATGGTGCCCTCTACTGGCCTCTGAAGGCATCTGCATTCCTGCATATACACATACCTACATATACATAAGCAATTTAAAAAATGTGAACTACAGCAGACATCTAGAAGAGTATCTTTCACTCAGAGATTCATCACAAATACCTCTGTACTGCTCCATGCTGAGAAACAGAAAACACTGTTTCCCAAGGCCCCATTCACCAAAGAATGGCAACCAACTTTTCTGCTCATTGCTTTTGTATTTTTCACTCGTTTTCTTTTCTTTCTTTTCTTTTTTTAAAGGTTTATTTATTAATTATGTATACAGTGTTCTGCCTGCATACCAGAAGGGGGCACCATATCTCTTGATGGATGGTTGTGAGCCACCAAATGGTTTCTGGGAATTGAACTCAGGACCTCTGGAAGAGCAACCAGTGCTCTTAACCTCTGAGCCATCTCTCCAGCCTCTCTTTTCCTTTTCTTAAGACATAGTCTCATTAAGTATCCCTGCTGTCCTGGAACTCGCTACATAGACCAGGCTGGCCTTGAACTCACAGAGATCTGCCTGCCTCTGCTCCTGAGTGCTGGGATTAAAGGCGTGCGCCACCATCGCCTCGCTCACCATTCACTTCTTAACCACACATTTCTCAAAATGCAGCCATTATCAAGCAGCGTGTGACCGCACATCACTATTTATTGTGCAGTTGATGGAGATGTAGGGTCTTTCTTGCTTTTGCTGTGTGCATACCTTCCTGTTTGTCATGTCCCCAGGAGTGCTAGTGGGCCCGAGGCAGTGACAACCTGGGTAGGTAATGATCGTGTATTTTTCTAGTGACTGTGAATGCGATATCTTGATACTGTTTGTCCTGAGACTTGCTATTGTCAGTGCAAACACCTCCATTCATTCCTTTGAGTGACTACTAGCGTGTTATTGTAATTTTATTGTTTACTTAGTTACAAGTGGACTAGAGCCCATTTCAGCAGTGCTGAACCATTTGGAGCATCTTCAGTGATGTACCTGCTTAGCTCTCAGCCATTAAAATAGTTGCCTTTTAAAAATATTATTACTAGCCAGGCATGATGGTGCACACCTTTAATCCCAGCACTCAGGAGGCAGAGATAGACAGATCTCTGAGTTTGAGACCAGCCTGGTCTACAGAGCAAGTTCTCTAATGGCAGGGCTATACAAAGAAAGCTTATCTTGAAAAAAAAA
>NC_022017.1:14621564-14623088 GCF_000317375.1 Microtus ochrogaster
CAGATTCTGAAGCATTAATCTAATTAATCTTAATAAAAACCAGGAGTCAGATTATCAGGATAATAACTTGGAAGATCAGAGAAACAAAGGAGCTTCCTACCTGCCTCCTTCCTGCATCCAAAAGGGGTTGAGATCCTGTCTACACCCCACCTCAGCACTTCCCGTCTGCATCTCTCGAGTATTGGGATTAAAGGCATGTGTCACCACTGCTTCTATGGTTAGCTAGTGGCTAGCTCCACACTGATCTCCAGGCAAGTTTTATTTGTCAGAACACAAGCAGAGTATCATACAACATTTCCCCCTTTTTGTCTAAATGGAAAGCAAAGGTTTTAACCAACATAGAAAAACTATATACAGTAAGTACAAAAATTATATACAGTTATATAAGGCAATAATTACATTAACAATGTCTAGTCTACTAACATTTGACAAATTCAGAGAAAATACTCCATTATCTATCATATCTTGGTGAGTTCAAAGTGTTGTACCTAATTCACTTTCTAATTCTGTACATTATCAACCAAAACTATCTTTTTATATCTTTCAACCTTATACACTTTACACCTCTTTTGTGAGTTTCTTTTCTGAATTTGTTAACGAGGAAAACTGTGACTATCTAGTCTTGAACTCCACCAGAGACCCAAGAAGGAAGTAATAATGCCTGTGTAAGCAGGAAGTGCAAACAAGCGACTGCCAAAAAATGTGAGAAATGACAGAAACATCAGGCTGCCTGGACAGTCACCCAAGGTTTCTCTGTAGTGTTGGGGTATCCATCTTGAGTCTACCAGCCTAGAATATCTGACAGACTTTTCAGTGAAACAGTATACTCTGAAGGGCTGTCCTACCTTGTCTTGAAAAAGTTTGGTAATCACTTTCTTTTGTGTCCTGCCTATCCAATTTGGACAGCACACTGTCAGCAGTCGAGGCAAGGGCATTTTCTTGCCCAGTAGCTCACTTTTGCCACAGAGAAAGTAAACTCCATATAGAGTTTCTTTGATGCACATTATCTTCTCTGGTGCTGCCAGGAGCAGACATATCTCAGTGTCATAAAAAAAGAACCTTCTGTTATTGAAACATAAATGCCAATATTCTGTAGCTCTATGAAATGTTTGAAGATGACATGTCTATCTAAAAATTATCTCTGCTTGACCCTGAAAACATACCTAATATGACTACAAGTTTGATTGTAAAGGTGACTGACTACTAACCTACATTTCTTTAATATAATAGCTTCTAATAATAACTTTCAAGGATTAGAAATTAATTTTCTTTACATTGTTAAATGATCTGTATAGGTTACTATACCTTGAACAAGAGTAGAAATGTATGTACAGTATGTTCTAACAAAAATAACCTCAAATTGTTATCAATATACAAAAATCATACTAGTGTAAAATATTTAAGACTAGTAACTTTTTGGTTTAAAGATAGATTCAATAATTTATCCTTTTGCCGGGCGGTGGTGGCGCACGCCTTTAATCCCAGCACTCGGGAGGCAGAGGCAGGCGGATCTCTGGGAGTTCG
>NC_022017.1:14631662-14633071 GCF_000317375.1 Microtus ochrogaster
CAAAACAAAAGAAAGAAAAAACCCATCACAAAAACAAGACTCCTAGTGATATTCTGCTATGCTCATAGATCAGCGCCTTGCTCAGCCATCATCAGAGACACTTCCTCAGAACGCTGTCCTACACAACCAGGAAAGGAGTCTAGCCGCCGGAACCAGAGTCTGAAGCAAGAGAGGACTGCAGAAAACTTAAACAGTTTAAATGTCACATGTAGCAGATCTCAGAGAGGCTAGAGGACTATAATTTGTGATGTACATCAAGAGTGCAAAAATTTAATTCCTAGTTACCTGATAGAAACTCAAACCCGAAGTCATGTACAGAAAGCTAGATGAAGGCTTCTTAGAATTAGTTAGTACTCTATATGACCATTAATATCATGACAAAAAGTTTAATGTATATATTAATTTTATAATTTTTGAGATAATATACTCTAAAAGTGTTAAAGATCAAAAGAAAAGAAAAGAATTACAAGATTAGTGGTGATAGAATAGTCCCTAATTTTGGTTATTCTCCTGTCCCGTATTAAGTGACTCTTCTGACACAATACAAGGATTTTGGATTTTCTTTTAATAAGCATGCTTGGGTTTAAAGAAGGAGAGAGCCGTGCTCAAACTCCAAAGCCAGCTTTAATTTTTAATTGGATTGGGACTACAAAAAGACCATTTGCATTATATGTCTGTAGAGAACAGCGGAAGCAAACATTTGGGAAGATTTATGAAATTTTATTCTGTTGGAATTGTGATCTAGCAATAGAGCAATTTATTCTTTTTCTTGGGACACTCTCTCTGGATGATTCGTCCTTTCTCTTCAGGTGTCTCACTTGTTCAGTGCTCTTCAGATTCCATAGCTGGATGCCTTCATTCTCCTAAAAGACAAAAACAAAACCCTGCCCCAACCCTAAATTTGGGGAGATTCCCTTGGCAAGTTATGCCTGATCTAATGAAAAGCATTTGCTAGCTTTATAAGTTAAAACTATTTAGTTTGAATGGTCATATTATTTGATGAACTGTCACCTCTTCTAACCAAGAGGTCTCTCTTGTTCAAAATCTAACCTTTATAATATTTGCTTTGTAGTTTCTCTTGAAATTTTTGTTTTATCTTCTAAATCTGTCTGTCATCCAGAGCAGCATGGTTTTTTTACAATAGGCCTTAGGTCCTTTAACTGCTCTGTGGAGGAGTTTCCCCTATGGTAACAGAAAATGATTGAACTAAATTTGACATGGGGGCCTGTGAGAGCCTCCCCCCAAGTGTTTTCCAATGTCAGAGGATTACCTTGTCTGTCCCTTGCTGATCTGCATTCATTGGTCCAGTGTAGGTCTTTGCCACACCTACTAGGTACTTCAGAAGGCAAGAGCCTTCTGATTAGAATAGAAGAAACATTGTTGCCAGGCGGTGGTGGCACACGCCTTTA
>NC_022017.1:14634784-14641715 GCF_000317375.1 Microtus ochrogaster
GCCTATTTCTTGGCACTCATATCAACCAACTTGGCATTTACATCAACCAACATTTTCAGGGGTAAAACAAAAATAATCAAACCAAGCTGGATGGTGGTGGCGCACACCTTCAATCCCAGCACTCAGGAGGCAGAGGCATGTCTCTGAGTCTGAGGCCAGCCTGGTCTACAGAACTAGTTCCAGGATAGGCCCCAAAACTACACAGAGAAACTCTGTCTCAAAAAACAAAGAATACAAAACAGAATCAAAAGCAAACAAAAAAAGAAGAATCAAATCAATAGTGTTTATAATTGGACATTATGTAAGTCCAGTCTTAGTCAATTAGCCCTCATTTAATTGTTCCATTTCTAAAGCACTCATTGTGTAATCACACAGAAACCTAACTCCCTCCATCGTAATCATTTTTCCCATTTTTAGCGTGGGAAAAACTTTTTTTTAATCTAATTCTCCCCTTTTTTATTATTATTATTATTATTATTATTATTATTATTATTATTATTATTGGTTTTTCGAGACAGGGTTTCTCTGTGGCTTTGGAGCCTGTCCTATAACTAGCTCTTGCAGACCAGGCTGGTCTCGAACTCACAGAGATCCGCCTGCCTCTGCCTCCCGAGTGCTGGGATTAAAGGCGTGCGCCACCACCGCCCGGCTTAATTCTCCCCTTTAAGAATTCCCAATTGTCTCACCAAATCTGGTAATGATGGAAGTGACATGTAGCCCGCCTGAGTGGAGAACGGAGCGCAGGCAGTCAACAGCTTGACTGAGGACAGGTGCAGCTGATGGCGTGTCAGCAGCCTGAGGAGGGGGTCCAGGAAAAGCCCCGCAACCCATGGGGGGAAAGAAGCCAAAGAGCCAGGTGTCTGCACGAGGGAATGCGTGAAAGCTGCTGACTCAGGCTGCAACAGAAAAATTCCAGACTCTCGGGGAAATGGGGGGGGGGGGCGGGATGTAGCTGGTGGTGTGGTGACTCTGCCTGGTGCAGTTCCTGCCACGTGCAGCTCTGGTGGGTGCCGGTGACTGCAAAACCATGGGAAAGTGGCTATTTTGTGAATTCGTGCTCCAAAAGTTGGACACCAGATGCAGTGTGAATCTAATTAATCTTAATCAATAAAAACCAGGAGTCGGATATGGGGTAAAAACCTGAAAAATCAGAGAACTGAGAGCAGCCTCTAATTGTTTCCTACCCGTCCCCTTCCTGCATCCAAAAGGGGTTGAGATCCTGTCTGCACCCCATCTTGTCACTCCTGTCTACACCTGCTGAGTGCTGGGATTAAAGCCATGTGCCACCACCACAGCCTCTATGGTTAACCAGTGCCTAGCTCTGCCCACTGATCTGGCAAGTTTTGTTTGTCAGAACACAAACAGCACACCCCACAACAAGACTCTTAGAGCTGGAGTTACAGGCACTTGTGGTCCGCCCTACAAGGGTGGGTGCTGGGAACTGACCTTTGGTCCTCTTCAAATACCGAGGACTCTTAAAGGCTGAGCCGTTTCTCCAGCCCCCTCGGATTGTTCTTTGTTTGGTTGGGGGTTTACTGTACAGTCTTCTCCCAGGATTTGTTTTCTTTGGGCTCTGTGGAGCTGTCGTTGTGTTGTCTTGACTTCCGTGTTGACAAGCCAGCTGTCCCACTGTGGTTATCCTCTGCCATGTTAATCCCCTCCTTGCAGCTTGTGTACACATCAGGTTCTGCTGTCTTGTGTTGAACAGTGCCTCAGTGCCAGTTATTGCTGTAACAGAGCATCCCAGGATGTACTGGCCTCAAGCAGTGCTGATTCATTTAGCCTAAAATCTGCGGTCTGAGCAGAGCTCAGTGACAAGGACTCGTTTCTCTCAGAGCACCTGCTCGGACAGCTCGGCTGCACTTTTCTCTTCACAAGTGTCTTCATTCAGGGCCCAGGGATCTCCCCTGTTGCCCCAGCTCCCCATGGCATGCCAGCCAGGTCCTGAGAGAGACATAGAAGCCTCCAGTATCTTCAGGGCTCTGTAAAGACACCAGGACAGCTTTGCTGTTGCTTATTGTGATAAAGCAATGAGCCAACCGGGTCAAAGAGCAGTGTCACACAGATCCTGGTGGCTTGGTGAAGGGCATGCCAGAGGATTCGGAGCCCTGTGTACAGCCTGTACATGGTGGTAGATGTGGATTGGGGTCTTTGTTTTTGTTTTTGACACAGGGTTTCTCTGTGTAACAGTCCTGGCTGTCCTGGAGCTCACTCTGTAGACCAGGTTGGCCACAAACTCACTGAGATCCACCTGCCTCTGCTGCCCAAGTGCTGGGATTAAAGATGTGCACCACTACCCTGCGATGGGGTTTCGTTTTTTAAAAGATTTATTTATGGTACAATGAGATGCCTCAATGGGTAAAGGTTCTTTCCACCAAACTTGACAATCCGAGTTTCACTCTCTGGCTGACATGTGTATGTGTATACATACAAATAAATAAATGTAATAACATATTTTTCCAAAAAAGACTTCTTTGCCTGTGTGTGGGAAGACAACTTTCAGGAATCCCTTTCTTCCTTGTGTCAATCCTGTGAGGAGTCCTGGGCATCAAACTTAGGTCGTCAGGCTTGGCAGCAAGCCCCTTTACCCCCTGAGCCCCCTTGCCTGCCTTATTTTTAGTTTATTTTGGGTTTTGAAATAGGGTCACAGACTGTTGTGTAGGCAGCCGTGAAACTTACTCTGAGGCCTAGGATTCTCAGACTCACAACAATCTCTCCTGCATCAGCCTTCTGGGTGCTGGGACTATATAGGTGAGTGCCATCATACCCAGCTTTGGCATTTACATTTTTCCTTTTTGGGTTTTGTTTTGTTTTGTTTTTTGTTTTTTATATGGGGATGAACTTGGGGGATATAGGAAATCAACAGAGCTTTTTAAAAGTCTGTTTTAGAAAGTTTGAAGATATTAACCTTTCAAATAAGACTTCCGTCTGTTTCTTCTGCTCTGCGTCTGCCCCCCTCCTGATGGTTTGTGTCTCTATTATTTTTCCATATTTTTCCATTCTTTTCTGTCCCTACACTTGATTCTGTCTGTTTTCTGTGAACTCTTCTCCCGCTCACTGGTTTTCTCTTCAACACTGTCCAGTCTGCTGAACTTCAGCTTTTTCAGACAATGTCTCATGTGTCCCAGGCTGGCGTCAAGCTTGTCACATAGCTTAGGATGACACTGAATTTCCCACCCTCCTCTGTGCTGGACATTGTTCTAAACAGAGCAGGTGAAGAAAAACCAAGTGTGATTACCTGGCTCATTGCCGCCGCTATGGTGGGCAGGAGAAGTCAAAATGTGCCAGGACTGAAGCCCAGCTTTCTCCTGTGCGCTGAGTGCTGGTGTTGTCTGCAGAGCAGGTGCTGCCTCTTGCTGCTGAGTACTTCACCTTGTTGCCCTTCCCATAAGAGCTCACTGGGCGCCGGGCAGTGGTGGTGCACGCCTTTAATCCCAGCACTCGGGAGGCAGAGGCAGGTGGATCTCTGTGAGTTTGAGGCCAGCCTGGTCTACAAGAGCTAGTTCCAGGACAGGCTCGAAAGCTACAGAGAAACCCTGTCCCGAAAAACACACACACACACACACACACACACACACACACACACACACACACACAAACCCACAAAAAAACAAACATAAAAGAGTTCTCTGTGCAGTGATGGCAGATGACTTTAATCTCAGTACTCTGGAGGCAAAGTCAGGCAGATCTCTGAGTTCAAGGCCAGCCTGACCTACAGAGTGAGCTCCAGGACAGTCAGGGCTTCACAGAGAAACCCTGTCTCGAAATACCATACTGGTTTGTTCCTAATACTGGTTTGTTCCTATAGTCGTTCTGTTGAGAACCGTGACCGACATAGACCAGGCTTGGTGGTGTTTGTTGAGGGCACCCCAGGTCATACTGGAAGTCATACTGTGAAGGTCATGCTGCTTCCTCAGCATCCTCATGGTAGTGCAGATAATCTGTGTCATGTTTCAGATGGGCTCAGAGAAGGGACAGGGTTTACTGAAGTCACACAGCACTTCGTAGCAGAACTGAACTCAAACCCAACTCCTTTTTAGTAAACAGAATTTTGTTTTCTGATTAGAAAAATAGTGCATATGCTCACTAGAGAAATTTAGAAATAAGAGAAATGGGTAGGAATATTACATTTATTCTGCTTCTGTACACATTTTGACACATCTTTACAGTTCTTTTTGCATAGTTGACATCACTTTGTGTTATATGTTATTTATATTCTGCTTTTTCAATTGTTACAAAATAAATCTCTCCCTGTTCTTTTAAAATAATTTTTTACATTTTAATATTGTATTTGGTGATGTCACAGTGTAGAGTGGGGGTCATGTCTCAGTGTACAGTGGATGCCAAGGTCATATCACATGTAGAGCGGGGGTCATGTCTCAGTGTAGAATGGAGGTCAGAGGGCAACTTTTAGGTATAGCTCCCTTCTATGTGGGTTAGGGTTAGGAGTTAGGGGTTAGTGGTTAGGGTTAGGATGTTAGGGTTAGGGCTTAGTGCTGGGGTTAGGGTTGTTAGGTATGGCAGTAGATGCATTTACTCCCTGGGTTATTTTGTTAGCCCCTCCCTATTACATTAAACCATTTTAAGTGGCTGTGTAATGTCCATCGCATAGATGATTGAGCCTTAACTCACATGATACCCTGTAGCTGGCCATCTAGGTTAGCTATCACTTAATTCTGACCATATACCAAGAGCCAGAGTTTGAGACTGAGGCTCAGAATGTGGCAACCAAAGCAGAGGAGATTTCCATCACCAGAGGAAGACATTACACACAATTAAGTTCAAAGTAAACTCTATTTTTGCATTTGCTGTTGGAACAAGGGGATCAGGCTGCAGCCTGGGGCAGCGGGTGGCTTGCTTGCGGCATCCGCAGTCTGACTGTGCTGGGTACTACCCCTCAGTTGGCTCAACTTCTGTCCCCATGGCTCACCTTGGCCCCTCTTCCTTGGCGGCAGACTGTTCCAGCTGGAGTCAGAGGCGGACGCCCTGCTGAACTTCCAGCAGTATTCCTCCCAGCTGCCGCCCTTCTACGAGAGCTCCATGCAGGTCCTGCATGTGGAGGTGCTACAGCACCTGTCCGACCTCATCCGCAGCCACCCCAGCTGGACGGTGACGCACCTAGCGGTGGAGCTGGGCATCCGGGAGTGCTTCCATCACAGCCGCATCATCAGGTGGGCAGTCGGGCCGTGGGGGTGCGCGTTGTGTGGGGCTGGGCCACTGGAGTGTTGTGGGGGGTGTGATCGTCCCTGTGCAGTACACATGCTGCGTGTGTGGAGTCTCCCCACTCAGCCTTTGTTGTGTCTGTAGCTCGGGTAAGAACAGAGCAGCACTGCCCTGGCTCACGAGTGGACACTGATTACAGTCAGAAGGAAATGTAAACACGGAGTTCTTTTTTTTTTTTTGGTTTTTCGAGACAGGTCGAGACAGGGTTTTTGGAGCCTGTCCTGGAACTAGCTCTGTAGACCAGGCTGGTCTCGAACTCACAGAGATCCGCCTGCCTCTGCCTCCCGAGTGCTGGGATTAAAGGCGTGCGCCAACATCGCCCAGCTAAACACTGAGTTCTTTCAACTACTCAGTCACTTCAGAGAGAGGCTCTGGAACCAGGCTATTCAATAGGAGAAGGCTGCATAGGGGCTCAGACCATAGTCTCCTTCCCAAGCCCCACTGTTCTCCTGGAAGCTTGGATGGCCTCTTTTATATCCATCTAGTCAATGCTGTATCTGCAGATGCCCTAAAGAGGTCTCCTTGGATGTCCTTGCAAGTCACTGCCTGGCCACCCCATACTTCTCTGTTCAATGCCTGGGTTCTAGCTGAAACCTCACCAAGTTGGGCATGGTAATGTGTGCCTTTAGTTTTAGCACTTGGGGGGCAGAGGCAGACAGATCTCTGTGAGTTCGAGGCTGGCCCGGTCTACATAGTGAGACCTTATTTCTAAAACAAAACCAAAACCTCTCTCTGAGCTCTGCAGCTCTCATGCATGACCTTGGGCACCCTGGTGTCCCATCTCACAACAATTCCTGGAGTACAATGGCTCAACAAGTGTCTGTTATGTGACCCTTTTCTGTGTCATCCTCTTGCCCCCTCATGCTGGCATAGCCCAAGGGCACATCTCCCCACAGGTGAGCAGAATGCACTGCAGCCTGGCACAGCTCAGCAGACACAACACAGAACCCCCAAATCTTGCCTGGATCCTGCTTCTGCACTTGGGCTTCTTAGCATCCCTGTTTTTGGTCCCCATCTTATCACTGCCCACCCCACCCCCAACAGTTGCGCCAATAGCACAGAGAATGAGGAGGGCTGCACCCCACTACACCTGGCCTGCCGCAAGGGTGACAGTGAGATCCTGGTGGAGTTGGTACAGTACTGCCACGCCCAGATGGATGTCACCGACAACAAAGGAGAGACCGCCTTCCATTATGCTGTACAAGGGGACAATTCCCAGGTGCTTCAGGTGAGTGTTGGGTGGTGGGCAGGGGACCAAAAAACCAGGCACCTCCTTGTGCCCGAAACTTGCTTGGGGGCCTTAGGTTCATGGGTCACTCTGAGGCTTCTCACTCAGCCATCCTTAATCCCTGAGGCTTCATCCTTCCCCCCCATTCTCACCCTTCACCCCATGACGCTTAGAGGGAGACATACCTTTAGCCATGGAGTTTCTCCATCTCAGCAAGCTGAACTTCATGGAAACTCCAGTCAGGCATAAAGCTCAGGAGCTCAGACACTGGGCTGGGTGCATCAGGTCAGCCCTTGCTCAAGGCACACTGAATCTTAACCTAGTTTATGGGAACTGCCCAGCACCTAAAGGTGTTAGTGCCAGAGACACTCGTGTTGATTCTGTAAGTTCTAGAACAGAAGCTGTTTTAAGGGTTTTTTTTTCTTTTTTTCTTTTCTTTCTTCCTTTCTTTCTTTCTTTCTTTCTTTCTTTTTTTTTTTT
>NC_022017.1:14641920-14644001 GCF_000317375.1 Microtus ochrogaster
TTTTTTTTTAATGTATTATTTTTATGTGTATAGGTGCTTCGCCTGCATGTATGCCTGTGCACACCATGTTTCCAGTGCCCATAGAGGCCAGAAGAGGGTGACAGATCTCCTGGGGCTGAAGTCACAGACACTTGTGAGCTGCACTGTGGGTGCCCTCTGGAAGAGCAACCAGTGTGCTTGCGTGCTGAGCCATAGTCTAACCAGGAGATGGAGCGGTGCTGTTGAGAAGCCATTGTTAAGTGGAAAGGAAAGGCAGACACTCAGCTCATGTTTTATTGTCTAGAAGGAGCAGGTCCATCTGTAGGTTCTGTCCTCTCTGCTTGGCATCCGGATTGTTCTAGAAACACACATCTGTGTCTAATGCAGTCCAAGAGAAGGCATGCCCAGTGCTGGAGGAGGAACAGCAGTGTGCTTGGCCAGTGGTCATGCATCGCACCTACCTCCGACAGATGCTGGCTGTGCCTGCATCATGTGTTCTAGTCAATTCTCAAAATGCTCTCCTGGGTTGGAGTTGTCTTTTCTTCATACAGGAAACTGAGGTTTGGTAGAAGCAAAAAATGTGGTCCCTGAGGGCCACCAACCTGAGGATAGGGCAGGCTGGCCTAAGCTTCCCCCATGTTGCCAGCTCCTTGTGCCACTTCTGGGTCCCCAGCCTTCCTCGTGTCACAGCTGTCCCCAGTGGTCATAACTGTCATCAGGGAGAGGGCATCGAGCTCCTCGTGAGAGGACAAAATCCTTCCCGCTTCCCGTTAGCACAGTCACTCTGGGTGTCTTTGGGTGGGCTTCATCTCTGAAGGAAAATTACATCCGTGTTTGGGCAATTTTTCCTCATCATTATTTCCTAAAAACACAGCACAAACAACTGTTCATCTGGCCGGACCGTGGTGGCACACACCTTTAATCCTAGCACTCAGGAGGCAGAGTTAGGAGGATCTCTGTGGGTTTGAGGCCAGTCTGGTCTGCAGAGTGAGTTTCAGGACAGCCAGGGATGTTACATAGAGAAACCCTGTCTTGAGAAAGCAAAAGCAAAGCAAAACAAACAAGTGTCATCTAGTATTCACATTGTATTAGATTATAGACGTCATCTAGAGATGATCACAAGTCCTATGGGGCGTGCAGAATCTAATCCCAGCTAGCTAGGATGCCAGTGCAGTTCCAGTCCAGCCTGGGTAACAGAGTGGCTCCCATATAACAAAGTACATGGGAGGGTATGTGTGGGCTCTTTGCAAAATAACCATTCCATACAAAAGACTCAAGTACCTTAGGATTTGGGTAGTCAGGAAGAGGCAGTACCAGGGATTGGACTCAGAACCTTATGCATGCCAGGTGAGCATTCTACCACTAGGTCATGTTGAATTCTTTTACTGAAAGCACAATACCTGCATGCAGAGACATATCCTGCAGGACTGAAGGAGTCCCACTTCCCTTTCTGTTGCTGTACTCTGACCAAAAGCAATTTAGGGGAGAAAAGAATTTACTTGGTTTACACATCTAGATCACAGTCTGTCAAGGAGGAAAGTCAAGATTGAAGCAGAAACCACGAAGCACCGCTGCTCCCTGGCTCCTCACTTGCTCCTCGTGCTTGGCTTAGCTAGGTGTGAGACCACATGCCTGAAGATGGAGACCCCAGTGGGCTGGGCTCTCCTGCGTCAGTAAGACAGTCCCTCAGAGATACACCCACAGGGTAACGTGACCCGGACCATTTCTCAGCCGAGGCGTCTCCTCTTCCAGGACTCTAGGCTGGGTCACATTGACAAGACTAAGCAGGACAGAAGGACATCTGGTGGGCAGCAAGAATTGCTCCACCTAGAAAACTTAAGGTTCTTTTGGTTGTTCTTTTTATACAGTCTCATGCAGCTCAGACTGGCCTGGAACTCACTGTGTAGTCTAGAGTAGCTTTTAACATCGTCTTCTGCCTCAGTCTCCCCAGTACCAGGGTTACAGGCACGTGCTACCACACCTGGGTTAACATTCTTCAGAAATGTCCACGTGAGCCACAGTCAGGCCGGGTTCCCCCCACCCACCCGAACCTCATTGTCAGGCTTTCTTATCTGCCCGAGTGCTGTTCATGCCGTTGCTCC
>NC_022017.1:14644799-14646151 GCF_000317375.1 Microtus ochrogaster
TTTGGAGCCTGTCCTGGAACTAGCTCTTGTAGACCAGGCTGGCCTCGAACTCACAGAGATCCTCCTGCCTCTGCCTCCCAAGTGCTGGGATTAAAGGCGTGCACCACCACCGCCCGGCTTGGCTTGTTTCTTGTCCACTTTTCTTAAATTAACCCAACTACCTTTGCCTCTGGGCTTTTTTGTTTTCTTCTGTGTATCTTAATTTTACTCTTACTCTGTGACTGGCCCCTGGTGTCCTCCTCTCCTTGTTCTAGCTTGCTCCTTCTTTTCCCTCTTCTTTCTTTTTCTCCTGTTTTCTCCTATTTATTCTCTCTGCCTGCCAGCCCTGCCTGGCCTTTCTCCTGCCTCACTATTGGCTGTTCAGCTTTTTATTAGCCCATAAGTGTTTTAGACAGGCAAAGAATCACAGCTTCACAGAGTTAAACAACTGCAGCATAAACAAAAGTCACACACTTATAATTATATTTCACAACAATGTGGTAGCTGTACACCCAAGTCCAGAAACCGCTGTGCAAAGAATAGACCATTTACAGTTTTGTGCTAATGCATCCGGGTTTCTGACCGTGAGCCTTTACTCCCCTATGCTGCCCAGCCAGACCAACATCTGGGGTCAGTTGGTTTTCCCCCTGGCTCCTGTGCTAAGCACTGGCCTTGAGAAATGAAATAGAGGAGCCCTGTCCTTGGAGCAGGCCAGACTCTAGCCTTCTCCTCACAGCACTGAACTCCAGTGTCCTGGAGTGCAGAGGGAAGCAGACAGTTGGGCTAGGGACAGGTGTGACCTGATAGACACCAGGTGACACATGCTGCCTGTGTGCCTCCGGCTTCCCTGTGCCTGTGTGGGCCTTGTCGGTGCCCTCGGTGCATCCCGAGTCACAGTCCAGTGACAACCTTTGTGCTGAGAATGCAGTGTGGGGACTCTTTGTCTTGTTCTCTTTGTTTCTGTTTCATTGGGTTCTGCTCTAATTTTTATTGTTTCTGGCTGTCCCCTGGGTTTGGAGTTAGCTTCTTCTTGTGTTTTCAAATTCTTGAGTTGTAGCATTGTGTCATTTATTAGTGCTCTTTTTGATTTTTCAGTGTAGGCACTCAGAATTATAAGTTTTCCTCCTAGACTGCCTTTTTAATGTGTCCCAGTGGTTTTGTGTTGTGTTTTTTTGTTTTCATGTAGTTCCAGGATTTTTTCCCTGATTTTTTTAATTGACCTACTCATCATCCATTAGTGAATTTTTTAATCTCTGTGAGTTTCCATGATGGAGATCTTCTGCTTAGTGTGAGAGTGCTCCCTCTCCTCTGATTAGTGTGAGAATGCTCCCTCTCCTCTGCTTAGTGTGAGAGTGCTCCCTCTCCTCTGCTTA
>NC_022017.1:14647446-14674146 GCF_000317375.1 Microtus ochrogaster
TCTTCTTCTTCTTCTTCTTCTTCTTCTTCTTCTTCTTCTTCGAGACAGAGTTTCTCTGTATAGCTTTGGAGCCTGTCCTGGAACTAGCTCTTGTAGACTAGGCTGGCCTAGAACTCATAGAGATCCACCTGCCTCTGCCTTCCGAGTGCTGAGATTAAAGGCATGTGCCACTACCACCCAGCTGTGACTTGCTTCTTATAGTTATTGTTATGCTTGTCCTGCATTTATTTCTCTGTGCAGCCCGGGGATGAAGTGGTCCCTCAGGCACAGCAGTAAGCTCTTTTAGCCGCTGCACCATTTTGTGCCCACCCCCACATGCTTTTGGAGAAAGGCCTATGCAGTGTAGTCCAGCCTTGCCTGGAATTTGGAATCCTCCTGCCCCAGCATCCTGAATGTTGGGATTACATTAATTACATATGTAATCCCAACCACAGTTGGCCTTAGTCTTCAGTTTTTACCCTGGCACATAGGTTGCCTTTTTATTTTGTTGGTTATTTCATTTGCTGTGTATCAGTTTTTCAGTTTAATATAGTTGTGTTTATTTATATTTGCCTTGGTGTGTTATCTCGGAGGTCATCGTCAGGCCAGATGGTTGGCCGTTTTGCAGCCCCATGTCATGACTGGCGCAGTGCGCCCTCACTGCCCCGCTCTCTTCCAGGTGTGCTGAAATGATCATCAGCATGGACAGCAACCAGATCCACAGCAAGGATCCTCGCTACGGAGCCAGCCCGCTCCACTGGGCCAAGAACGCCGAGGTAGGCAGAGCTGGCGGACGAGGGGCTGGGCAGGTCCCGAGGGGTTAACTGAGAGGATTATAGTGGCCCCTGGGGACCAGTCAGAGGTGCTTGTCCTGCTGCTCATCAGCTGGTGGCCTTAATTCCTTTGTCCATGACTGACTTTGGAGGTCTTGGGAAGTTAGCAAGGCAGTGCGTGCAAAATGGCACTTCACATGTAGAAGGGGGCAGTGGTGATATGTCCATTGGGCACAGCAGCTCACACAGAGAGCCTGTGGCCACCCAAGCTGAGGTCTCTCCCGAAGCGCTCCAGTGGCTCTGCCCTCCTGAAAGGATGCCCAGGTAGCCTAACCTTGCAACACGTGCCGGCCACCAACACCCCAGGCTGTACTTGCATGTGACGGGCAAGAGGGCTGAGCTGCTACCTTTGTGGGACACCAGCTTGTTTAGACATGTTCCTTCAGTGCCAGATCTGTGAGGCATGAAAGTGTGTCCTGTGTCAGGTCTGAGGAAGGAGCTGCAGTGACGGATCCAGGCTCAGGCTGCAGGAAGGGTGGATGGGGCTTTAGGCTCAGCATTGTCCTCCCCATAGTTCAGAGTGAGCCAGGATACCATGCAAAGGCGCCTGAGACACATCCCATGGAGGACTTAGGGTGTTGGCGCTGTGGGACCTGGTCCAGAGACCCCTTTGTAGCTTCAGGAAAGGACCAGAAGAAGCTTCTAGAATCACCTATTTGTCACCTAGTTCCTAGCTCCCAGTGTGTGGGGGGTCTCAGGTCTAGAGTCTGCCTCTGAGCTTCTCTTCCTTTGCTTACACTGGAGGACTGCTCAGGAGGCTGCCCCCTGAGTGCCCACCTGGTCTGTGTCCCCAGATGGCCCGAATGCTGCTGAAGCGCGGCTGTGACGTGGACAGCATAAGCACTGCAGGAAACACAGCCCTGCATGTGGCGGTGATGCGCAACCGCTTTGACTGTGTCATGGTGCTGCTGACCTACGGGGCCAACGCAGGTGCCCGTGGAGAGCATGGGAACACGCCACTGCACCTGGCCATATCGGTGAGCCTGTGGCCACATGGCCTCCCTGTGCTGGCTCTGCCAGCTGAGGTGGGGGTGTGGGAGGAACAATAGAGGCACCGTGTTGGCTTACCCCCTCCTCTCCTCGGCTGCTGCATCATCAGACATGCTTCCTCCTAAGGGCCAGAGTACCTGGTGGCAGCCACTGGTGTGTTAGGAAATAGACTTCAGCCTTAAAGCATCTCTAGTGGGATGAGACAGCAGTGTGAGCATGCTTAGCCCATGGCAGGAACAGCCCTGCCTGCTGTCCGTCTAGTCTCAGATGGGACTGAGGGAAGCAGTCGGTCACAGTCCTGGTACTTATTCTATAGATCAGAATGGCCTCAAACTCACAGAGATTCGCCTGTCTCTGCTTCCCAAGTGCTGGGATTAAAGTTGTGCGCCACCACCGCCTGGCTATGGGGACCATTCTTGTTCAAACCACCACACCATGGCTCCGGGTTGTCAGCCCAGGTACCTTGCTTCCTGTGAGGAAGAGCTGGGGTGAATCTTTCTGTGCCAAGTCCTGCACAGCTGGTCCTTGAACCTTGACTGGGTGATGAGGGAAAGAAGAAAGAACAGATGGCACACAGAAAAGCTGGAGCGGGGTGGACTACGCTGGCTCTGCTGGGTCAGCTGCAGGGTAACAGGACTCAGACGCTGCTCATCGATTATGTGCAGCACAAAGGGGAGGGGCTAGCTGGACTCAGTGGGGGTCACTGTGGGGGCAAGGGCTCAGGTTGCTGTCATATGGGAGGAGAAAGCTGTGGTTGCTAGTTTTTGCACACACTGTCAACTTCCGCAAACTAGAGGAAGCCTGAACTTGGGAAGGCTTTGAGCTTCCCATGGGCCTGAGGCATTGGGTTCCTTGTCATGCCCAGTTAGTAATCCACGTCTACCCAGGATTCTTCAAACACTTCTCTTACCGCTGACACAGTAATCCAAATCAGACCAAATCAAACCGAATTAGAAGCCCAGGTTTAATGGATGCCTGGGCTCCCAAGTGTACCTCTGGGAAAACACCAAGAGGGGGAAGGAAAACCAGGAAGACCGCATCTGTCTCTGGGGGACAGTTTAAATAGCCTGTGGGAGTGGTCTTGACCCTCTCTGGGGAGGGGTCACTGTTTGGTGGGCCTTCTCGGAGGCGGGGTCTGGACTGTGGCAACTCCCAGGGGACAAGGCTTGAAATGGAGCTCTCCACCCAACATTTCAAAATGGGTGCCAGGAGCTGGGGTGAAGCCCCCCACTCAAACATTCCAGACTGTTTGGATAAGGATGTTAGGGGCTGAGGTGACGCTTCCAACCAAGCAACTTCCATTTTCTTCCTGAGCTCTTAAGCCCTCACTGAGGGGTGCACTGAAGGCATTCTTTGTCATGTCAGGAGGCCCCAGAGTCTCCTCATGCCACTGAGAGGACTTGTGAGCAAGTTGATGGACTCTTTATTCTTCTCACCTTCCACCCCAACAGAAAGATAACATGGAGATGGTCAAAGCCCTCATTGTATTTGGGGCAGAAGTGGACACCCCAAATGACTTTGGGGAGACTCCTGCATTCATGGCCTCCAAGATCAGCAAACGTATGTGCTCTGCCATCTGGGATCAGAGCTGGGGGGTGGTATAGAGACTGAGGAGGGATGTCCTAGCTGTAAGGTGTCAGAATGGCCCTGTTCCCTGCCGAGTAGCTAGGAGTATATGCAGATCAAAGGGAGCCTCCTTCCCCAAAGACAGGGATGCAGGCTCATCAAGGGCTTGCTGAGCATGGTCCTCATCTCACGGTGAGGGTGTTCAGGCTCTTAGTGGGATGGGCTCAGGTGTGCAGCGCCAGAGCAAACAAGCATGGGGTCATTGCATGTGCCATGCATGTCCACATATGCCCATACTTTGTACGTGCTGGGTGCATGCATAGACTCGCATGTATATTGATGTCCTGTCCACCATGATCAGCTTCAGAGTTGTAGGAGTCAGCTTCCCTTCACAGACCTTCCTGAGGGCTTGCGGGAGTGTGGGGTCAGCGTGGGTGTGGCCCAGATGGTTTGACCTCTTCTCCCAGCAGAGAGCTCAACCTCACCATCGGCTTAAACAGCCTAGATGGCCCCTCCCCTCCTTTCCCCTCCTCCCCTCTCCAGTTTTGCTCAATCTTGGGTTCAGAACTAACCCTGCAGAAAAGACATGGAGCCCAAGGTGGAAGCAGGCAAAGGTGCTAGCTGTGGCATCCTTTCCGGGTCTCCTCTGGCTCATCCCTCTGGGACTCTGCAAGGGACAGCCCTTGTCGTTTTCGAGAACTGCTGACCATGGAATTAGTTGCTTTGCATCATAGCTGGTGTAGAAGGAGAGGGGATGCCCACAGTAACTAGGATGACTCTGATCCCCTCATACCCCACAGTCCTCCTTAGCCCCTTCCCTGGTGCCAGAAGGCTGCTTTGATGCAGCAGACCAGCCAGCTTGCTGGTCAGGGTAGTTCCTCCACACAGCCAGGTCACCTGCTAGATGCGAACCATTTGCAAAGAGGGGGTCTCACTTTCTAGTTGACACCATGTCTGCTCTCTGCCATCTCTCCTTCCCAAACCCTGACAAGTGATTACCAGGAAGGCGCTCTTGAGTCTGCTGAGAACTGTGGGGGCCGACCACCGCTTCCCACTCATCCAGGGGGTCCCCACGGACCAGAGCTCTGCAGCAACACCTCACCCCTTCTTCTCTCTGGACAAAACTCAGCCCCCAGAGATCAGCTTAAACAGCCTAGGTAGGCCACTGCTTTCCCTCCCCTCTCCTCAGCTCTGTGTGGGACCTCGAATCCCAGCAGCCCCCAAAAGGATAATGGCTTCAGGGCGGAAGTAGCTGAAGGGAGGAGAACCAAGCTTTATCAGCCAGTGTAGGCCACCAAATGACCCACACATCCCTGAGGTCTACCAGGTCCAGCATTCCTGAGAAAATGCCCTGAACATTGGCTTAGGGTAGCCATTTCTCATGGCACCTCTCAGGTGGGCACTATCCCCACCTCTGGTTCCCTGGGAGGGAAGGGTGGGTGGTAAGGAGTGCTGCTAGGTCTCCTGGCTTCAGCGCTCACATTGTTTGAATCTGTCTGGCTTGAGACGTGATGTGCCCGTGCTGGCTCCTTCAGTTACTTCAGGCTTTTGGAGTGGCCAAGAAGCCACTGGTGCCCTTGGAGACAGTCCCAGAGTAGATGGGGACCCTGTTCAGGGCCTTCTGTGTTCTGGCCCACACAGGGGCCTAGAATGTTTGGGAGTGAGAATCCCTAAACAGAACTGAGTCTTACCCAGCCAAAGCTCTTAAACCGTGGAGGTAGAAGCCCAAAACCCAGTCCCTCCTGCCAGCCTAGCCAGGCCTGGAGCTCTGGAGGGCAGAAAACCTGAAACCCCTAGCACCCCATCTTTCTCTCTCCGTTTACAGGCAGGCAGTCACTCAAACCAGGATGGGCCTGGGTGCGGCGGTGAATGGGTAATGCCTAAGCCTAGAGAAGCCGCTGAGCCCGCCCTGCCCCAGTGTAGCTAGAGCTCTACACCCCACTCCCCCTTCTCCAGCTGCACATCCAGCATAGGCACCGCCCCTACACCCTGTCCCTGACACCATCTGCTGCCTTGCTGGCCAGTCTCCTGCATGTGTCCCTTGCCTGCTCTGTGGCATGTGCCTGCTAAGGGAGGCACTGCTGGCACCCACCTACCTTGCTGCCTCTAGCTTCACTGCACCGTGGCTGTCAACCTCGTCACGCAGGGCGACCTGGAGGGTTGGTGTTGGGGCTAGTGCGCAGAGGAAGACTAAACTGAAGGTCTGCCATCAAGGCATGGGTGACTGTCGGTAGCATCAGCTCGGACATCGGCCCGGGACACAGCTGGGAGGTCAAGCTTCAGGGTGATAGGAGGGGTTCCAGGAGTTTCTGGGAGCTAGCTGGACCGGTGGAGAGTCTCCCCAAAGCAACAGGCCCCCTCCTCATTCCAGCTTGCCCTTGCCTAGCAGGCCCGTGACATCGAGCATAGCTTTATCCTGGGGCAGAGAGCCCTTCCTAGGGCAGGAGGCAGACGGTGGGGGCAGTGGAGTGTGAGTTCAGCCACAGGTGGAACTTAGCCGTGAGGAGATGTATAGCAGGATGGGGCACAGTTCTGTTTGCTCTAGAGACCCCCCTGCTGGCTCCTGAGTGTTCTGCCGTGTTCCCACAGAGCTTCAGGACCTCATGCCCATCTCCCGAGCCCGGAAGCCCGCGTTCATCCTGAGCTCCATGCGGGATGAGAAGCGAACGTAAGTAGAGCGAGGGACAGGCTGATGTGTGGAACTTCTGCTGCCCTCACCCCTCTCCTAGCTGCGCAGGCATGGTAGAGACAAGTCTGGACCTGTGGCTGCTCATCAGTGACAGATGATGTCCCATCCGGAGCCCAGTATAGGGTCACGCAGCAGGGTTGAGCTTGCGCTCATGCAGTGTGGTCTCGTGGTCTTTTTCCTTGGCCTTATGGTTTATGGGCAGAAGGTTGCCCGAACCCCTACTGGAGAGATGCCTGCAACTGCTTCCCTCTGCTGCCAGCTCCCAACCTGCCTTCCTCCCTCCTCAGACCCAGTGCTTCCCTGTTGTGTGCCCTGGCGTTGTAGGCAGTAGGCCTGGGAGAAGGGTCAGAGATAGAGGTTGGAATCCTGTCGTAGTCACCAAATCTACCAGGAGACACCCCAAACCATAGGTCTTATACTCTAGGACCAATCCTTGTCTGCATTAAGAGAAAATCCTGATATTTATACATATATGTCTATGTATATACATGTATATGTGTCTAGATATATATCTACATATACATGTGCATATGTGTTCATATATGCATGTATGTTTATGTCCACATATATGCATGTGTATATGTACAGATATGTATATGTCTATATATCTACACATGTATATATGTACATATAGGTATATATGTATCTCTATATGTGTACATACACACGTGTATGTATATATGTATATATGTACTTGGAAAATTTTACAGTTTTGGAAAAGATAGGCAAGCCTCTTGATCTGTTTCTGCTTTGGACACAGTGCTCCAACTTAGAGAAAAGAACTGAAGTCAGGAGATATGCACATGTGTGTTGAGCTGTGGATCTGAGTTATGGGAACTGGGAGAGAAGTGTCTTCTGGTGCTAGGGGCCAGGACCCACTCCCAACCTCGTATTAACATTCTTGTAGATATCCTAATTCCTAGTGCCCCACAAACATTGAATACTTCCAAATCTCGGTCTTGGTGCACAGCCCTGGTGAACACTGGCCAGCGCATTCAGTGGCCAGGACAGGGACTGGCCATTTCTACAGCCTCCCTTTGTTGCCCTGTACCATCATTGTCCAGTCTTTGTCCCACTGCTGCTGGGTGCCTTCCTGGAGATACCTAATGTGAGCCCCTGAGAGATGAGTCAGAGTGGGGGTCCCCACTCAGGCCTTCCAGGGTTCCTGTCCTCTCGGGAGCACATACTGTGTGCTTGCAGAGAACTTACCCTTCTTGACATCAGCCAAGCTTCTGCTCCTGTGGCCTGGAAGTCTTGCTTGGAGGTGTGAACCTCCTGGAGCACAACCCGCCCCTCATTTCCATGGCCACTGCTTGCATATGCTTCCATACACCCTGGAAATACACCTACTCCGTTCCTGACCCTTGCTTCCATGGTGCCTCCTGCAGTCACAAGCCATTTCATAGGCTTGCGCATATGCATAAACCTCTGTCGAGGCCCAGGCAGAGCAGCTGTACCCGCGGGAAGAGGGAGAGCTCCTGACCAGAGTGGGAGGAGGACCCCTGACTCCTCAGTAGTCCAGGGTTTACCTGCGAGGGCCGTGTGTGAGGAGTTAGGAGACCCTTGAAGGACCCACAGGAAAATTAACCTCAGCCCTGCACTGTGGGTAACCTTGCTCTTGCCAGGCCTATGTTCTGAGTCTTGCTTGTTTGCTCAAGCCCTTTTGGCCGGGGCTCTCCAGACTTCCATCATCTTCACTGCTGCCCCTGAACCCTCTGAGCTCCCTGAATGGCCAAGTGTCTAGTCTAGAAGACTCTTAAAGGCGGGACACGTGGGCCTGCTCCACTGCCCTCCCTGTCACACGTGTTGGACATCCAGTGCCATGCAGAGCCAAGCTGCCCTGCATTAGGGAGTTGTGCAGAGGTGGAGTGTGAGCAAAGAAGGGTTGCTTCAGAGGGTGGCAGGACCGGACCACCACAAGGGAGTTAGTGGCTGGGCAGCTATTGCAGCTAATCCTGCTGGCATTGGCTGGGTATCCTGGTTCAATTCTGCTACTGTAGGAAAACAGCAGGCAGAAAACATCTTAAGGGAGAAGGGAGTTTGTTTCATCTTCCAATCCCAGGTAGAGCCCAGCACTGTGTGGAGTCAAAGTAGGAATTCCAAACTATTAGTCACATCCCATCTGCTTTCAGGAGCAGAGGGAGATTAGTGTGCGCACGCTCGCTTGTTTGTGCTCAGCTTGACTCCTCCCCTTGTACAGAGTTCAGGACCCACGGCCTGGGGAATGGTGCTGCCCACAGTGGGCTCAGTTCTTTCTCCCCAACAGATCTGAACAGGCCAGCCCAGTGTAGGCAGTCTCTCATGGAGACTCTGCTCGGGTGACTCTCTTTTGTGTCAAGCTGAGACAGTTAAAGCCAGTGATCACGATTGAGCTCTTACAGGCAGCGATTCAAGCTGAGAAGCAGCCAGGCGTGGTGCACATATTTGTCAGCCTTACAAACTCGAGAGACTGGGGAAGGAGGATTGTAAATTCAGGCCCAGTCTGAGCTAGTGTGAAACTCTTATCTTACAACATCAGAAACGTAACAAAATCATAAAACTGAGAGGGAAAAATGAGCCTAGAAGGGAGAGTTGAGCACAGACTGCAAGCACCCTAGGGCATGGCCATGAGGCCTAGCACCTCGCATTTTCTGCCCTCTTTGGGACTAGGTTGGGCTGAGCAGGAATGTACAACCTTTTAACACTGAGACATGACATTGTCACCTACAGAGTTCACACGCAAGAACTGTGTGATTGTATTATAATAACAAAATCACACACACATACTCTCTTGACACACATCCATTCTCTCTCTCTCTCTCTCTCTCTCTCTCTCTCTCTCTCTCTCTCTCTCTCTCACACACACACACACACACACACCTTATGCTTTAAGTCAGTTTCTGATTGCATCCATAGCTGTCCTCAGCCACATGCAACTCACAGGCTGCAGGATGGATAAGCCTGCTACAGTGTGTGACTCAGAAGCCAAGCATGTGACTTCATGCCATTCTCTTCACCTCTGACCCTCTTTCCAAGACAATAATAAAGACAGCAGGGTACCTCCTCAGAGGGGCTTGGGTCAGTGAAGTGAGCTAATTTTGCCTCCTTTTCCCCAGGTCCCAGCATAGAGCTTCCTCCCTCCCTCCCCTCCACTTCCCTGATCCTCTTTACACACACACACCTGACCCTGCTGGAGAGAACCAACCCTTCCTCCCCCTCCTGTTTATTTCCAACAGACATTGGGTCATGCCTGGAGCTGACCCGAATCACTTCTGTACAGGGTCACAGAGCTCCCCACACGCTCCCCATCCCACTCCTCATCCCATTTGCCATCCTGTTCCTCACCCCATCTCTACCCTGGCCTCCACCGTGTTCCCCACCCTTCTTTTCCCTGTGCGCACCTGAAACTTTGCTTCTTCCCTTCCCCACCTGGTTCCATACCCAATAGCAAGTAGGCTCCCAGGCTCTGTTGCTTTGTTCACCTGGCCCCTGCTATGCAGCAGCTCAGGGCACAGAGCCGAGAGTGCCATCATGAGACCCTCTTGGCCCATTGCTCTCCTCACTGCAGCCATGATCACCTGCTCTGCCTGGATGGAGGGGGCGTGAAAGGCCTGGTCATCATCCAGCTCCTCATTGCCATCGAGAAGGCCTCAGGTGTGGCCACCAAGGACCTCTTCGACTGGGTGGCAGGAACCAGCACCGGGGGCATCCTGGCCCTGGCCATTCTGCACAGTGAGCATAGCCTCTGGGGTATGGTGGGGTGGGCAGGTGGGCCATCTGCCCTCATAGTTTGGGGTACAGAGCTAGTTTAGGAGGGTATTATGTCTCGGTGGTCTTCAACCACCTCCACACTCCTGCAAGCCAGAAACCATAGAACCTGCCAGCTTCTGCCAGTACAGAGGCCTTTGATGAATGGAGTGGGCATTTCTGGGGTAATGAGTGAGCTGCAGGATGCCAGAGTCCTGGGCTGTTTAGACAGTCAAAACTCCGGCTGGGAAGAGGCACATGGCACGACCATGGGAGTACCCAGGCCAGAGTATCCCCTAGACTCTCAGTCCATCACCCCCAGGCCACTAGCCTGCCTCCTTTGATCTAGGTTTGCAGAAGTACAGACATTTGGTTAGCTGGAGTTTGCCACATAGGGCCAGCAGCATTGCCATTCAAGTGGCCTGGCATCTGTCTCCTCTGGGGAGTGACTGAGCTTGAGTCCTGGCTTCAGGAGGCTCCTGGTGAGACAGCAGTACAGGCACCTGGGCATCTGCTGGGCACTGGGGTGAGGCCATGGGGTCAATCTAGGGACTTTCGGGAATATGGGTGTACCCATCCCAGGGAGCTGTCAGGGGCCATTCCCTGCGGGGCTATGCTTGGAGCTGCGGGGGCTTGGCCATCAGCAGTGGTCTATCAGCAGATGCTTTATTCGGGAGATGATTGTCACCCTGGCTCTGTGGGGTGAGCGCAGAGGGACTCTGATGACCATGATGTCATGCTGCACATCAGACAAGAACCAGGGCTGGCTTTGAGATGTCAGCCCAGCTCTCCCGAGTCCCTCCTGGCCTGTGAGAGGAGAGCTACCTCAGAACCTGCTCTACCCGTAGTACATGGCGTCTTCTTCCTGCAGAACAGGCAGAGGTCCCAGCCCAGCCTCAGATGGGAAGACCTGAGGCTGGAGTGAGAAGCACCCAGTTAGCCTCAGACAGGCACAGTCCTGCTTCAGCAGCCTCTCTGCTTGCACACCCTGGGCTCTAAGGAGCTTGTAAGATGCCTGGGCACCTCCTTTCCCATAGCCTGTCTGGCCCACAGACTCAGAAGACAGCCTGTTCCTCTTTCACTGTGACAGGGAAATGGGACTAACTTCTGTGCAATTTTGTATCCTCCAGGCCCTTTTTAGTAATACAGATTTAAGTAGCGAGCCCTGTAAGGGGCTTTGTGCTTGTATGGCCAGGTTTTATAGAAGGGCCTGGAAGTTCATGTTCCATGAGCCCTTTGACAGATTTCCTCCTTCACCACCTCCTGCCAGCGCCTGCCCATGCTTCCTGAAGCTTGCAGCTGCTTAGCATGCTGCCATCCCACAGGGGCCTGCACATCATCCTAGGGTCTCCAACTCCTCATGTTTTCTTCCTAGGTAAGTCCATGGCCTATATGCGTGGTGTGTACTTCCGAATGAAGGACGAGGTGTTTCGGGGCTCACGGCCCTATGAGTCTGGGCCCCTGGAAGAGTTCCTGAAACGGGAGTTTGGGGAACATACCAAGATGACAGATGTCAAAAAACCCAAGTAAGCCATGTTCCCCACCTGCCCAAATCTGGGGAACAGGACTTCATCCCATCTAGATGAGAGACCCCTGAGAACATGGGGAGACTGTCTGCATGAATGGAGAGGAGAGGGACCAGGAGGGTCAGAGCTGGGTGGCCTGGAGCTTCCTGGAGAGAGCAGGGCCTGCTTCCTCCAAGCCAACCGGACCACTTTGGCAGACGTAATGAACTCCTTAACCTTTCATGGGATATTGTCACACTAGACCGTGCTTGTTCCCTGACCCGTCACGTGGCATCTCTGCTGGACCAGCTCGGCAGTGCCCATGGAGGGGAAGGAGGAGGGCCACCCCAGGGCAGCTGGAAGAGAAGTAAGCTAACAGCAGGCAGGGAAGCTGCTAAAGAGGCCCCAGAAGAGCCTGCAGCATTCCGCGGCTCTGAAGACAGGCCTGCAGCAAGGCCCATATCCTTGGCCAGGCTATGAGCTTAAAAAGGCAGGAACATGGCAGCCTTGTCCTCTGCAGCCCTGGCCTCTAGCACAGACAGGCCGTTGGACAGTGTCTATCAACCTGCTGAGTGACTAGGGGCAAGAGAGAGGAGGGAGCTGCCTGGAGGAAATGGAGCGTGAGCAAGGCCCAGCAGCTTAGGGTTGGTTTTTTCCAGCAGGAGGGTTGTTTCTTCCTTCTTTCTTTTTAGCTTTTTGAGACAGGCTCTAGTTGTATGGCTTTGGCTGTGAGCTATTGTCTAGATTAATGACTGATACGAAGGGGCACAGTCCACTGTGGGCAGTGCCATCCCTGGGAAGGTGGCACTCAGTTGGATGAGAAAGCAGGCTGAGCAAGTCAGCAAGCCGTGCCTAGCTTCCCTGAGAGCTGTAACCTGAAATTACCCTGTCCTCCATGGTGTTTCTCACAGTTTCTGTCATCTTAACTGCGACATGTAGTCGATTCAGCTCTGAAGTTCACTGTTCAAGTTTGAAGACCTATCTAAGGATGAGAGGGGAACCCTGTAGTCCCCCCACGATTAGATTTTTAGGGCCTATGTGGTATTTTATGTATTTTAGTGTTTGTTTTATGAAATTAGGGACTCTAATATTTGGCACATAGTTGCCGTCTGTTGTCTCCCTTGGAGGCAGTCGGTCTCCTCTGTGTAGATTCTGCCCGTTGCTTGCCTGCTCTGTGTTAGGATGCAGACGTGGATTCTTCTGTTATGTCCGTGTGGTCTCTGCCAGGGTTTGCCCTGGCGTCTTTCAGGTTTTGGAATCTTGAGTCATCACTTTAACTTTTTTTAAACCTTTTTTAAAAAAGGTTTATTTGTTTATTATGTATACCTCCATGTATGCCCGCACATCAGAAGAGGGCACCAGATATCATTACAGATGGTTGTGAGCCACCATGTGGTTGCTGGGAATTGAACTCAGAACCTCTGGAAGAGCAGTCAGTGCTCTTAACCTCTGAGCCATCTCTCCAGCCCAAATAACAATTTTGTTTTTTTGGGTTTTTTGTTTTGTTTTGTTTTTTCAAGACAGGGTTTCTCTGTAGCTTTGGAGTCTGTCCTGGAACTAGCTCTTGTAGAGCAGGCTGGCCTTGAGCTCACAGAGATCCTCCTGCCTCTGCCTCCCGAGTGCTGTGATTAAAGGCATGTGCCACCACCGCCCAGCTCATCCTTCAACTTTTGTCTCTGCTAGCTCATTACCCCCCTTCCCGTCTTTCTCCTTGTGTGTTTTTCCTCTGTAAATTAGGTTAAGCTCGTATTAAATGCATACTTATCGCCTCTAGATCTTTTAACTTCTCTTGCATTTTCTTTTTTAAATTTTTAACATTTATTTTAGAGAGACACAGAAAGAGAGACACAGAGAGAATGAGAACGTGAATGTAGAGGTCAGAGGACAAGTTTGGGATTGTTTCCTTCCAGCGGGTTGGTCTCAGGTTGTCGGGACTTGCAGCCAGCTGAGCCAGCTAATCAGCCAGCCCTCTCTTAAATTTTCTTCCTTCTTTCTCCCCCTTTTTTCTTTTTTCTTCTTTTGAGACAGAATTCACTATATAACTCTGGCTTTCCTGGCAGGCTGGCCTCAAACTCACAGAGATCCACCTGCTTCTGCCTTCCAAGTGCTGGGACTAAAGGTGTGCACCACTGTGCCCACCTTCTACCATTTGATCTCTTTGTGGTGCAGTCTGGTTAGTTTCTTACCTGTTTTCCAGTCCACTGATTCTCTCTGTTGCTTGGTTATTTAACCTATCTGCTGATTTTTTTTTAAAAAAGTTCATGTATGTGTACATATGGGTATGCATCCCCCACCAAAAAATAAAGTACTCTTTGGTCTTCAAAGTCATTACCTGTAATCTCCTGTCCCCCCAAAATATCACGAGGCTTGCTCTGCAGTCCCTGCTCAGTGACAGAGTGCTTGCTTAGTGTGCTCCCAGCATTGCAGGGCAACAGAGATGTTAGGATGCCTGCATTTGTTGTTTGCTGTTCTGCACACAGCAGCACTGTGGTCCGTTGCAGCCCGTGCATGTGTTTTGCGGTCACTAGTCTGCCTTGACTCAGTGGCTGTCTTCCGTCACTGAGCTCTGTTCCCAGCTCTCATGGTGGCCTCTCCTGTGTGCCCCTCCCTGCTGGGATGTTTCCTGTCTGCACTGCTTCTTAGTGTGAAAATCAGATTCTTTGAAACTCAGAGTGGCCCTCCCTGCAGAGGGTTTTGTGCCATCTCCCAGGTATGCAGGCTTGCCACCATTGCTGCCACTTTCACTGACTGGGTGGTTGTCGTGGGAACTCCGACTTTCCCCAGGTGATGTGAACACAAACTAGGAGTTCACAGGCAGGCTAGAAAGGGTCTCCCATTAGACCTCACCTTTGGTGGACTTTGGCCCTTGTATATTCATCTTGTCAGGGGTCCTATCCTTTTAAGCAAAATTTATCTTTTCATTGTGAATGTGGACGTATCCTCATGTGTGTGGGTGCCCTCAGAGGCCATGGATTCCCTGGCGCCGGGGTTACAGGTGATTACGAGCCTCCTGACATGGTTGCTGAGAACCAAACTTGGGTCCTCTGTAAAAGCAGGAGGTACGCTAAACCACCCAGCTGTTGTCAGCTCCTCTCAGGCTTTTACGGCTAAAATCTGGGGCTGGGGGGATGACTCAGTGGTGAAGAGCACTGGCCGTTCTTCCAGAGGACCAGGTTCAAGTCCTGTCCTTCACTGGCACACGTATGCTGCTATTGCAGTTAGATCAACTCTGTGGCAGAGTACACAGGGTGGCTAGCTGCCGTGGTGCTGAGAGCGGCTGATGAATGTCCTCTCCAGGGAGGGGACTGGAGCTCACAGAACCAGGCCTCTGCAAGGATCTGAACACACCCTAGTTTCCCAGAGCCTGTGCCCGGGCTTTTTATGTCCCAGGGTTAGGAGGAACCTTCCTTTCTGTTTTTAGTTTATGTGTGTGAATGTTTTTCCTGTGTGTGTGCCTGTGCACTACATACATGTGTGGTGCCTGCAGAGCCCAGCAGAGAGCCTCAGATCCCCTGGCCTAAAGTTATAGATGGTCATGAGCCGTCCTGTGGGTTCTGGGCCCTGAACTCAGGCTCCTAACTGCTGAGCTGTCTCTCCAGCCCCAGCATGCAGCCTGCTGACTGCTCTCAGCGGCCTTTCAGTGCGGGCTTCTACCCAGCTGAGTAGTTACCCTGTTGCCTTGTTTTTAAACCACTGGCCCCACGCTGAAGGCTCTGCCCCAAACCTTGCTTTTCCTTACCTCCCCTCTATCTTGGCATTCATGCCTCCCAGTAAGTCCCATCTTGGATGTTCTTCAGTGACCCGGCACCCGCCGGCACCCTTGGAGTAAGGAGTCGCAGCGTTATGGCAGCTGGCTTGCCAATGGACAATGATATTCCTGGTCATCTATTTTAAAACAGATGCTGCCATTGGTTCTGAGCAGTCTGTCTGCTGCCCTGGCGACCTTCTGGGGTGGGTGAGTTTCCAGAGTGGGCTTATTGGATAGAGTGAAACACCTGTGAGTAAGGCAGGCGCCATTGGCCAGATTCCCTCTGAATCCGCCCCAGGTCCACAGGAGATGCCAGGGAGAAGCCCACTACGAACAGGGTCCAGGGCATGACCCTGGAGAGGAGCTGATGGGCAGCTGGGCCAGCTCTCCTCTGTTGCTCCCTACAGGGTGATGCTGACGGGGACACTATCTGACCGACAGCCAGCGGAGCTCCACCTATTCCGGAATTACGACGCACCAGAGGCCATTCGGGAACCTCGCTTCAACCAAAACATTAACCTGAAGCCACTGACTCAGCCTGCAGGTCAGAGCCAACTGTTTGCTGTGTCCATGGGAAGAGCTAGCTGAGGCTGGAAGGGGGTGTGGAGTCACAGACGGGGCACTGGAATCCCTCCCACCCACATCGCCATCTTGGCTGGCTAAAGACAGCTGTTGCTGGAGGCTGTTAGGAGCGAAGAGGCCCCTGGAAGTCCACAGTGACAAACAACCGCTCATCGGGATGGCAAGACCCAGCAGCAAGGCCTTATGGGTCCTGTTTAAAGACTTCCTAGTCCCCTCTTCCTGTACTGAAGGGACAGGTCTTATGTCATTGAGTCACCCTCTTTTCCCACCCCTAGACCAGCTGGTATGGCGGGCAGCCCGGAGCAGTGGGGCAGCCCCAACCTACTTCCGGCCCAACGGACGCTTCCTGGACGGTGGGCTGCTGGCCAACAACCCCACGCTAGATGCTATGACTGAAATCCATGAGTACAATCAAGACATGATCCGCAAGGTGAGGGCATCACCATACACCGCTGATGAGAACGGGCCGCTTTGACACATGTCTTTGCCCGTTTACAACATTCAGCAACAGTCATATCTCTCGCTGGGCCTATCTGATGGGCACTGCCCATGGTAGGAGACTTCTGAGGCCCCATCCACGCTGAGCGCAGAGAAGGCTGTGGTCAGGGCTCGCACTTACTGGGAGTGGGGAGGGCAGTGTACAGCTGCTCACCTGGCGCTACCCAGCTGGGCACGCTCTTGCCTTGCAGAACTTACATCCTGCTTAGAGACGCCATAAACAGGAGACTGTCCTGAATGTGTGGAAGGCAGGAGGAGGAGGGGGCCTGTGTGGGAGAACTGAGGGCTGGGACAGGGCTCCTGAGCGTGGAACCTGTCCTGAGGCAATGAGCCAAGGGCAGGCAGTGGCCCTCAACCAAGTCGTGAGAGCAGGGTAACAAGGCCTGTGCGCCAGGGGAAGTGGAGCGGCGCTGTGGGGAGCTGGCCCTGCCCCATCCCTCACTTCCACTGTGTGAGTGCCCTGGGCACTTGGGATGCCATCGCTGTGCGGTGCTGGAGAGGCACCGAAGTCCAGCACAGCCCTGGAGCACCGAGATGCACCCTTGGCGGAGACAGCGGGTTCCTTAAGGAGTCCAGGCAGTCTCCAATTTGTCCAGTCGAAGTCAGGGCCTATTAAGGATGAGGAGCTGGGGTCCCTGAGTGGGAAGGAATTCCATCAAGGTCACCCAGCAAACTGGCAGCAGAGCTGCTTGAGCAAGTACAGGGCCGCCTCTAGTCAGAGCTTCAGCACCCACTCCCCACCACGTGCCCCGCAGGCCTCTTCTGTCCTGAAGGTGTGGCCTTCTGTCCTGAAGGTGTGGCCGTCATGCTCACACCAGCTGTCCCAGGGAGCAGCTGGAGGGCTGTTCAGGATTCGAATCTGGGCCTACTCCTGTTCACGGCCTTGTCTCTGCCCCTCACAGCCTTGTACCCAGCCTTGGCCTCTCTCTCTGGCCTGTGGAAGTTTCCTTACTACCTTTGTCCTCCTCACCACAGGGCCAGGGCAACAAGGTGAAGAAGCTCTCCATAGTTGTCTCTCTGGGGACAGGAAGGTCCCCTCAAGTGCCTGTAACCTGTGTAGATGTCTTCCGCCCCAGCAACCCCTGGGAACTGGCCAAGACTGTTTTTGGAGCCAAGGAACTGGGCAAGATGGTGGTGGACTGTGTGAGTCGGTACCCTTCCCCAGACCCTTTCCCTCAGGGTCCACCTCTGGCCAATGCCCCCACACACTGCCATGTCCGTCCCTGCCAGCCGGCTCTGGGGGACAGCCTGACCAGGTCCCACTGGGGTTTCACATGTCCTTTGACTGTAGCTCTCTGTCTGTACGCAGCTGTGTGGAAGACTAGATGCACAGGGAGGGGATGGTGGGCTCTTTGTCACCGCCCTCACTGCCACTCAGAGATCCTGAACAGATTCCGCACAGTTAGGCCAGTCGCCGAGGCCCAGAGAAGTGGACCTGTTCAGATCACTCTGCTGATGAATGACTAGAGCCAGGGATCTCGGAGGGTGGGTAGCAGGGTGTTGTGGCCTGGGCTCATGGGGCCTGCTTTCCTCAGTGTACAGATCCAGACGGTCGGGCTGTGGACCGGGCCCGGGCCTGGTGCGAGATGGTTGGCATCCAGTACTTCAGGTAAGCTTCGGGTCTGGGCTGACTCCTCCCAGGCCTGGCGAGCCCCACCCACCCCCATGTCGCCAACAGAGGTCCTTGCCCACCATCACGTGATGAGACTCATTGACACACATAACTGCCAGCCCTTGATGTGGTCTCTCCCAGCTTCAGGGCAGTGCTCTGTTCCCCAGCCCCTCCCCAGCCCAAGTTCTTGTCCCCACCCAGGCTGGGCATGCTGGGTGACCCTCTCCTTTCTCCCAACAGGCTGAACCCCCAGCTAGGAACAGACATCATGTTGGATGAGGTCAGTGATGCGGTGCTGGTCAATGCCCTCTGGGAGACGGAGGTCTACATCTATGAGCACCGGGAGGAGTTCCAGAAGCTTGTCCAGCTGTTGCTGTCGCCCTGAGCCCCCGGGCCCTGCTGGCAGGGGTGGGCCAGGTCACCCAGCACACTGAGGACCAAGCTGGGCCAGGCAGCTCCGTGTCCACCTGAGGACTGGGGCTCAGAGCGCAAACAGTTCCCCACAAGGCACCTCTCCTGACCCACCTGCACTTTGCCACTCTGAAAGCCCAGAGTCCCCTCAGCCCTCTTACCAAACTGTGAAGGACAGCTGGCTCCCTCAACTGCCCTACATTTCAGTGAGAGCAACACTAAGGTGCCCAGTGTGCCCAGAGAGTTCTCCCAGGTTCCCTGGCCACGGCAGCCCACCCCTTCCTCCCTCTTCCTGAAGTCAGGGACTAGAGAAATGGGGTTCCACCCCATCATCAGGTGAAATCCAGGCTATTGAAATCCAACCCCATTTGACTTTGCCCCTCTACACCTGCCAGCCACCCCACCCCTGCAACCACCCCACCTTAAGAGCCCTGCCAGCTCCCAAAGGTCAATTCTGTGCACACACTCTTCTCTGGAAGGAGAGTGGGCAGGGGTTCAAGGCCACCTCAACTGTGAAATAAACGGGTTTAGAATCAAGTTCACCTGTGTAGTGTGTGCTGTAGTAGTGTACTGCGTCCCAACCCCGCTTCCTCAGACACAACCGGGACACCCTCTTCTCTGGCCCTGATACAACTGACAATGGAGTGGGCAGTTAGTGCCCGACCCATCAGCCCAGGGAAGCTTATGGGAACCTCATTTGAGGTGTGGCAAGGGCAGAAGGTCTGCCCACATGCTAGGCAGTGAGAGAAGAGGGCCGCACTCTGCCCCAGCTCTGTGGGACTCGGGTTCATGTCATCCTTGCTCTGACATTAGGAGGTGGGGAATTAGGGCTGGGGAGGGAACTCAGAGGTGAAGTACTTGCCCGGCATATATGAGGCCGTGGGTTCCATCTCCAGCACTGGGGGCAGGGGTGCTAAGTGGTCAGGGTCCCCCTCAAGGCGTCGGGTCCCAAGCAGAGATGAGGCCTGTCAGAGCAGTAAGTCCTCCACGTGGGTTTTAGCTCCAGGATGCCCCAGCTTGCTCCAGCAGGAAGGTCCATGTTCCAGACCTATAGGGTGGGCAGGGCTATATAAGGACTGAGGAAGGCCTGGGGGCTCCCAGGCACAGGGCCTTGAGTAGGAGGTGACCTGGGAAAGTGGCTCATACACGCATGCCCACCAGTACACACCCAGATGGTAAATAATTGAAGGGCCGGTCACAGGAGCCTGCCTGCGTCATAGGATGCCTTCCCCACAGGGTCTGGTTACGCCCCAGATCGCATTGACACCCCCTGGCTGGTGAATAATTAAGCAGCCACCCCCTTCCAGACAGGACTCCATCTGCAGGCCCCGCTCCACAGCTTCCTCGCGGCCTGCTGCCTAAGAAGCAGAGCACTGGGGACCTGTGGAGACTTACCCCAGCACTCCCAGCCCTGTGAGAACCACCGGCCTCCTCAGTTCCAGCGCCACCTTCCATGGCCCCTGAAATGGACCAGTTCTACAGGTCCACTATGGCCATCTACAAGGTGAGCTCATGGGCCATGACCAGCATGTAGCAGCCAGGTTGGCTCCAGGACAGAGGGAGCCCCAGGTGTGGGAGTGGAGGGGAGTCTTTGGGAATTGTATGCAGCACCCTTCCCCATGCATGCCTTGCACACCCTCACCTGGGAGGCAGCAAGTAGCCAGCCCATTGGATAGATGAGAAACCGAGCCTACAGAGGTTAAACGCTTGTTTAAGGTCAGCAAGGGAAGAGGAGGCGCTGCCGGGATTGGAGTCAGGACCTAAATTGGAAGTGTCAGGATTGCCTTCACTGTCCAGTGTTCTCCAGCTGGCCACAGCCCAGGGTGGTGACCCAACCACACTTTGAACCTCAGGGGTCTCTTTGCACAAGGCGATATGCAGGGTGATATCAGCAGCCCCAGGAATCTATTCTGGTGAGGCCTGGGCACAGAACAGGCTGCAATATGCCACCAGAATCTATTCTGGTGGCAGCAGATTGCTGGGCTTCATTCAGCCAGTGAGACCAAGACAACTCTGAGGTTCTTCCTGTCAGGAGGGAGCAAGCCTCTCCGGGGCAGGTGTGTGGCAGAAGCTTTCTGCCAGGGGCTTGGGTCTGGCTCCCCAAAGATGCTTCCGAGACTCTGTAGGAGGGAGCCAGGATTCTGGTGACCTCAGAGGTCAAGGCGGGCTTCACAGGGCTAGGTGCCTCTGTCCATCTATTTCTTTCCACCATGTCCTGCATCCTTTCCCCCCCGGTCCAGAGCATCATGGAGCAGTTTAACCCTGCACTGGAGAACCTGGTGTACCTGGGCAACAACTACCTCCGTGCCTTCCACGGTGAGTGTCTGCCCTGGCACTCAGCCCCTGCCATCACTGGGGCAGCAGCCCACAGCTTAG
This sequence comes from Microtus ochrogaster, assembly GCF_000317375.1. Lineage (NCBI taxonomy): Eukaryota > Metazoa > Chordata > Mammalia > Rodentia > Cricetidae > Microtus > Microtus ochrogaster. The sequence goes on from NC_022017.1 coordinate 14,667,962, forward strand.
CACTCCTTCCTAAGTGGTGGGCTCACCCTCAGCCCTAGGTCCCACAACCCACCCATGTCCCAGACACTCCAAGACACTTTCCACATAGCCCACTCCTCACTAGGTTCCCTGCCCTTAGCTTTACAGTACAACTACCCACACCTTCGTGAGCACACAGGTTCCTGCGGCCCTCCCACGAGACCCGCGGGGACGGTCTTCCTCGGCCGCAGGCACCTCACTCCAGGGCACCTTCCCCCATCCCACCACATCTCAGTGTTCCCCTGCACAATCAGGAGCACAGACTGAGCACTGGCCTGACCTTTCACCTCTCCTGCAGCTCTGTCTGAGGCAGCTGAGGTGTATTTCAACGCCATCCAGAAGATTGGGGAGCAGGCCTTGCAGAGCTCCACATCACAGATTCTGGGTGAGGGTCTGTCCTCTTCACCCCCACCCCCAGCCTCTGCCTGCTGTCGCAGCCCAGCTCTTTCCCTATGGCTTTATTTGTTTGTTTTGGTTTTTTTTTTTTTTTTTTTTTGAGACGGGTTTGAACAGACAGAGTCACCCTGGCTGTTCTGGAACTCCCTTTGTAGACCAGGCTGACCTAGAGATGCGCCTGCCTCTGCCTCCCGAGTTCTGGGATTAAAGGCGTGCTGGCCTGGCTTGGCTGTGTTCTTATTGTCTGCTCAGGTCTAGGGCGTATGTGGCCCATGCTCTGGGGTTCATTAGGGCCTCCTTCTGCACATGTGCCTTCCTAGAAGCCCCCACCTCAGCACAGGCCTGTGGCCAGTGCTGGGGGTCCCATCTCTCATGTTTGCACCCCACTTCTTCGCTTACCAAGTCTTGAGTCAGATCCATGTGTGAAATCCTTGGACTTTGGTCCCCAGTGCAGCCAGAAGTATTCTGACTGGCTTCTGGCACGAGGAAGGCAGATGGAGCAGGCTCTCCACACTAAAGACAGCCCCTCTTGCCTCCAGGTGAGATCTTGGTTCAGATGTCGGACGCTCAGCGGCACTTGAACTCGGACCTGGAGGTGGTGGTGAGTATCAGGCCCCAGGGCCAGCATCGCTCGAGCAGATGGGCGTCAGCTCAAGAATGAGGCCCAGAGGCTGAGGAGATAGGCGTGAGTGGTAAAATGCTTGTTGTGCAAACCTGAGGGCCTTGGGTCAGGTCCTAGCACCTTGTAAAAGTCCAAGCATGGTGGCACGCCTGTAATCTCAGCGGGGGGACGAAGACTGGAGGATCCTGGGACTCGCTGACCAGACAGATAGTCTGTGAGTCAGTGAGCTGTAAATAAGTGAGAAACCCTTTCTTGAAAAAAGCTAAGGTGGCCATGGAGGAAGTGACGCCTGCCACTGTCTAACTTTCTCATTCATGCACATATGGACACATACAATCCCACACATGCCTATACCAGAGAGAGAGCGAGAGCACCGGCCCGCTCTCAGACCTCCGCTGGCCCTTGCTAGTATGAAGACAAGTTGGCCTGGTCAAGCCTCAGCAAATCAGCTGCCACCGCCTTTTCTGTCCCATTTTTTCGAGGAGCTGAGTCTCAGGGTCTAAGGGGCACTGCCCCCTGTTCCAGAATGAGTGGAGGAGCTAAGAAGAGAAAGGCCTGCAGCACCAGGCCCAGGACATAGCCCTTCCCCACCACGGCTCCCCTTTCCAGCTCCCTGTAGCAGCCATGGGGATCTGAACGTGCTGCTCCGTTGTCTTGGGGAGCGAATCTAAGTGCCTTGGCAAAGACCTCAGGCCTGACACACCCAGCAGCGCTGTCCACTCCCGAGTCCCAGCCCTGCAGTCTGGGACAGGTGCCCCTTCCCCCAGCAGGTTCCATGCACACTTTTTTCCTGACGCCAACAGATGCTTCTGTTTGCTCCTAGCCACATGAGAGTGAACGCAGGAAGCTAGTTCAGGCTCAGAGCCCTGCTCCACCACTTACTGGGTTTGGTACCCTTGGACTCTGGACCTCAATTTACCTACCTTAAAAAAAAATGGAGATAATCACATTTCCTGGTAGTACTCCCTAGTGGGGGTAGAATGAATCAATAAATTGAAGCTGTTTACTACGGCTGGGGTTATAGCTCTGTCAGAGTAGAGTGCTTGCCTAGCACAGGTGAAACCCCGAGTTTGATCCCAGCACGCCATAAAATGGGCATGGTGGTGTAGACCTAGAACCCCAGCATTTATGAAGCAGAGGCAGAGGGACCCAGCTGCATAGTGTGAGACCTTGTCTTAAGAAACGATTTTCCTGGCAGGGTGAGCCCTGGGTTCTTGAGCTGGTCTATGGGCTAATGAGACCTCAATTTGTCTATGCCTGCTCCTCTCAGCTACAGGACCAGCAAAGGCAGGGGTCTTCTTTCTTTGTGGCTCCAGGTCCTGTGGGCTCTAGGCAGGGTTCCCCCATGTGGAAGGAGACTGAACCGTGGGAAGGGAGTGGAGCGTGCTATTGGAGGAGAGATGGGAAGATTCCCAGAGGGCGCAGGGGCAGGCAGAAGCAGACCAGAGCCTGGAAGCCGGGCAGAGTGGAAAGTGGGCATACCCTGATGGTGAAGAGGCCTTGGAAGACTCAGAAGGGGATTTCGACCGACAGTTCCTGGTTTCTGACTTGTGGGGGCCTGGATGTTAGGGTACCCTTTGGGGCTCTGTTTGACACAGAGACCAGTTTTCCTAGTGGAAAATGCCTACGGTGCTATGGCGCCAGGACTTCACAGACACTTGGTAGCACAGACTTGTCCTTGGTTATAGAACTTGGCTCTGTGTGTCCCTGTGGTTCACCTGGGCTGTGCAGGGACAAGTGTTACCCAGACCCATTCTGTAAGGAGAGCTGCCTCTCCAGGCATCAACATCTTGGCTGTGACAACTGGGTAGGGCCCCCAGCCAGAACCACACCAAGCAGGTTGTCCCTTTGGTTCTCCATTCCCTACGGATCCTGGGCACTGTTTGTTGGAGGTGGCTAGGATACAGACAGAAATCTCGCCCTCCCACAGCGAGGCAAGACCAAAAGGACAGCCAGGGACCGTATGTGCTCCACAGTAAACTCAAACTTTTAGATAGCAAAATTAAAGATAAATTCAGCGAGGCCGGGTGGTGGTGGCGCACGCCTTTAATCCCAGCACTCGGGAGGCAGAGGCAGGTGGATCTCTGTGAGTTCGAGACCAGCCTGGTCTACAGAGCTAGTGCCAGGACAGGCTCCAAAGCCACAGAGAAACCCTGTCCCAAAAAAACCAAAAAAAAAAAAAAATTCAGCAAATGTCGCTATGATAAGATGATGCGGTCCAGCATCATCATTAGCATTCAGGTCTAGAACTCAGTCTGTCCCCAGACCCGGGCACTGGAAACCCCTCCTGTGTGCCATCAGACCCACAGCCTCCCCTCCCTGCCCCCACAGCAGTGAACGTATAAGCTGGCACTTTTTCAGTTTGCCCCCCAAATCCAATCCCAAGACCTAGAATGTGAGGTTTTTCTTTGTAAAGACAGGGTCTCTCTGTGTAGTCCTGGTTGTGTCATTTCTTCAGGTCTTTTTAAAAACGGACTTCCCTGAATTTTCACCCTTTCTTTTTGTTGGCTGCTGAGCACCTGGGCCCCTTGGTCTGACCTCCTAACTCCAGGAAGCCTCTGCCTTGTTCCTGGCTCAGTCTGGCGGATTTTTCTGTCCTTGGATCTTTCACCCCAGACTTGATCTGGGTCCTTCTGTTGGGGAGCACCCTGCTCTGTAGACCCACTTATGAATGGGGTTCCCCAGCTCTGCCAGTTGACTGAGGAAGCGTGGTTACCTAAATATGTCTGTCTTAGTTAGGGTTTCTGTTACTGTGAAGAGACACCATGACCATAGCAGCTCTTATAAAAGAAAACATTTAATTGGGGTGTCTGTGTCCTGTAGACAGGTTTAACCCATTATCTTCTTGGTGGCTTGCAGGCAGACATGGTGCTGGAGACGGAACTGAGATTTCTACATCTTGATCCATGGGCAACAGGAAGGGAACTATGTGTCCCACACTGGGTGTAGCTTGAACATTAGAGACCTCAAAACCCACCTCCACAGTGACACACTTCCTCCAACAAGGCCATGCCTACTCCATCAAGGCCACACCTCCTAATAGTGCCACTCCCTATGGGCCAAGCATTCAAACATAGGAGTCTATGGGGGCCATTGCTATTCAAACCACTGCAATGTTTATAGAGTTATGATTTCTATCTCCGTGGCTACCTACCATGTGCTTCACATTGCAAAGGGCAGAATGCCCTCCTCTCCCATCAGCTCTCAGGATAATGAGTACTGACCCTCCACCATCTTCCCCTAAAGGTAACCCAGTTGCTATTAATGTGCATGAGTGTGTCTGAGAGAGGGTATATGCACTTGAGTGCAATTGCCCATGGAGGCCAGAAGAGGGCATCAGATTCATTGCAGGCACATGAGCACTGCACAGTGTGGGTGCTGGGAACTGAACTCTAGCCCTCTGCAGGAGCAGTGTGTGCTCTTAAAGGGTGAGCCATCTCTCCAGTTTTAATTTGATTTTTTAAAAAGGATTTATTTTTACTTGTATTTCTGTGTGTATGCCACATGTATTCAGGTGTCTTTGGAGGTCAGAAAACAGCATCAGGTCCCTCGGAGCTGGAGTTAAGAGGGGCTTGGGAACCACCCCGTGTGGGTTCTGGGCACAAAACTAGCCAAACACTAACAAGAGCAGCAAGCACTAACCACTCCAGCCCTAACTTGATGCTTTCACCTACACCAATTTTTGCTATCTCTTCTGCTACCAGCAGGTTAGCAGTTTCAGCCCCTTATGTCTATTTTGGTCCTGAGCAACAGCTGTCTCTGTGGAAGGTCTTTAGCCGGGGAAGCCTGGATCTCCAGCATCTGTGCACTGTAGAAAGGACCCTGGACGTTTGCTGGCTCCTGTGCTCTGTCCTCATCCCTTTCTTCCTTCCTTCCTTCCTTTAGATGTGGACTTGGCCATTTCTCCACACAGCCCTGATGTTTTTTGATTCTGATATTGTTTTTAAGTTTTGTGGCAAGTGGTATTTTGAGATCATAATCTGGACACTGGGAGCATTGAACACTCCAAAACTCATTATTAATTCTGGCCTTTCTCAGTGGCCTGTGCTATACATAAGCACATGGAGAGTCACACACTCATATCTGCATACATGTTCGTATGTGTATCTATATGCATATACACATCACTCTCAAGATAAAATGCCTGGAACTTCCAGTTCAGCCACAGTGTTCCAGCAGCTTCTCCATAACACTGTCTCCGTCAACCCCCATCAAGGATCCCTCTTCTTGGGCGTGTGCAGAATAAAGCATTAGAATGTCCTGCATCCCATATCGCACACAGCAAGCAGCCTTGGAGCAGCTATTGCTGGCCGCATGTGTACCGTTCTGGAGAGCAGTTGCAATGAGCTGTGTCCAGTCTCCAGCACCCTGAGAACTGTGGCTGTCATCAGAACATGCCGCACCTGCCCCAGCTGTCTCTGTTTCACCTTCCCACTGTGACCTGGCAGTACCCACAATGTGACTGTCCTTCAATAACTCCCATAGGAAGGGGATCCAGGGACAATGGTCTCTGAGTTTTGCTGCTGGGTGGCATTTATTCTTGTTATAGTAAAAAGATCACTTTGCCTCCCCCCATCCTTTCTTGCTCCCACCCCACTCCCTTCATTTCCTTCCCTCTCTCCCTTTCTTCCTTTCCTTGGAGTATCTTCAGTGTTTTTCTTGCAGCCCTGAACTCTGAGCTCTGCTATAGAAAAGTCTGACTATCCAGGTCTTCTTGTTCTTTTTGGCCTAGATGTGCGATCCCCTTTTTCCTTTTCTTAAATCTAATAATTTTTTTCTAGAATGCATTTTGAGATTGATCAGTCTGGGTTATTTTCTGTTATGTGATGTACATCTTCCATGTGTGTGTGTGTCCACACATGTGCGCATGCACGCACGTGCACACACACATACGCATGCAAATGCCCAGGTGTACTCATGCGTGGTGGACCAAAGGTCAACATCAGTGACTTCTGTCTCCCTCCACCTTAGTTTCTGATGCACAGTCTCTCACCTGGAGCACCAGTTTAGCTAGTGAGCCCAGGATCCACCCACCTGCTCGCATCCCCCAGTATTAGGATCACAGGAGCATCACATGCCCAGATTTTCATGTGGGTGCTGGGTATCCAAGCTCAGGCCCTCATAATTAAGCAGCAGGCACCTTACCAAC
>NC_022017.1:14674638-14679493 GCF_000317375.1 Microtus ochrogaster
CTCCTCCTCCTCCTCCTCCTCCTCCTCCTCACCTTCTCTGATGTCTCTTGTTTTGTGCTATATGTATGAGGTGTGCCCACAAGCGCTGAGGCCAGAGCAGTTGCGTCAGTGTCTTCCTCTGTCTATGGCTATCCTATCACCTAGAGTCAGGATGTCTCCCCGAGCCAGAAGCTCAGTTTTGGCCAGGCTGGCTGGACAGTATGCTCATGGAGCCTGCCTCTGTCCAGCCCCTGCCCCAGTGCTAGGGTTACAGACACACAAAGGGATTTGAACTCAAGTCCTCACATTTAGGGAACAAGTCCTGAGCCATCTCTTCATCTCCATGCTTATTAAATATATCATTTCAAGTTTATTTATTTTTTAATGATTTGTTTGTTTTTATTTTTATGTGTGTTGGTGTTTTGCATGTGTATGTGTCTGTGTGAGGGTGTTGGGTCCCCTGGAACTGGAATTACAAACAACCGTGAGCTACTGTGTGGGTGCTCAGAATAGAACCTAGGTCCTCCGGAAAAACAGCCAGTGCTCTTAACTTTTGAACCATCTCTCCAGACCTTCAAGTTTTTTTTTGTTTTTTTTTTTTTTTGTTTAATTTTGCATTGTTTCTTCAGGGGCCCCTGTTATCTATTGTTAGACCTTTAGGACCAGTCTTTAAAATTAGCCTTTTCCTCTTGGGTACTTGACATTTTCTGTTGTTTTTGTTTGTTTGGTTGGTTTTGGTTTTGTTTTTGAGTCAGGGTTTCTCTGTGTAGTCCTGGCTATCCTGGAACTCTCTTCGTAGACCAAGCTGGCCTCAAACTCACCGAGATCCGCCGGCCTCTGCCTCCTCAGTGCTGGGATTAAAGGCACGTGCCACCACAGTCCTGGTGACTTTTTATTTCTTCTTTTTAAATATTTATTTATGTGTGTGGATGCATACATGTGCCATGGTGCATGTTGGTTTAGTAACTGGAGCTAGGTGGACTGGGGTTGTAGACGTAGCCCCCAGGCCACCCAGTTGTGTTATTACAGGCCTACTTTATGGCTTACAATTTCATGTGTTGTGCGTATGGATGCTTCATTCTGTCTTAGAGCCTAGTGACTCGGCTGTGTCTGTGCCCACGGTCTGCCTCTGTAACCCCATGTCACCAGGTGGGTCCTTTCCAGCCAACAGCTGTTAGCTCTGGGCCGCCAGGAAGAAAGCCGCTGAGAGCTCGCGGAAGTCCTTTGTGGATCTGTGATTTCTTTTCTGTTGGAAGGTGGGGAGTGATATCTTTCGGTCAGAGACTGACATATGGTCAGTTTTGTAAAGAACTCTGAAGACATTTATGAAGCTTTTGACCCTTGTGTCCCACCGTGATGGGCAAACATCCCTGCTGTTCAGCTCCTTGCCAGCATCCGAGCCGTCAGCTGTCTTCTGTTTTGTCCTCTTTTGGTTATGGAATGTTCCTCACTGTAGCTTTGTTTTGTACACCCTGGATGACCGTGACTTTGATGGGCTCGCTGGGCATAATGTGTGTGGTCTCTCACGAGCATGCGCTTACGTGTTTTGCCATTTTTATTGGGCTATACTCATTGTTGACATTCTATTTTGAGACAGGGTCTCACGATGTAGCTCTGGCTGGACCCAAACTCACGGACCTCTGCCTGCCTCTTTCTCCCAAGTGCTAAACTTACAGGAAAATGCCAGCATGCCCAGCTTATAGGAGTTTGTTGTATAATCAAATTATGAGTCCTTTGTCAGATGTACAAATCCAATGACTGCCTCTTCCCAGTCTTAGCTTGTCTGTCTGTCTGTCTTTTCTTTTTATTTTTATGAACAATGTTTGCAGTGTCTTGCTGTCTAACCCAGGCTGGCCTTGAACTCACATCAGACTCCCTGTCTTAGCCTTTTCTTCGCGAAGACTCCAGACATGCACTCCATACCCAGCTGTGCAACTGTCTCTTTCTTTTCTTTTTTCCTTTTTATTTAATGCTTTTATTTTTGAGATTACATCATCTCTCTCGTCCCTTCCCTCCGTCCAAACCCTTCCAAACTCTCCTCCTTGCTTTCACTAGCACTGAGTAGACGGTCAGAGTTCCAGGCTCAGGCCCGACTCTCCTCTTGTCGAGCAGGTCTGAAGTCCAAGAGGACACTGTTGGTCAGGACCCATGTGCACATGCCACTGCTGCACCCTGACTGTTATCTGTCATGCTGTGCTGCCTGGTTTTATGGTTTATTGGTGCCATAACTGAATATCTGTTTGTTTTATTTTTATTTTATGTGTATGGGTGTTTTGTCAGCTTGGAGACCAGAGGTAGGTGTCGGATATCCTAGGACCAGAGTTAGAGATGGATGTGGGTGATGGGGATTGAACCTGGGTCCTCTGGAAGAGCAACCAATGCTCTTAACCTCTGAACCATCTCTCCAGCCCCTCTATTCACCAGGTCAGGTAGGTAGCAGGAGGATCTCTGAGTTCAAGGCCAGCCTGGTGCACAGAGTGTGCTTCAGACCAGTCAGGGCTACACAGAAAAACCATCTCACAAGAAATTATATATAACACACGTTATATATGTGTTATATGTTACATGCATGCTATATGTGTTAGATATGTGTTATATACGTTGTATATGTGTTATATATGGTATATGTGTATTATACATGCTATATTGTGTTGTGTGTATGTTGTATATTGTTATATATATGTTATGTGTGTGTCTTATGTATGTGTTGTATTGTGTTATGTATATGTTATATATGTGTTATATATATTAGTCGTATTAAAATTTTTTTACTTATTTCATGTGTATGAGGGTTTGCCTGTATGTGTACCTGTATGCAATGCCTTTGGAGGCCAAGGAGGGTGACTTATCCCCTAGAACTAGGGTTCTAGATGATTATGAACCACAGTGTGGGTGCTGGGAACTGAACCCAGGTCTTCAGCAAGATCGGCCAGTGGGTTTACTCCCATACTCTCTCCCCAGCCTTTGATGAGCAGGAATGTTCAATTTTTGTAACTGGTTCATGCTTACATCCTAGCTGAGAAATGTTTGCTGCCCTATGGCAACGGTGTCGCTCTATTTTCTTCTGGATACTCTTTCTTCCGGGATTTACATCTGTTTCTGCTCCTTCTCAATCAGTCCTTGTATGCAGAGTCAGCATCCACGTATGCGCATGCACACACACACACATACACACACACGTGCACACACATATGCACACACACGCATACACACATACATACACGCATACATACACACGCACACACGCGTGCACACACACATACACACACGCATGCACACACATGCACACACACGCATACACACATACACATACATACACGCATACATACACACGCACACGCGCACACACACATACACACATACACACACGCGTGCACACACATGCATACACACATACACATACATACACGCATACATACACACGCACACGCGTGCACACACACATACACTCTGGGGATCATCAGATGTCCAACACCACTGACAACTCTCCTTCAATCATCTGCAGACACAAAGTCCTGACTGGAAACTGACTAGTGGCACACAGGGCGCCCTGTCTGGGCTCTTGCTCTGTTCCATGCTGGCTTTCTGTTCAAAGGCCAGTCCCATGCTATCTCCCATATAGCTGATGGTGAGCTCTGAGACCAGGCAGGCTAAGAAAGTCACTTCTCTTCTTTGAGAGCATTTGCCTGCCGAGACCCCTTTCCATCTGTCTATTTATCTATGTAGCTATCTATATCTATATATCTGGCATCTATATATCTATCATTATATATCTATCTATCATCTATATATCTGTCATCTATCTACCTATCATCTATCTATCTCTATTATCTGTCATCCATTTGTTATTTATGTATTATTATTATTATTTTATTTTGGTTTTATGAGACAAGGTTTCTCCATGCAGCCCAGACTGTCCTGGAACTATCTCTGTAGACCAGGCTGGCTTCAACTGACAGAGATCTGCCTGTCTCTGCTCCTGAGTGCTGGGGTTGAAGGCGTGCCCTACCACCGCCCAGCTTTTTGTTTTGTTTTTCTCTTTCCATTTATTTATAACCCACGAACTTAGCCTGTGGATTTCTTTAGGAAAGCCTGCTGGAATTTGACAGGGATGGCTGGGGGGGAGGACTGTCACCATGTGTCTTCAGATCACCCGTAGGCTAGAGCCCCTATTTATTTTTCTGAGAGGTGTTGTGTTATTTTTCAGCCTAACAGTCTTACACATCCGAGGACAGGTTAGTTCCTGGTTTTCGGGCATTCTAAAGTCTTTGTGTGTGTTGTGTGGACTGTGTGCATATGTGTTCATTTGCATGTGAGTACTAGGTATGCAGGCGCCAGGGCGCAGTTGTGGAGGTCAGAGGAGTCTCAGTCCTTGCCCCTACCTGTTTGAGATACATGTCTTTGTTGTTCACAGAGGCCTGCACTAGGCTAGCTGGCCAGCAAGCGTCAGGGATTCTCCTATCTCTGTCTTTTCTCGCCAGAGGCTCACTGGGGTTCCCTGGGCTATTGTGTACTGCTTTAAATGGGTTCTGGGGATTCGAACTCGAATCCTCACGTTTGTACAATGAGAGCTTTACCCACCTAACCGTCCGTCTGTCCGCAGAGCCTGATCTGATGTTTTTGAAGTCATTGTCAATGGCATCACCAACTTCATTTTCCAATTGTTTATGGCTTAGCTGGGCGAAGTGGCACATACCTTTAATCACACATTGCAGAGGCAGGAGGATTTTGAGTTTAAGGATAGCCTAGGCTACATAGCAAGACCCTGTCTCAAAAATAAAACCTCAGTTGTTCATTGCTTGACTTACGTTCTAATAGGATCAGTGTGGCTCCCACACTAAGAACCTTTGTTAAAGGGAAGAAGGGCAGAAGCAGG
>NC_022017.1:14680523-14729484 GCF_000317375.1 Microtus ochrogaster
GGTACTGGGAAGAAATCAGGCTGGAGAGAGCCACCAGAATCTTCTGGAAGATGGAGGGAAGATGTAAATGGGAGAAGCTGAGGCTGCTGTCCAGGCTGACCAGCTAGACCAGTGGTTCTCCACCTTCCTAATGCCGCGACCTTTTAATACAGTTCCTCATGGTATGGTGACCCGCCCCCAGCATAAAATTACTTCCATTGCTACTTCATAACTGTAATCTTCCTACTGTTATGAATCATAAATATCTGCTATGTGACCCTAAGGGGCTCGTGATCCACAGGTTGAGAACCGCTGAGCTAGATCTACAGGGTTGCTGTCAGCTTTTCAGTCGGCATCAGCAGTCTGGAAAGTCAGTTGTGTCGGGATGGGGTCTGGGCTGAGCATTTGTGAACTATCAACACCAGCACCGAGGAGCTGACCAAGATGGGGAAGAAGCAGAGCCCAACAGGGAGTCAAGGCTGGAGGGAGCTGCAAAGCTGAGGGAAGGCATCTGAGGAGGAGTGGGTGTCAATTGTGTGGAGTGATGAGTCCCCAGACTGACACGGACTGTCGCGCTGTGGTGTTGTGGGTCGCTGTCAGGTGGATCAGAAAAGCGTTGTTTGGGCATGATGGCTGAGCTGGGGGCTCAAGGGGAGAAGAGCTAGGGTTGTTCCATTGAGGCAGCTTTCAAGAGACTCCTTGTCCAGCTGAGGCTGTGGCTCAGTGGTGGAGCTAGGGCCTGGGTTTTACACCCAAGCTGCAAAGGAAGACAGGGCTGCTGCCAGCCCCTCACAGGGCTTGGTGATCTGCATCGTGCGATTTCCTGTGTCTGTGTCCAGGACCTCACAGGATCCTCTAATGCCATGAGGGTGCCCTGTAAGGACAGGCAGAAGGAATCCCTCAGCCTGACCTGGGTTTGCTGACTTTCTTGGGTCCTAAGACATCTGTTGATAACGCATTCCTCTGGTTTCTCTGCAGCGAGGCCTTTGCTTTAGTTCAGTCTGTTAGAGCACTTCAGCTTGAGGGAGACTTTGACGCACTGTGGCACTTGACCCCACCTGACAGTCAGCCTGAGTCTTCTCTGCCTTCGGCCGTCACAGCCACACCACAGCAGTGGGCAACTGAGATACGGCCGCCCTGTTCTACTGTCCTTGACCATGGCGTGTGCCTCAGCTCACACAGGACCTGGGAGCCCCATGAGCAGCCCCAGTTGTGCCACTGCACCGGAGAGCCCTGCAGGCTACCCTTGCAGTAATTCTGCAGCACGGCTGTCAGGGCAGGCTGCTCCACTTCACATGCCCACCCACGAAGTTCTGTGTCTTGCTCTGTCCGGGTCTCCACAGGCAGGCTCTCCCAGTTAAAGCATCCTGAGTGAAAAAGTCTGGCCTGTCAGTAGTTTCCCGTGGGGTAACTTGCCATTCACTGTCTGTGGTTCCACGGGGGCCTGGGTATGAGGATGTGCCCAGCCCCGCACCTTCCTCAGGCTCTGTGGGTTGTGTTTGCTGACTGTGCAGGAACACACATGCATCTGCACAGAAACCCCCGGACTGTCTCTTTGGTGTGGGTCAGCATCATGAGGAGAGCAGGTAGACAAGGATGTAAGATACAAGCAGACAGCACTGAGAGGGCCACACCCCTCCAGTGGTCCCGTCCAACAAGAACGCTCGTCTGAGGTTCTGGAATGATCCACTTTTCTGTTTGCTGCTCTTATAAGCCTCCTCAGACACAGGCTGGTGGCAGCAGCTGTGGTTCAAGGACTTGTACGAAAAGGAGCCTCAGGGTCCCTGGCGGACCAGCCACCAACAAGCACTTAGGAACAACCTTGGAGACCCTTAAAAATATTCTAGTATTAGCCGGGCGGTGGTGGCGCACGCCTTTAATCCCAGCACTTGGGAGGCAGAGGCAGGCGGATCTCTGAATTCGAGAGCTACAAGAGCTAGTTCCAGGACAGGCTCCAAAAAAAAAAAAAAAAAAAAAAAAAAAAAAAAAAAAAAAAAAAAAAAAACCAAAAAAAAACCCCTTCCAAAAAAAAAAAAAAAAAAAAAAAAAAAACACACACAGAGAAACCCTGTCTCGAAAAAACAAAACAAAACAAAAAAAAATTCTAGTATTACTAACTCTCTGCTCATGGGGATGCTCCCAGCATTCCTTTTCTGTGTGGCACCTTAGCCCCATGGGAAGGGCCCGGAGCAGCAGGAAGCCTCCCACCGATGACAAAAGGACACAGAAAAGGCTCTCGGAGCTGGCAGAAGTGAACTTGTCAGATGGGTGGGGGTAATCTTGTTCCCATGCAGCTAGCACCCAGTGGCTCAGGCTTGACCCCTCCCTTGCCTCATGAGGCCGCAGGGAAGCTGAGAGAGGGTCGAGGGACTTGCCAGGGTCCTACCCCGCCCACAGCATCAGACCAGGCTCTGGGAAAAGTGAGGCCCAGCGTGGGAGATGAACTAGTCCGCGGTCACAAAGCACAGCTGAAGCAGAGTGAGGGCTGACACACAGCTCTTTTGAATCTCAACCCAGCGGCCTTTTCCTGCCGCCCAGGGGATGCTTACAGTGGCTCCCCACGTGCCTCCCCCTTCCCAGGCCTCTGCAGCTCTGGACCCTTGTATAGGGCAGGTCCTGCCATGCTCTGGGGACCAGAGCCTCACTTCCCCCATACGCAGTACAGTTCCAGTGGAGTGTGGACAGGGAACTGCAGTAAATTCTTCCCCATGGCCGGAAGAGCAAAGGAATGGGTGTGCATTATGGAAACCAGCGAGGGCCGTGGGTTCTGCCTGCGGCGGCAGGAAAAGTTCTCAGCAGAGGGGCATTTGAAGATGGATCGGGAACTACAGACAGAGGGAACAGAATACACAGGCCCAGACTGATTCAAAATGAGACCCAAGGGCCTTTCGACGCATTTACTGAAGGATTCCAAGCCAGAAACCATCTGGTCAACTCTGCAGTCCTTCCTCTACTCATGGCCGTGTCATCCCCGTTTATCTGTTACGTGGGCCAGGGCCCAGTGTGTTATGGATATGGTGGGCAGCATTGTAATAAAAAGTAAAACTGTGCTCCTCACAGGTGCAGACATTCCACGGAGACCTGCTTCAGCACATGGAGAAGAATACCAAGCTGGACATGCAGTTCATCAAAGTAAGTCTGTCCCTCTGCGCCAGTCACTCCCAGACAGAAGGCGGCTGTGCGCGGGAGTTCGCACATGCGCGCCGGCTCAAGAGACGGTCAGATAAGCCAGTGCCAAGCATCCACCTGCCTCAGGTTGTACACAGTCCCATTCGGGCCCCTGGCTCCTGGTCCACTACTCTGAGCCCTGGCCTTTTTGATGTGGGGATCCCCCTGTCTCTCCGTCCTGCCTCAGGATAGCTCCCAGCACTATGAGATTGAGTATCGCCACCGAGCGGCCAACCTGGAGAAGTGCATGTCTGAGCTGTGGCGCATGGAACGCAAGAGAGACAAGAACGCGCGGGAGATGAAGGTGTGAAGGCTGAGGGGCTGGGAGCAGGTCTCTGGGGAAACTCTAACACCCTTGTGAACGCCTCCACCCAAATGATCCCAGCTGTGGGGATCACAGCAGGGGAGAGTCGCCAGAGGCCATCCTCAGCACCTTCCTCAGCCTCACTGAGAAAATGGGACCATTGGGCCTGTGGCTCTTGGATTGCCTGGCTGAAAAGAAGCATCCAGTCCCTACCAAGGGCACTCCCAGCTGCTCCCCCGACCCCGCGCCTGAGTCTTTGGACCCCAAGCCCATGGTTTAACCTCTGCTTCCTTTACCGCCCTTTTAATGAGCTCCTGTCTGCTCTCCCCAGAATCTCCCTTACAAGTAGAGCATCCCTCATTCCTCATTCCTGTTCCCAGAAAACATCCTCCCTATGGCCACTCTGCACTCCCGTGTGCAGGGTACCAGAGACCCAGGGACACAGGCTGAAGGTATAAACCACGCATTCAGGGGAGGTCTGGAGAAGGGGCCCCCAGCCAGAACCTTCTCCTCTGCCCCCAGGAGAGCGTGAACCGGCTGCATGCACAGATGCAGGCCTTTGTGTCGGAGAGTAAGCGTGCAGCCGAGCTGGAAGAAAAGCGGCGCTACCGCTTCCTGGCCGAGAAGCACCTGCTGCTCTCCAACACCTTCCTGCAGTTCTTGGGCCGGGTGAGTGGGGCTGGGGAGAGCAAGCCATGGCCTCCTGAGTCAGATGTACGCAGGAAGCAGGGGTGCTCCTTCCTTCTCTCTTCCTTGAGTAGAAATCAGTCTCACAACACTCTTGTTTCTCTATTCATTTGCATATATTATTAATTCTGATTTGTTTCGCATACAAACCCTTATTCGTTCATATGCAAGTCATTTGTTTAATTGGGTCAGAGGACTACTCTGTGGGGTTCTCTCTTTTAGCCTTGACTCGGCTTCCAGTACTCAACTCGGAGCACCAGTCAGGCTTTGGCAGCAATCTCACTCACAAAGCTGTCCTGCTGGCCCCCATTGTTTTTTCTTGTTTTCTTTTCTTTTCTTTCTTTTTTTCTTTCTTTCTTTCTTTCTTTCTTTCTTTCTTCCTTTCTTTCTTTGACAGGGTTTCTCTGGGTAACAGCCCTGGCCATCCTGGAACTCATTCTATAGACCAGGCTGGCCTTGAACTCACAGAGATCAGTCTGCCTCTGCCTCCCAAGTGCTGGGATTTGGGATTAAAGGTGTATACCCCCACAGCTCAACATCCACATTTTTTTGAGGCAGGGTTTTTCTGTAGCTTTGGAGCCTGTCCTGGTACTAACTCTTGTAGACCAGGCTGACCTTGAACTCACAGAGATCCACCTGCCTCTGCCACCCGAGTGCAGAGATGCTGAGATTAAAGGCGTGCGTCACCACCGTCCAGTGCATTTCCATTTCTTTAAAAATGCTGAATGAACGTGCCCACTGTTCATTCATTCAGTGACGAGATGTTAATTGTGCCACCTAAGTGGACTTCGGGCGCTTTGTGCTCTCTGCTGGAACAGTCTGGTTTTCTCCGTTCTCTTGGATTTCTAATGGTTTTGCTTTCTGTACTTAGTTGTGTTGTTTTGTGCTTTGGGGTGCAAGACTATTAGGCCCTTCTCATTAATATCATCTTTCTTATGTGTTTGATAGCTCTCTGAGTCAAATTTGATGTTTTAAATTTTGCTCTGATTTGAACAATTCTTGTTTTTCTTCAAGTATGGGCTTCCACTAGCAACACACAGGCTGAGTTTTGGCTTTTGGCCAGTTTGACATCTGTGATCATCATTGTCACTTCTTCCTCCTCCTTCTTTCTTTCTTCCCTTCTTTTTTCTTCCTTCTGTCCTTCCTCCTCCTCCTCGTGTCCTTCCTCCTCCTCCTCTTCTTCTTTTTGAGACAGGGTCTCAGATAGCCCACGTTGGCTCCTAACTCACCCTGTAGCCAAGAATGACCTTTAACTTCTGACCCTCCTGTCTACCTCAACTGTTGGGATGACAGGCACGTTCCACCATATAGTGTTATGTAGAGCTAGGGGCTGAGCCCAGCCAGGGCTGTCTTCATGCATGCCAGCAGATACTCCACCAACAGGCAGGTACTCCACCAACAGGCAGGTACTCCACCAACAGGCAGATACTCCACCAACCGGCAGATACTTCACCAACAAAGCTGCCTCCTCAGCCCACAGCCTGCGTCTTCTAAATGCCTATTCCGCCGTCTCCGTTCAAGGACACCTAGGGTGTGCCCTGCTAACTGACCTGAGATACTGTGTCCCCTATCCTGCCCTGATTCTTGCCAGGCCTGTTGAGTTACTGTGTAACCTTCATGGTGCTCTCTTAGTCCCTTTCCCCATCATCACGTATACATTGTTTCCTGTCTTCTCTAGAGCGAGTATCTAGCCACCCCAGTCTATAGATGGCTGACAGTCTTAGTAGACTCAGAGCACAGCTGTCAGTCATTAGCCTAGAACCCCTACATTAGCCCAGCCCTCGGCTGTCTCTCTCCAGCCAGTCCACCTGCAGCTCTGCATGACTCCCGGTCACTTCCTGTCTCAGGAGAGTTGCCCACTGTGGGCATTCATATCAGTGTGGGGCCTTTGTCACTGGCTTTCCTTTTTCTGCGGAATTGTGTCTGGATGCCCAGTCCCTGCTGGACACTGTAGGAAGACGTTGTTTGGAGCATCCTTGAATAGCTAGGGTGGGGCAGGCTTTCATTTCCATTGGGTATCCAACTGTCAGGTTGATGACTGTATGCTAATGCTACATTTAACCATTTGAGAGACTTCCAGATACTTTCAGTTGGCAGTGTGTGATCTCTCCACACCCTTGCCTCCTCTTATTACAGCCATTTTGCTTTTAGCCACCCTCCTTGGCATGAGGTGTCATATCAGTGTGTTGGCTTGCATTCCCCTAGCTGTGTTTCCCTAAATGCTAAAAGCTGGGTATTTTTTCCCTGTTTGGTGGCCACAGCATCTTGCCTTTAGGAGGAAGCTGCTTTCTGTCCATGCCCTGAGCAGCTAACCTCCAACCTCCTTAAGAGAAGGGTTGTTCCTTCCCCCAAACACCACTCAGGAGGGAACTGTGTGTGACTCAAACCAACTTCTTCTGTGCATAGGCGACAGGAAGCATGATCTCTGCCTCACTTGGGATGTAGGACACCCCAGATCTGACCCTGGGAGCCAACCATAGATGCTGTGTCAGAAAAGTGAGGCAGAGGCAGACAGACAAGATCTTAACAGGCTGAGGCCACCTTATTGGGACAGCGAGGGGCCCCAACCTTCTCAAGGGATAAAGGCTGAACTTGCTTGGTGGGGCTAGTATATACCTAAGGGACAGGTATATCTGCACGCACACATATGTGGGTAGCCACCAGGAAGTTACAGCTAATTTTGAGGTTTTACTGGGAACTAGGTAGGTTGTTTCTGACACAGTGGGGGTGTTGTCTCTACAGGAGGAGCAGACTTTATGGCTGGGGGCTAGCACCCCAGACAGTCAAACTCCCTTCCTCATGGCCTAAGGGTATTAGCAACAGATCCCAGTTCTGGGAGGGTGAAGGGGCTGTGGACTTTTTTCAGGGGGTCTTCTTCCAGCAGGAGGGAGTCAGTGGTCTTAACGGTGAAAGGGGGTCATGTTGGGGTCCCTTTCAGGTGGGATAGGGGCTGGTAGTGACCCTCTGGGCAGTAAAAGCTTGTAGTCTTTGTTGGAGAAACTCGGTGAGACAGCTGAAAGGGCAGGGACCAATGAGTAACATTAGCACGATCATGGTGACTGGGCCTGCCAAGGGGGCAGTCTGTGGTCCCCACATAGTCAGGTCCTTTCTCTGTGTTTGATTCTAATTGTTTAGCGTTTTCCCTAAAACTAGGCCAGGCTGGTTCCCATGAAAACAGCATCCTTCCTCTAGGAAGGCACAGGTGCCCCCTGTTGGCAGTCATGATGTCCTCTGCGGTTTTGGAGGACCGCCATAGCCAGGGAATCTATTTGATTTTGTAAGGTGCCTAATGCTGTGTTGTCCCAAGGTCAGGTCTCCCTTAATCTGATTGGTCAGTTGGCCGTGTGGTAACCATCGGACCCCATCATTGATGCCTCTGTAGAGCCACCCCCAGGAGTACTGAAGCAGCCCGGGGCTTCTCTTCTCCACTGGCATCTAAGCCTAGTGTGAGGTGTCAGGACCATCCACAACAAAAATACCTCTCGCCAGGGTAGAAGCATGGGGATTAGAAATATAGTAAAGAATGAAGACGAGAATGAAAATTATAAAACAGAGAAACATATAGGATAGTATCCGGAGGGAATTCCAGTGAGTACTGAAAATTCACCCACGATTAATTTCCAACTGCTTAAAATACCTCTGACCCCAAAAGATGGGAGTAAGACAAAAGACTGCATTAAAGTGATACACAGAAATGAACAGACCAATTGAAGTCACAGGCTACATCCACAGTTAAACATTCTGTTGCTAGAACAAAACAAGTCATATACACACCCTAGACCAAACACTCTGTGGGAAAACCACTCCCTGGGGGAATCCCAAGTTATCTCCTTAAGGGAACTGGAATTTAGTTGGATCCCTAGACTCTTGTTTGAGGCAGGAACAATCTACTTCTCTATTCCTGGAGCACAAGGTCTGGCTATTAGCCACACCTGTAGACAATAACCTCGCCAGAGCAGAACTCTCTGTCGACACCTGGGTGGGACCTTTGTTTTGAGGTAGAAGCTCTATTGAGGAACCTTGGAGGAACTAGAGGAAAATTCCAATGCTCTGACCTTTTGGTCACCGTGGAAACAGGCTCACGTTTTCAGGCATCCACAGTGAGGATGACTGGCACATGGTCCTCTAGGGTAGCAACCGTTAAGTACCATCCTGACAGGCAATGCAAGTCCCGTTTGATACCCTTGCCTTGGGAACCAACCGGGTACAATCTGGTTCTGGCCCTATGCAGTTGGGCTTGCCAATGATCTGAACCAGGTTCTGGCTAAGCAGGGTTCATCTGTTGACTGTTCTGCACTAGGTTGGATATGCCTGCCCGGTATGTCATTGGCTGGCTCTCAGACAAATCCAGAAACTCTTCCCTGGCTCTGGACAGTGGGGCGTGGCTGGAATTTTCCAGCTGGCACATTTTTATGAGAGGGATACAGGCATAAAGAGGGGTGAGTGTGACTGTGGGGTCCTGACCCCAGGAGTGAGTTGGTGGACTGGGGTGTCCAGGTTGTGCTTGCAGGAGCAGAAATGGTTTTGGCTCCCAGGGACAACTGTAAGGTTTGGAGGGGTCATTTGCCCCATGGATGTATAATCCCAGTCTGAAATTGTGTAGATTTTTTTAATGGTTAACTCCCAAATTATGCCCCCCATCCAATAGATGAATTTCTCCTTGTTCCTGTGTGGGTGCCTCTGCTCATGCCTTTGGCCTAACAAAATCAGCACAGGAAAGACCAGTTAGTGTCATGTTTCCGAGGGGCATGGCCTGTCTGGAGGCAGCCACAGTGCTTGAGTCTCTTCTGGGCCAGGGGCAGTCATGGCTTCCATATTGTGGGGTGTTACCACAGCACAAGCTTATGCAGGGTGGGAGGTAAGGCACCCATTCCACGTTCCAACACCACTGAAATGAAGTTGTGCAGGGCTCTTCTTGAGGACGTTTAGTCCTATTGAATGGGGTCCAATGGGCAAAGGGTTAGAAGGTAGGTCATGTGTGTCTCAGAGAAAGAGTGAGGGAGAACTGAGGACCCGAACGGGTTATTGGGGAAGAGTGTGTCGGGGCTGAGGAATGGGTGGGATCTAATCAACCGTGGAGAAGCTGGACTCTGAATTAGGGGAGTGCTGGGAAAGCCTGATGGCCAATGAGGTCCTTGAGTGAGCGCATAGTAGGGATGGGGGGAACTAGGAAGTGAGATTTTATTTGCCGCAGGGGACAAGCATCGCCACTGTGGCCAGTGTCTGGAGACAGAGCAGCTGGTGTCCGGTGACCATGTCTAACTGTTTAGAGCAAAAGGCTATGGGAAGATATGTACCCCCTACTTTTAGGCAGACTATTGTAAGGATGGGGGTGTGGGAAGGCCTGCAGAGGGTGAGGATGAGAGCTGGGCAGCAGGGAGATTGTTACTGGCAGGTGGGGATTTTGTAGGGAGAAGGTTCATCAGCTGGATCAAAAGCCAGGACACTGGAGGGGCATTAGGCTGGGGTCCAGGCTTTTCGTGGCAGAGGACCTGGTGGGCAGAGCAGGAATTTAGAGAGAGGCAAGAGTGAAGGGCAAAAAGCCTTGGGCATAGAGAACCTTGGACCACTTGCTATTTCATTTGAAAAAGTTATCTAAGTCTGTAAGAATGCCAAAATCCAAAATTTCCAACTGGGGTAGTGATGGCCACTATTGAAGGGGTATTGAGGCCAGATTTGAGCAGATTTGAATGAGTTTGGTGGCTGGAGCTTGAAAAGATGAAGTTTTTTTGTTTGTTTTGTTTGGTTTTTTTTTTAAGAGAGAGACAGGATTTCTCTGTGTAGCCTTGGCTGTCCTGGAACTTACTCCGGAGACCAGGCTGGCCTCTAACACAGAGATCCACCCCTGCCTCTGCCTCTTGAGTGCTGGGATTAAAGTCATGTGCCACTATGTCCCTGCTAACTTTTTAAGCTTACCTTGGAGGCGAGCCAAGGGAGAGTCTTTTTGGGTAGATAATTTAGAGTCCATTTGATAATTTGGTTTAAATTTGAAATGAGAAGCAGGATTGGTGGGGAGTTTTGTCTGGCATCCCCCAGGCTTACGGAGGAGATGGAAATGGACCCAAGTATTAGGAGAGGCATCCCCACTAAGACTCGAGGGGGTCACCAAGTGAAATGTAGGGGTTCCCAGAACCTCTGAGCTTCTGTGACTTGGAGAGAATAAGAATTTGGGGGTGTGGTCAGAGAACCTGAGTTACCTTGTCCTGCAGAATCTGGTTGTGTGGATGGCAGCAATCAGCCTGGAGATCAGAGTCTGGGAGAGGTGGCAGAATGAAGATGGACGGGAGGATTCAGAGGAGAGCGGAGGGTTGAGCTCAGAGCCGAAGTTCCCTCAACAAGACTTGCACTAGGCCACAAAGACCAGGTCTTAGGTCAGACTGGTGGCTATTTAGCCCATATAGTGAGCATAGAGGGTGTCTGTGCTCCCAAAGAAACGACCCTGGGAGAGTGAGGAAGGAGGGCTTTCTGCCTAGAAGACCCAGATGTAAGAATGAAGCAGAGAAGCACTCAGACCTGAGGCCACTTTATTGGACCAGTGAGGAGCCCAACCCTCCCACAGGGTGAAGCTGGTGCATCCAGAGGGACTGGGGGCATTCCAGGGAGTTACAGCCAGATTTTGTGGTTTGACTGGGAACGGAACAGGGTTTTGTTTTCAATACCATGTATATTGTTTCTAGGCTGAAGCAGCCTGGTAAGACGGGGACTAAGCAATTCCTATGGCTTGGGGCTATTGCCCAGTGCAGCCTGACCCAATTCCTCATGACCTGAGGCAATTGTTGTATGTTACCCAACATTGTATTACAATAGAAGCAGAAAGCACAGAGCAAGATGTGAAGCCACGCAAGGAAAGGCCTAGGCCCTGGAGGGTGTCTTTCCCTTTTCTCTCTGCTGGTCAAGCCTTTCCTTCCACCTCACCCAGCTCCACAGTGGGTGAGCCCAAGGACACAGGCTACACAGCGCTGACTGTGTACCTCCGCCCACAGTACAAGAGACACTCCTATCTGGGCACCTTGACAATAGCTTGGGGGCTGCTTTTTTAATCTTGGTTAATCACAAAGTAAAATGGCCTCTCTTGAATGTCCCCTCGTATGAGTTATATACGTACGGTTGGCATTTCTTCCATTTTCAGAGGTTCCCCCGCACACTGGGATACATCATAGTCTTTTCTTTCATTTTGCTTATTAATTTGTAGTAAATTTCCTTTTTTCCATGTGTTGTTTGTGCCCATGAACGTGTGTAGGGCCCAAGGGCGACCTCTGCTATCTTCCTCTGTTGGTCTCCAATTTGCTTCCTGGGCCAGGTTCTCTTGCTGAACCCAGAAATCACTGGAGCTCGCTCGGCCAGGCTAGCTAGCCAGCTGGAGAGGCAACTTATGACCTCCAAGTTTTTAGGGGTTCTGGAGATTGAAATTCCCATCCCCAGTGCTTTAACCATGGAGTCAGCTCCCTAGTCCTCATTTTGTTTTCTGGCAGTGTTAGGGGTGGACCATGAGGCCTGGTGCACGCTAGGTGATTGCCTACCCTGGAGCTATGTCCCAGCCCAAAAGCAGATTTCTCAAGTTCTGGAAAAAATTTGGTGGTATGTAATAGCCCAGGCTAGCTTGAAACTTGCTGTGCAGCCCAGGATAGCCTCAAACTTGCCTCCATCCTGATGCTTCTACCTCCTGAGTGCTGGGATTATAGGAGAGCACCGCCTTTGCTTGGCTTATACAGTGTAGGGATGGATTACAAGACTTCGTACATGCTAGGCTAATGTTCTACCAACTAAACGACACCCCACCCCCACCGCTGCCTGCATTTGGCTTTTTTCTATCTTTTCTTTTTTCCTTTTTGTTTTTATTTTTTAAGACAGGGTTTCTCTGAGTAAGCCTGGCTGTCCTGGAACTCATTCTGTAGACCAGGCTGGCCTCTCTACCTCATAGAGATCCACCTGCCTCTTCCTCCTCAGTGCTGGGATTAAAGGCATGTGCCGCCACAGTCCTGGTGACTTTTTCTTTCTTTTTTTATATATTTATTTATTCGTGTGGATGCATACATGTGCCATGGGCATGCGTGGTCCGTGGGTTCTTGCCTTCCTCCTCATCCAGACAGGGTCTCTTATTACTGCTGCTGCTGCACTGCATACTGCTGGGCTGAGAGCCTCCTCCCTCCCCCCATACTGCAGGAGCGTCGAGCTTACAGATGTGTGTCCTGCATCAGGCTTCATGCTTGTGTCACGAGGCTTGAGCAGCTAGCGTTTTTACCCTCTGAGCCATCGCCTCTTCTCACCCCTAGTCACTTTTATCATCCAAGAATCCCCTTTTCGCCCCCCCCCCATACGTTTTTAGACTCTTGCATGGCGTCTTCTCTGGCCTTGGAACCCCAGCTCCCCTCTTCCTGACTGGGCAGGGCTGAGAGAAGTGCTGCCAGGCCAGCCTTGGTGTTTTAGGCCTGGTCAGGGGCCCTCAAGTCGGGCAAAGGTCCCTCCAGA
The DNA here is from genome assembly GCF_000317375.1 of Microtus ochrogaster. NCBI lineage: Eukaryota > Metazoa > Chordata > Mammalia > Rodentia > Cricetidae > Microtus > Microtus ochrogaster. The sequence continues at coordinate 14,693,131 of NC_022017.1, forward strand.
CTAGACAGGCAGGGCCCAGTGTGCCAGCATCTCTGTGAGCTCCTATGCTAACTGCTGGCTGCAAAGAGACATGGTGTCTGCCCAGATCTGCAGGGGCAGCCACTTTCTGGTCACGGCAGCAGGAAACTGCTGAGGTTGCCAGCGCTGCTCTAGCTTCCAGGGAGAAATCCTTGAAAGGTGGCCATGGGAGGTGCCTCTGCCACTCAGTGACTGAGGCCATCACTGAGCAATGTGACCCTCTTCTGTGAGGCTGAGATAGTAACAGGGCCACTAGGAGAAGCAGATGAGATAAAGGCAGCTTGTCACTGCTTGATCTCCACTTTATTAACTGAGGCAGAGTCTCCCACATGGCCTAGACACTTCTTTACTCAAAATTCCCAGCTCATCTTATTTTATATGATACAGCATCCAACTTGTTCAGATTAGGGCCCACGAGATGCGTACATGATGAAGGACCATGGTCCCCTATGGAGCCCAGAGCCTGACAGGTCCATGGTTTCCTTGGAATAGAATGGGCCAGGGAAGAGTGGGCAGGCCTCAGACAGTGTGGTTAACCCTAGCAGGTCTGGGCTACCCCAGCTGCCTCTGGGAGGGGCAGGTGTGCAGCCCTTTGCACGTGAAAGGCAGGCTCCCAGATAAGGGGTGGTGTGTTGCTTTGTTTTGGTTTTTGGAGACTGTGCTTCTCAGTAGCTTTGGAGCTTGTCCAGGAACTAGCTCTTGTACACAGGCTGGCCTTGAACTCACAGAGATCCGCCTGCCTCTGCCTGTGCACCACCACAGCCCGGCTTAAGGGGTGGTGATTCAAGCTTCAAGCAATCTCCAAGATGTGACACCTGTTGGGCCCCAGGATCTGTGGCCACACTTGACCTAGTGTTTCCCGACAGGCCCGGGGGATGCTACAGAACCGCGTGGTGCTTTGGAAGGAACAGTCGGAGGCCAGCCGCAGCCCATCACGTGCCCACTCCCCGGGGCTACTGGGCCCGTCACTGGGGCCGCCCTACCCCTCGGGCCGCCTGACGCCCACCCGGCTGGACATGGTGAGGCCCTGGCCGCCCCCGCCGCCCTTCGCGCCCCCGCCGCCTTTCGCTGGGTCCTGGGTACCACCGCCCTTCATCTGGAGCCCGCCGCCCCCCGCACCCCCGCTCTACGCTGCACCCCTCGCTCCCTGGCGCCGGGGGGTCGCCTCTGCGCCCCCGTGGTGGCCCTACCGTGTCCCCAATCCATACGCCGACCCTTGGGACTGGGGTTGGGGTCGGGGCTAGCGAGGCTCCGCCCCTCCCGCCCCACCCCCTGCCCTCTCCCCTCGCAGCCCCCGAGGCCCCTGGGAGAGTATGGTTCCCCCCGCAGCCGGCATGGCTCCGGCTCCTACGGCCCCGAGCCGGCCGAGGCGAGGTCCGCGTCGCAGTTGGAGCCAGACCGCCGATCACTGCCCCGGACACCGTCGGCCTGTGGGTACCCCAAGCACAGAGGTGCAGGGGGCGGGCCAGGAAGGGGCTGGAGGCTGGGCTGCAGCAGGAGGGATGACGGATAGACTGTTAGGAGAACTTTCACTCATCCCCCCGCAGCCTCGCTCTACACCAGCAGCGCCCCGCGCTCACGGTCCAATTCCTTCGGCGAGCGCCTGAGCGGCGGGGGTGCCAGGAGAGTCCGCGCCCTAGTCTCCCATTCGGAGGGTGCCAACCACACGCTGCTGCGCTTCTCGGCTGGAGACGTCGTTGAGGTGCTGGTGCCCGAAGCTCGGAATGGCTGGCTCTACGGCAAGCTGGAGGGCTCGTCCGCGTGAGTGTAACCCCAGGGTCACCGCTCCACCGAGATTTCCAGGCCTCCCTGGCCCCTTCTCCAATCCCCGCCCTGCCTCCGTCTACTCAACCACTCCTGGGGTTGACAAGAGCCTTGGAGAAGGGGACAAATGGGGTGGGCAGCAGGCTCTCAGACTCGGCAAAACCCCACTGCCTTCATGCCTTCTGTGTCCCCGTGCGCGCTCTTGTGCGCGCTGAGGTGCAAGGAAGGTCTCTGCCCGGCATTGCACAGCTCACAGCCCGAAGAACTTACACGAGCTGTTTGCCTGGCACCCTAGTGTGGAGGGGGGAGAACCAGACACCCCTCGTGTCCACACAAATGGGACTGGTGGTCCTCTAGGGAGTGTGCAGGGCTCTGGACTCTGCAGGAGGGGACAGGGTGTGGCTCAGCCTGCCACTCTCTCAGGACTTAGGAAGACATAAATAGAAGCCAATGTGTGAACCCTGAAGGGCCAAGAGGTGACAGCTGGGAGCACTCCCACAGAAGACTGGGGGGGGGGTGAATGACAGGTTGTGGGGGGCCTGGTGGGGGGTCCAGGTGGAAATATGTGGGAGTAGCCCCACCTTAGCCACTTTTGGAGAATAGTCTCCCAGCATCTGCTGCCCACCCCCATGGGCTTCCTGAAAGATTACGGGGTACCAAGTCTAGTGGCGAGGGACGCTCATAACTGTGCCACTCTCTAGCCTAGGCCAACTCCAAACTGGTCTGAGCACTGTGACATGGAGATGTGACCTGAGGGCCTGAACAGCCTGCTCGCCAACTTAGATGCCAACTCCTCTCCTAGGAGCCTCAGCCCCTGTTGGGATGTGAGGTTTTGTGTCACAGGCTCTGTTAGGTCTTGACTACCAGGAAAGCCATGTTGGTGGGGCAACCCAGGCCACTGTCTGATATGCCCTCAGAGCCCAGTCTGGCTGCCTCCCTGTTTACTTGGCCATGCTCAAGGGGCCATTGCTGTCTGCTCTACAGGAGTGGCTGGTTCCCTGAGGCCTATGTGAAACCTTTGGAGGAGATGCCAGTGAACCCCATGAAGCCTGTGACCCCCGTGAACTCCATGACCCCCATGAGCCCAATGAATGAACTGCCTTCCAGGTACCTTAGTTGGTGGGTGGGGCCCCAAGGGTGTTCCTGTCCCTCCCTTCATGGGACATCTATGAGATAATCTATCTCATGGGTCTGTCCTCTTTGGCCTCTGGAGAACGGTGGCCCATATTCTCCACCTCCTAATAAAGGCTGTTGTGTGCCTGCCCCCCCATCCCTGCCCAGCTTCAGGCCCAGCAGGTGGGAGGGGGCACCAGGCCGGGTTGCTTTCTCTAACTCAGGTCCTACCCCCTCCGGGGAAGCCACAGCCTTGATGACCTCTTGGACAGGCCAGGCAACCCTGCAGCCTCATCAGACTACTGGGATAGCAATTCCCGTTCCAGGACCCCAAGCCGCGTCCCCAGCCGTGCCCCCAGCCCCGCACCCACACCCTTGCCCAGCAGCAGGCGGAGCAGTGTGGGCAGCATGGGGGCAGCCACCGATGTCAAGGTCAGCCCACCTGTCCTCTGCCTGGCCGCTATGGAGTAGCCCAGCAAGGGAGACCTTGGCCACTCTTCTGCGGGGGATGGGAGGTGGGATGGGGGTGAAGGAGTGCGCACGGGGTCACTGGCCTTACCTCGCAGGGGCAATCAGCCCCAGGCCATGGCATTGCGCAAGGCCTAGAGTTTTCTTTGAAACCAGACTTCGGGCTGCAGTGTCCTCAAATCTAGCCCTGTAGGGCCTCTACCTCCCAGTCCTGTGCTCTCCTGGGGTAAAGGGTGGGACCCCATCTTCCCTCCGCCCCTGAACCTGCCCTCCCTTCGTGCAGAAACTTATGTCCTGGGAACACCAACCCCCAGAGCTCTTTCCACGGTGAGTCCCAGTGGGCAGGGAGCCAAATGGGAGCAGGTGACTCAAAACGGGAGGGCAGCAAGAAGCAGACGCTTGGCCAGATGCCCGGCCACTCTCCCTAGGTACACAGACCTGGAGTCTCTGCCCCCCTCACCCTAGCCTATCCCCCACAGGGGTACAAATCCCTTTGCCACAGTGAAGCTACGCCCCACTGTCACCAACGACCGCTCAGCACCCCTCATCCGCTGAGGCCATGTCCTCCACCGGGGCCTGAGGTGGTCCTGCACACCTGCCCAGGGCTCTTCCAGCTGACAGCCGCAGCAGCAGTGGATCCAAGATGCCAGGCGCTACCCAGGGGACCATCCCTACCCCTCTGCCCGCAGCCCAGAAACTCCCTGCGGGCTGGGCCTGCAACATAGGGCAGGGTGACTGGGTGGGAGCACGGGGCAGCTGGTTGCTTTCAGGGATCCCAGACTCTCCCCAGAACCCAGCCTCTTGCCTCCCATCTTCCCGCCTGTGCCCCAAAGGGAAACACCTCCTCTTCCACCCCTGTCCCCCACACAGCCCTTTTTAACTTTTGTAAATGATAAATGATAAAAATAAATAAAGGAAGTGGGCACAGTGGCAGTGAAGGTGTCTGATTTGGGGGCAGGGTAAGGCCTGGGAGGTGGGGATCCTCTAGGGTGACTGGAGTCTCAGGTCTGTCTCCCCTCCAGTCACTCAGGGCTCTTGAAGTTTTCAGGCAGGGCTGCACAAAAGCTCTCACCTCCACCCTGCCCCCATCTCCAAATGCACCCCAAGGGATGGTGCCTGTTCCCCTTAGCTGGGACACAGCACCTTTGTTCCAGCCCCTCCACCCCTCATGGTCAGGCTCAGGCCTGGATTAGCTTTATCCAAGAGAAGCCAGGAGCCCCTCCTGGAATGTGACCTGGGGCTGGGGAGGGAGCAATGGTGTACGGAGGAAGTGGCTTGACAGGCCGGGTCTCTTCAGGGTACCACTTTGCCCCCAGCCCCAGATCACATCCCCCCCAAGGCAGGGCTTTGTCCCTCTGTTGGAAGTACCTGGGAGGTGAAGGAGGGGCTCCTTGCCCTTTGTCCCACTGGGTCAGCCCTGCAGGTTCATGGTCACTTGTGCTCTGGTAAAAGCCTCTTAGCAGGGCAGGGGTGGGATGAGGGGACTCTAAGTCCCAGGCCTGGGGAAGTTGTTTATTCAGCCAGAGTGCAGCCATAGTAGCCAAAGCTGTGGGAATCAGTATCTTCCAGCCTCACAGAGCTCAAGGAAGCCCCTCCCTGCAGGCCTCAGGAGATGTGAGGCTGGACCCTAAATCCAGAGTCAAGTCCAGGTGAGTGTGCGGCGAGGGCTGTCAAGGGCCAGTTTCTTGTCTCTGTGTTCATAGCCATGCAGAGGGGGGGCAGGTAAGAAAAGTCAGAACCCGGAGCTGGGGGAGGGCAGAGTCCTGGGTGTCTCTGGGGAGAGGTCCTGGAGGGCTCCCCTGGGTCTCCCATCCTCCTGTTCCGTGGCAGATGCCATAGGACTTGGGAACCCCTGCCTAGGGATGGAGGGCCTAGATTGTAAACTGCTGGGGCTCAGGTCTCTCTTCCAGAGCCCTTTCCTCTTCCCCAAGGTTTCCAGCTGGTGTACAGGTGTTCACTCAGCCATCCTACTGGTGGGGAAACTGAGGCTCAGCCGGGAGAGGAGACTTTACAGGGCAAACTCCTTCCAGAACGGGAAGGACAAGCCGCACCAAAGGCTGCTGGACGAGGCCAGTATGCCCTGTTGTTTTAATCTTGACTTATTCCTGGTCACAGAGGAAAGTTAAGACAAGCTGGAGGGCCACTACAGCTGGCAGCCACCCCACTGGCTGATTGGCTCGTCTGTCCACAAACTTACATGTATTCATGGTGACACTGACAGTGCCCTACACACACACACACACACACACACACACACACACACACACACCCCACAGTGGCTGCTGGGATCTGGCATTCACTGCACCCCTTCCCCTTCCATTACTAGGTCCCAGGAGGTGAAAAGCCCTAGCGAGGAACCCTTGAAGTCAAGCATCCACTCACGCTTCACAAGCCTTTGCAGGAAGGTGGGAAGACTCGGGGTGACCTTCCTACCTTGCTGGCTCTGTAACCCTTAAAGGGCTCCATGGGCGGTGTGGGGCTGTTTTTCCTTGCAGGTCTCAATTCATTTCTCTACAGCACCCACCACTGCCTTTTGTCCCCCCTCTTTGCCAGCAGAGGTAGAGGCAATGGGCGCTGGCGGCCCGCGACGGGGTGCAGGCCCCCCAGATGGTGGCTGGGGCTGGGTGGTGCTGGGTGCCTGCTTCGTGATCACCGGCTTCGCCTACGGCTTCCCCAAGGCCGTGAGCGTTTTCTTCGGAGAACTCAAGCAAGACTTCGGTGCAGGTTACAGCGACACAGCCTGGGTGTCCTCCATCATGCTGGCCATGCTCTACGGCACCGGTCAGCACTCCTCCCAGAGCCTCCTGGGGTCTAGCACCTGGGGTAGAGGCGCTAGCGCCTAAAGAAGCACCGCCCCTGTCCCCCGCCCCTACCTTCGATGGGGAACACATGGAAGCCTCGACCCTAGGAAAGAGTGGGTAGGGCACAAGGATGGAAGTGGAAATCCGCTACTACTGCTGGCCTGGAGGGGTTAGGTTCATTCCTGCCAGCAAACCTACACTGGGCGACATCAACCCGGAGAAGCCCCAATGCCGAATGTTGGGAGGGTGGGAGCCTTCAGGAGGATGGTAGTCTGGTGGCAGGCAGAGGCGAAGAGTGGAAGCCATCCTTCCTACTTTGGTTCTGGGCTCTCAAGAGGGTAAGAGATGGGTGGCCACTAGACAGACAGACACACAGACACACACACACCACCCTGTCTGCCCAGTCAAGCTGTGTGACTCAACCAAAATGCCCTCTTTGTCTCTGAAGGGGCTGGGGGGAGGGGGGAGTTAAATACCCCTTCAAGCTCTTTCAGATCTCAGAGGGACAAGGCAAGACCTGGCGCATTTTCTGGGGAGGAGATTGGTCTAACTTAGACTATGACCCTACTCTGTCCACAGGCCCCTTGTCCAGCATCCTCGTGACACGCTTTGGCTGTCGCCCGGTGATGCTGGCTGGCGGGCTCCTGGCTTCCGCGGGCATGATTCTGGCTTCCTTTGCCTCGCGCCTTCTGGAGCTGTACCTGACGGCTGGAGTGCTCACAGGTGAGGGCACCCATGTCTCTCCCTGCAGGAGTCGAGAGTCCCTGATGCAAGTCTCTCAGTCCCCAGTTTTCCTCAAAGGGGCGGCCCCTGAGTCTCCTAGCTCACTCTCCCGGTTTCGGACTTATCCTGATCCCGGCCCAGCCTGGCCCTGCCACTGAGGCCAGAAGGGGCACTCCAGCTGCGTCGCCTTGCCCGCAGGGCTGGGCCTGGCCCTCAACTTCCAGCCGTCGCTCATCATGCTGGGACTCTACTTCGAGCGGCGACGTCCCCTGGCCAACGGGCTGGCAGCGGCGGGCAGCCCGGTGTTCCTGTCCACGTTGTCGCCGCTTGGCCAGCTGCTGGGGGAGCGCTTCGGCTGGCGCGGTGGCTTCCTGCTGTTTGGCGGCCTCCTGTTGCACTGCTGCGCCTGCGGGGCCGTCATGCGGCCACCACCAGGGCCCTCGCCCCCGCTTCGCCCAGATCCGGCGAAGGACCGCGCGCCCGGCGGCGGGGCTCGCCGCCGCCTGCTAGACGTGGCGGTGTGCACCGACCGCGCCTTCATGGTGTACGTAGTCACCAAGTTCCTGATGGCACTTGGGCTCTTCGTGCCTCCCATCCTGCTGGTGAACTACGCCAAAGATGCAGGCGTGCCTGACGCTGAGGCCGCTTTCTTGTTGTCCATCGTGGGCTTCGTGGACATCGTGGCACGGCCGGCGTGCGGTGCCCTGGCGGGTCTGACACGCCTGCGACCCCACGTTCCCTATCTCTTCAGTCTGGCCTTGCTGGCCAACGGGCTCACGGACCTCATCAGCGCTCATGCGCGCTCCTATGGCACCCTCGTGGCTTTCTGCATCGCTTTCGGCCTCTCCTACGGCATGGTGGGCGCGCTGCAGTTCGAGGTGCTCATGGCGACCGTGGGTGCGCCCCGCTTCCCCAGTGCGCTGGGCCTGGTACTGCTAGTGGAGGCCGTGGCTGTGCTCATAGGACCGCCCTCTGCCGGTGCGCACCATAAGAGAGGGGTAGCTAAACCTGGGAGTTGTTAGTATAAGGGAAGCCCTTAAGATCGACCTTCCGGGGATGAGAGGGAAAGCAGGCCCCTTTGCTGGAAAGCTTGGTTGGTGGACTCCCTTTATTACTAGGTAGTTCCTCCTCCAGGGATCACCCCCAGGGATCGCCCTCAGGGGGTGAGGATGGAAAAGCCAAAGGTCAGTCTCCAGAAGAAATACACAAATAGCCAAGACTGACTTACGCATGTCAGTCTTCTCAAGCAGAGAAGCCTTGTGCGACAGGTGTAGGGGAACAGGTTAGATTCGGAAGCTTAGCCCGAGTTGTGGATCTGGATCTGCCCCTGCAGAGAGCTAACCTGGACCGAATGTGTGTGGATGCTTTAGTTCAGCCAGCCAGTAAGCCAGAACAGGAAATCAGCCCTGACTAGGGGCAGAGAAGGGGTGCTCGAATGACAGCTGGAGAGGTGCTGATACCCCCAGCACCTGTCTGCCAAGCCTTCTGCTCATCCTGGCATAGTTCAACGGGTGAGGGCACAGTGTGAAGGGCTGGGGAGAGGGTTGCTGGGGGGAAAGAGTCACTGTACAAGTGAGGGCTGAGCTAAGATAGGAAAGGTAGAGGTGGGGACCCCGACATCTTCCTGAGTTGTCTCATTGTCCCGAGGCTCCAGAGGGCCAGGCTTAAGTGAGAGTGAGGCTTCAGGAATGAATAGCAGAGCCCAGGCTGCAACAGACAAGAGTAAGCTGCCATCTTTTCCTTCAGAGCCAGCCAGATGGCAGAGTGGCCCAAGCAAGCTTTCTCTTCCTGCTTGATCCAATAAGAAAGGCAAAGCCCCTGAGCCAATGTGTGGGTGCCCTCTTTCAAGCCCACCACCCCAAGAGCCTCAAAGCTGGCCCTCCTGGAAGCCCAGGGACCACCTACTGTTGGGTGGACCTAGTAGGAAAGAATGCAGGTCCAGTGTAGGGCACTCCAAAACTGCGTAAGGCCGGAGACAGGACTGGCTGTGAAGTCATGGTCATCAGGAAACTTCCCGAAGACCACAGCTTGGTGTGGACATGGGAATAGTCTAGAATGAAGCCCATGGAAGAAAATACAGTGGAGACTGGGCATGTCACCATGAGCTGTCTTAGCACATGTGATGTCCTGGGTTTAGTCCCCCACAATGGAGCTAGAGATTCCCCCACATATGGAGATACCGTGCCCAGGAAGGTATATGAGTTCTCTTTTCCGGAGCACAGAGTCCCACTTCCCAGTCTGTGCTCAGGCACCTCACCAGCTCAGTTTGGACAGCTTGCAGATCCTGATGAGGATGCTGGGCCAAACCCCTATAGACCAGGTCCAGCTACACTGACACCCTGACACCCACAAGTGGAACAAGTCACTGTAGGCTTGCATTGATGTGGAGGGGGAACCTCGTAGACTATAAAAGCATCTTCAGAAGCATTAGATTGAGATTCAGGGAGAGAAAGTGACATTCTGGGCCTCACAAGAAAGGATCCATTTGGAGTTCTGAATTCATAATCAGGAATAAAGCCAGGGCATATGTGTATCACCAGTAAGTTCCCCCCCCCCAAGTTAGAGAAGGCCCTGACAGGTTGACATGGCTCCCCTCCCACTCCAGGCCGCCTGGTGGATGCCCTGAAGAACTATGAGATCATCTTCTACCTTGCTGGCTCCGAGGTGGCCTTGGCTGGAGTCTTCATGGCAGTCACCACCTACTGCTGCCTGCGCTGCTCTAATACCCCATCAGGTCCAGCGGCCGAAGGAGGAGCCGCTGACACGGAGGATGTGGATGTTGAGAGGGACTCTGAGCCAATGCCTGCCAGCCTTGAGGCTCTGGAGGTGTTGAGCCCCAGGGCTGGGTCCTCAGGACCTGAACCAGAGGTGGAAACAGTGTCTGGGCTGGGTCATGAGTCTGTGTAGACATTAGGCAGATAAGGGTCTGGCTCATGGGGAGGCAGCCTGGGGTTATCCACTGGGTACCCCATCTGCCAGGCCATTCATTCCCAGTGAAGTTGTGGGTTGACAGGAGCACAAGTTGATAAAGGAACTCTATCTACTGAAAGATATATCATGTTCCTGTGCCTGCCAGAGCGGGGCCACCTGAGCTGGGAAGGGGTAAGAATAGCCAGAAGGGTCCCCATAAGGTCCCCTGAGCCATTGGAGTCCTTAAGGAATGGCACTAGCTAGAGACACTGGGGGCTGGTGGGGGGGGCGGGGGAGGGATGCTATATACTGAAGCCCATTTGGCCGCCATCTGCATGAGAGATGAGAGGCACAGGGTCAGGGTCAGAGACGTCTTCTTCCTGTGCAGGCTTCACAATCAGTTCCAGAGAGCATGGGAGCTGGGTGGTCAGCAGCAAAACCTCAGAGGCCCTCAAGGTGTGCATGTCCCCTTGCTGCCCTGAGTAGCCACCCCTTAGAGGACATTCTAGTGACCCATCACTTTTAGTCAGAGCACTGCTCCTGACAACACAGCTTTGTGTTCATCAGTGGCCCTGGCACCTGCTCTCTACCATAGGGACTTGTGAGCCATGACCTCTCTCAACCGGAGAGGTGTACTCTAACCCATGTGAGGGTCTTCCTGTCTCATTCTTCTAGCTAGGAGACCTCAACTGAGTTTCTACCACAAATAGTCCCTTCCCACCTACTGGTCCCAGCTGGGCCTCATTTCCACCCAAGGTTTGGGGAACCCAGGCAAGGCTCAGGTGCTTACGCTCACCTATGGCTCCCAGACTCCAGAAGGGACAGCATTTTATCTAAGCATTTTCCTGAGAGTGCCTTCTTGACCAAACACTGTTCTAAGCCCTTTATGTTAGCTTACTGTTTCTCCTAAACCCAATGAAGTAGAACTTATCCACACTTCAGGCAGGGAAACATGCATCAGGAGGGCAGAAATCAGCCCTGGGTTGCACAGAGGCCATTAGTGGGTCCAGAGCTGTGGTTTGTTTGGTTGTTGTTGATGCAGGGTTTCTCTAGCTGTCCTGGAACTCACTTCATAGACCAGGCTGGCCTTGAACTCACAGAAATCCACTTGCCTCTGCTTCTCGAGTGCTGGGATTAAAGACATGTGTCACCATGCCTGCCTTCAAGCTGTAGGCTTTGATCTGTGCCCATGACCATCAACTGATGTCTCCTGAGAGATGCAGTGTGACCGGACAGCTGCTGGGTCCCATGTGGGTGGACAGTGACAGGCCATCTCCCTCCACCTCCAGTGCCTACCTGAGAATTCTACCTGGTTTCTGCAGGTAGACTGGTGACTGCAGAGCTCAAAGCCACAAGCAAAGGTGCTTTTCCACTTTGGACCTTGCACCTTCCTTGCCCGTTCTCAAGACGGCCACATCCCCTGTCCTAACGGGCATTGCAGAGTAAAAGAGCTGTAGGAGTGCACCACACCCAGTTAGGCAGAGCTGCCGCCAGGCAGACTACTGCCTAAGGGCAGCGGCATCTCCCTAGCGCCCCCTGCGCCCTGAACTCAGCAGGCACTCCTGGAGTAGTCTTCCCCAGCAGCGAGTGTCTCACAAAGGTTTACTTCACAACCAGCAACACAGAGGGTTGAAGGGAGAGTGCTCAATGATGCTGGAAGAGGGGAGCAGGTGACAGTCAGGCTTTGGGACCTGCAGACTCAAGCTCAGGCCCCACTGTTCTCATGGACGGTCCTGAGCCTCTCAATCCCAGATGCTACAGGAGCAAGAAAGCTGCTCCTGCAGGTGCTGCAAGAGATGAGTGATGGACACAGAGAGAACTGCCTAAGCCTGTGCCCCAGCTCCCTCATGACCAGAAGGCAGCTGAGATCTGGTTGCAGAGGGTCTGAGCCATTGCAAGGAGCTTGTCCATTCTGTCTGGGTTTCTGTTTATTCAATACAGGCCCAGCATTCAGTCCTTGAGGCTAAGTCAGGAACAAATAAATATAGGCTGCCAAGGTGTGCATGTGGACTCAAGGGGCCGGCCTCATATGCTGGCCCCAGCCTCGTATGTCCACCCAGCTCCTGTTCCCTGCAGGCTTGGCACCACCGAGGTACTCACAGGGACAGGTCCTGCGCTCTGCCTGCTCCAGCCCCTCCTCTTTTCTGTCCAAGGCCCAGCTCTCCCTCCGGTTGGGAGGTGGGAAGGAAGGATGGAGGCCAGAGTCCAGGTCCCAGGCTGTAGCCTGGATTCACTGTGCGAGGACAGAGGAGCAGGGAGGCAGGCGCCCCGAGCCAGCAGGCTTTTATGCGCCACTACCCGCCTTCGCTGTCCTACAGTGGCCCCGCCCCGCTCCCGCTGCGGTCCTCCCAATGCCCTGCCCCCCAGGTTCACTTGGGGGGGCACTCAGGAGTCACACCAGCTTCCGCCCTTGTCCATGGGCCCAGTGGCCCCATGTGCATCCTTGGACACTTCCCTAGCTGCCCCATCCTCCTCATCCTCGTCCTCATCCTCTCCATCAGTGAAGCCACCCTGGGCAGGGCCATAGGCTAGAGTGGTGTGTGCCAGGTCCACCTCAATGGGGAAGACGTCGGCGTCCCGCAGCACTGCATAGCAGTCGTTGTAGTACTTGGACATGGTGGACACGAAGCGCTGCAGCTGGAACACGATGTCCTGGACTGGGGCAGAAGGTGAACAGACAGGCCCAGTGGCTATGGCTGCCTCCTTAGGGAAGATCTAGAGCTGGCCTGTCCTTCCTGCTGGGACACTTACTGGGGCCCCTGGTCTTAGGATGGGTGGAAAGGGACATAGCCAAAGGCTTCCTGGCCCTGCCTAGTTGGCCATCTAGTCCTCCAAACTCCTAGCCCAGGAAACAGAGAAGGCTGCCTGAGTGAGTGGGTCAGGGACCCAAGCCCTGGCCTCAACCCAGCCAGGTTCTGGGTGGACTCCTACCAAGACCTGGTCCTGGGGCCTCAGGGAGACTACCCTCTCTAGGCCCCATCTCTGATCCAGAGAGAGAATGGCACCCACCCTGGGGCTAAGTGCCGGGTAAGGGGTAGTGCATAGGCCTCTAGTGCCCCTTACCATGCTTCTGGTCCAGCAGCTCCATTTTCTCCAGCACATCCTTGCGCATCTGGGAGAACCGGGCTCGAGCCTCCTGGCGGCAGCGCAGGATCAGGCGGTACTCATAATTGCCTGTGCTCACTCGGTATAGGGGCTCTCCTAGGGCCTGCAGCAGGCAAGCCTGTCAGCTCTCTTGGGTGGATCTGGGCCTCCCAGGGACAGATGGGGCTGGAAGGCTGCAGGGCTGGTCCAGCTCATAGCTGTACCACAGTGGCCCTTCAGATGCCAGTGACAGAAGCTCAAAACAGTAACTTAAGAGGGAGAAGTATCAACCACAGAAACACAAACACAGCTCACATGAAATAAATATTGGTCAAAAAATGGACCCTGACTGCAAACAAGTCACAAACTAGAAACAAAAGCAATGAAAAACCACCAGGGGCCGGAGAGTGGCTTGGTGGTTAAGAGTCCTCGCTGTTCTCAGAGGCTGAGCTCAGTTCCCAGCACCCACGACTGTCTGTCATTTCTGACCTCCACAGACGCCAGCCATGCAAAGGGACACACACCTTTAATCCCAGCACTTGGGAGGCAGAAATCCAGGTAGGTGGATCTCTGTGAGTTAGAGGCCAGCCTGGTCTACATGAGCTAGTGCCAGCACAGGGTCCAAAGCTACAGAGAAAACCTGTCTCAATCCTCCCCCCCAAAAAAACAAACAAAACAAAAAAAGCAAATGGACACACATACACACACACACGTAAAACACTCATGTATATAAAAACAAAAGACAATTTTTTTAAAAAAACCAAAGCATAGCTCAGAAGTGAAATCAGTAAGCTTTTTTCTATAGGAGCCTCACAACCTTGGGGTACCTGGTCTAGAGAGTACTGGGGAGTCAGCCACTTCATGACAAACTAGCTGGTACTCCAAGCCAGAGGAGCTGGTAGGATGGGCTGGCAGCCCCAAACTCTAGGAACTAAGACCCCAGGATGCCCGACACACTCAATACTCTGGCAGACCTAGAACCCTCTGAAGGGGCAGTGTGGGCACCCCAAGCCCTCCCGACATCAGTGGGGCCCCTTGGGTACTCACGATGCAGCTGTATTCCTCATCGTCCATCTCCTTCACCTTCAGACAGTAGGACTGTGTGGGGTGGAATGGAGGAGGCCAGGAAGTCACTGGCCAAGCTTCCTGGACTCCCACCCTCACGATTCAGCTCCCCTACCATGCCTCCCTGTGCCCTCAGGTCACCTGGGAACCTGGACACACCAAGAGAACTGCAGCCATACAGGTCACCTAGCTCTGGACCACCTGGGAAAGGCTGGAAGCAGATACAGACAGAGGTCCAGGAAAGGGGTAGCAGAGGGATGAGGCACTCCCCTGGGGCTGCAGGCCTGAAGGTTTGAGAAATCCAAAAGCAGCTCTGGGGATTGGAGGGTGAGGCTCAGCGGTACAGTACTTGCCTTGCATGCATAAGGGCTCTATCTCCAGAAGAACAAAGATTCAAAACCAAAAAGTACTGTGTGGTGGTGCTGGCCAAGCAAAGGAGCTTAGGAGGGAGCTTCTTGAAGACATGCTGTGCACAGTCCTGTCAAGGCTCTGAGAAGTGCCCTAGCAAAAGCCTGAATACTTAACAGTTCATTCTCTTGGCTTCTTTGACAATCTGATTATCATTTAGGACTCCAAATGTCCTTTGAAGTATCCCAGACCTAGTCTGAGCCGCTGCTAAGGAGCTCAGGGAGTCCCAAGGAGCAGAAATGACAGAGAATGAGCGCTTTCCTGCTCCCAGGTTCTAGGTAGCTCCGAGCTCCCCTGGTGTGGAAATGCAGAGTCTAGGCTGCTTCTGATGCATCAGGCCTTCAATCCCAAACTCCTGACTCAACAGAGATCTGACCCCATTCTGCCTGCCAGGGCATGGCTACTAGCCTCAGGGCTGGCCTCCAGGGAGGGTGCACTGCGGCTGGCCAGACACTGAGCACACTCACCAGGGACTCGAACTTCACACCCAGACACTGCAGACCCTCACCAAGTACTTGAACTTCACACCCAGACACTGCAGACCCTCAACAGGTACTTGAACTTCACACCCAGACACTGCAGACCCTCACCAGGTACTTGAACTTCACACCCAGACACTGCAGACCCTCACCAGGTACTTGAACTTCACACTCAGACACTGCAGACACTCACCAGGTACTCGAACTTCACATCCAGGTATTTTTTGATGGTGAGGCGCGTATCAGGGATGGCTTTATTGAGGTACGTGTTCAGGTCTGTCAGCATCTAAGAGGTTGGGTGACAAACGGCACAGATATGTCAAGGGTAGAAGACTATGTCAGGACAAGGGCACATTGTGACCCAGCAGTCTTGAGGTCAACAGGAATGCAGGAAGGAACAGTTACTGATGGCTGGCTGGCCACAGCGGTGACCAAGCTAGTGTCTGCATCCAGCATCTGACTCCAGCCCAGAACCCCTCCTGTGCTAAACTGTCCCTCCTGCTCTGGCCAGCGGGGCATGCTGCACTCTGAGGGACCCACCGGTTTGATGGTTTTCAGGAGCCGAATGCCAAACTTCTCAATGCTGCGGTGTGCATCAGCAAACTTCACGAATGCCTCACTTGCTGCTGGCTGCGGCTCCCGCACCCCAATCACAGAGAACACGTCCCCAAAGGCTGCATGACAAGTTTGCCTTGAAGCCCCCACTTGACCCCCTAATGGAGAAGCCAGGGGCTTGCTGGGCAGCAGGACAGGGGCATGATGAACAGAAAGCCCAGGTCTGCTCGAAGGGTCTACATTCGAAGGAGGTACATCTTCAAGAGGCCTGGACCATACTCCCCAGGAGCTGCATCCTCATTCTGAGCTTAGGCTCTTTGGGGAGCTAGCTTTTGTCCCCCCAACCGACCAGAAAAGGCTAAGTGAAAATCTACAGTGGTCACGCCAGGCGAGAGCAGAGTGCCAGGCTGAGAATCTGGACCCCTGGGTTCAAATGCCAGCTATCCAACCTTGAGCCCTGGGCACACTTCCTGTCTGGGCTTCATTTCCTTGCCAGTTAATGGGTTGTGTCTTTCCTGCCCACATGGAACTGAAGAGACCTCATGAAGAGACGCTGCCGGCACTGTAAGTAGCAGCAAGGTGCGTGGCATCCTCCAAAGGCCAGCTGGACCAGATGCTCCATGGTCATTGCCACCCAGTGTGAGGCTGGAGGTCAGAGCTAGGTGTTGGCCTTGGCATAGGGATGAAAAGGGCCCCAGAGAGGAACCTAACCACACCTCACTGTTTGGGGTTACTGAGCCCTGAGAGACAGGGGTTTGCAGGGTCACATGGCATGTCTGGGGATGCCATTACCCCGGTGTGTCTGTGACAGCTCATAAAAGGCGCGTAGGAGATTCTTGGTGTGTTCCGTCATCCCTGTGGGAAGAGACCCAAGTGACAGAAGATGGAGACAGAAATCAGGGATCACATTGGCCCCCCAGCCTCACATTCCACCTGAGGTCTTCACTGGGCATTAGGTCCCCAGGCTTTTCCCCAAGGCCTGGGAATGGAGGCTGAGTTGGCCCTCTATGCAGATCCCATGTGACAGGCAGCTGGGATTATGTATGACAGCCTCCTAGGGGATCTCTCTGGGTGGGTAGGAATTTGGAAGGACGCCTACATCCACTCTCTAGGACAGGGTCCCCAGGGCAGAGCAGCAGCAGGCACTTGGTGGCTACCTACCTTTGTACAGCTCGGCAGTGCGCTCCAGCTCCTCCAGCCGCTTTACTAGCCCGTCTGTGGAGGTCAAGAACAGGGAGGGTAACAACCCAGCCCAGTCCACACTGGAGAGGGAAGGGTAGCCCCCTGAGCCTCTACCAAAAACAGAAGGTTTAGGGTAGAGTATGGGCCCCAGGCCTTACTTGTCAACTCCCCAGAAAACATTGAGAGGCAAGAGTCAGGCAGAGCTGGCTCAGGACCCATGTCAGGAGCCTCCCTCCACCTACCACCGGCTGGGCCAATCCAGGGGCTGATGGCCTTTTCAATATAGGATCTTCCCTAAGTCATGAGTGTATGAGGGTGAGGCCAGACTCAAGGGTAGCTTCCCATAGGCCCAGAAAGCAAACCCTGGGCCAGCAGCCAAGGCTCCCCACACAGCAGTTAGAGGGGAGAAAGGCCTTTTGGCCATGGCCAGGTGGCTGAGGCGACTGCTCACGACTGGCTGGAGTTCGGGGAAAGAGACCCGGGAGGGCTTGGAGGAAGGTCTTACATTAGAAGAATTTGCTGATCACAGCCAAAAGCCAAACAGACATAGACTAAGTACCCACTTATCTCCCCAGCTTGCCAAATTCACTTGACCCCTTGCTGCCAGAGTACACAATAAAAGCCCAGAGTCCCTCTCAGACTAACTGAGCTAAGCTGAGGAAGACAGAGACCAGACCAGCTGTCTGGGAGGAGCAGAGACCAGACAAGCTGCCTAAAGAGCCTTGGACCAACTGAGCACCTGGAAAGGATACTCTCCAACCTGTCGAGCTGCCTGCAGGCTGTGCAGTGCACTCCAGGGTCCCAGCTTTGTGGGCTGTCACTCATGCTGAGGTGGGCCTTGGTGATGTAGTTGTCTCTGAGTCACTTATGCTCTTGTAGGAACCTCTCAGAGATTCACCAAGGTAGACTTGGGTGATAGCTGTATCTGGTCTGCTGTGGGCTCCCTATCTGGAATAAGTAGACATGCGCATTGCAGCTCCTCAAGTAAAGTTTCGTCACCAGTTCGGCTACCACCCAGGCCCACAGCCAGGCCTTGGGTTGGCCCACCCTAGCATCGACCTGATCTAGGACCTTCTAGAGCTCATGGAAGAACTGGTCCTGTGGAACAATACCCACAGGATCTCCAAGACTTGCGGCGGCCACAGGATATCCCAGAGAAGTTCTGGTGAAGCTCCACTGATGATGGTGTGCCAGACACCAGAGGCCTTGTGCTAGACCAGTGACTTACTGCAATGAACACTTGCCAGTAAAGCTGACAGAACAAAGGGGCATACCATATGCCACACCAAAGCCCCCAATGCCACCAGGACGAGTGGAGAGGTGTGGAGAGGCGGGAAAGGAGGAGAAGCAAAGAGATCATTCTGTTGTTGTTTTGGGTTTTTTTGTTTGTTTGCTTTGTTTTGTTTTCTTTTGGGGGGGCACAGCAGGTGTGAAAGGAAGATATGGGGGTGAGCAGAATTGGGGTACATGATGTGAAACTCCCAAAGAATCAATAAAGAATTAAAAAAAAGTAGGACTCTTAGCTTCTTCGCTAGCACCATGTCTGCCTGCACTACGCCATGTCCCACCATCATGATGATGGACTAAACCTCTGAAACTGTAAGCCAGCCCCAATTAAATGTTTTCCTTAATCAGGAAAAAAAAAAAGAGGTGGACTGGAGAGATGGCTCAGCGCTTAAGAGCACTGCCTGCTCTTCCAGAGGTCCTGAGTTCATTTCCCAGCAACCACAAGGTGGCTCACAACCATCTGTAATGAGATCTGGCACCCTCTTTTGGCCTGCAGGCGTACATGCAGGCAGAACCGTATATACATAACAAACAAATCTTTAAGAAAAAGAAAAAACAGTTTTGTCACACAATACCACATTAGGTCCAGGGAGTGACTGTGGTAAAACCAAGACTCAGGTCATGCCCTTGGACTCCAGGTCCAGCAGAAGAGCTCAGCCAGTAGGCAGTGACCAGAAGAGATTGGGGCAGGGGGTAAGGGAACAACAGCCACCTCAGCTCCACAGGGGCTGGGGCTAGAAATGGGAGGAGGCTGACAGGAGGGTAGAAAGCATTACAGACATAGATTTGGGAGTGCAGGGAGCATGGACCTCCTTGGCTTCCCAACTCTGATCTGTCCCCACCTTTCATGAGAGGGGAACCCTGACCAAGCTTGAGAAAACCTGCAGCCACACAAAGTCACCCTGCTATGAGCTAGCACACTGAACGCTCCCTGACAGCCCGTGGCCCTTCTACAGCCTGCACCTGTGGGCAGGGACCACTCAGCCTATTCTACAGAGGAAGCTGAGTGATAGGCAACTTGCCTGGAGTCATAGAGCCACGCCTAAGCAAGCACAGCCCGGCTCCCCTGGCCTTGGTGTGTTGGCTCAGGCAGGGGCTTTTGAGCAGGAGGGGAGGGACACGGCACACACGGAGGAGACTTCTCTCTGGACAGGAGAGCTGGCTGTGTGGGGGCTGTGAGTGGGAGAATCGGGGGAGGGTGGACACCTTAGAAGTCTTCAGGAGGCTGTGGGTCACCGAAGCCTCCAGGTCCTAGCTCCCTGGAACACGAGCACATGGCCAGCAGGCACAGTTGTTTTTAGCTGGGTCATGGGACATCATAACAGCTTCAATTTAGAAATCCTATTTACAGCCAGGGAAATTGCAAGGTTCGGGGAAACAACAACCAGTTCTAATTCCATCTCAATGCATGGTGACTACAGTAACAAGGATTTATAGGCACCATGGGGCTGAAAATAGCAGCCGCCACTTTGTACCCCATTTGGAACACGCTCAGGCCCCACCCCCACTCTCCCAGCCAATGAAGCCCGTGTGCCCAGCTGAGCCCACGGTTTCCATGGGTATTTTTGTCCTCCCCGAGTACACGCATAGCACTGCTATTATAAGCATAGGCTGGCGATGGCAGGAGCAGGAGCACGG
Source organism: Microtus ochrogaster (assembly GCF_000317375.1). NCBI lineage: Eukaryota > Metazoa > Chordata > Mammalia > Rodentia > Cricetidae > Microtus > Microtus ochrogaster. Next base: position 14,712,626 of record NC_022017.1, read on the forward strand.
GTTCTATTGGCCTCCTGGGGAGACATCCAGTGCGTGCGTCTGCTGTGTGTAAAGCGCCCGCACATGGCTTCTCTGAGCACTGGCAAAGAAGTGGTGACAAGGGTGGCAGCGCCACCTCCTGGTCAAGGGCAGGACTGAGGAGGACAGCACAGGAGCAGGACAAGTGTGGCTGGGCAAGGAGCATGCTGACAGTGGGGTGGGACTCAGCCTGGCCAGGCATCCAAGCTGGAAGGACCTGTCCTCCCAAGTCTGTCCCCTCCCCACCGCCAGGCAGTGACCTAAAAGCCCACAGCTGACAGTTATAGTAGCTCTTGGAGGGTAGAAGAGGACCCCAGGGATACAAAGGTGTGCCTTGGCTGTCCACATTGAGGCAGGGAAGTTAGCTTGATGGACAGCTGACCATCAGGCTGGCGGGAGGAGGACTCACCATTGCACAGGATGGCACGGCTCAGACCCAGGGCATCAGCTGTGCCCGAACTCATGTTCTCCACTAGCCGGTGCTTGACTTTCTTCAACACTGGGGCAAGAGAGAAGGGGCCAATGAGTGTGCTGCTGACCAGGCCATCTAGGCCTGAGCCCCATCACAACTGCAGGCTGTGCCAGCGGATGGAGAAAACTGGCCTGGGGCTTGGTGTCTGGAGCAGTCAGGAAGCAGGAGCGGTCAGGAAGCAGCGGCTCTCGGCAGTATATGTCCTGGGCTACCTGTCCTACTCAGCTCCATCTTGGAGGAGCCATACAGGTAAACACGGAGTGCTTGGCACAAAGTGAGACCTGCTATCTGCCAGTGGTGTCTCTGAGGGCACAGAGCTTGTCCATGCTAAGCAGTGGCTGACAGCCCAGACAGAGGGGGCCCTGTCCCTTCTCCCTTCCAGGCAGCATGTGAGATGACATGTGCCAAGGCAAGGCTCTGAAGGTGGGTTCTGATTACATCACAGTAGTAGGCACCATTAAGTGTCACTGGCTGGTCACTGCATATAACCAGCTAAGGTCTTGGAAGGGCTCAAGAACAAGAATGTTAGACCAGGTGTGATGGCACACACCTTTAATCCCAGTACTTGGTAGGCAGAGGCAGGAGGATCTCTGAGTTAGATGCCAGCCTGGTCTACAGTGCTACTTAGATAAACACCTGGTGAGCTCATTTGCCCTTAGTCTCTGTCCTAACAGGCTGTGGGCTGTGGTGAGCACGGGCTGATCTGGGGGTTCTGCCAAGAGACTGCCAAGTCTCTTGTGCCTTATACTTTGTCGCGTGCTTGATCCAGAAGAAGTGGCAGCTAACTATTGCTGTCTCAAGGCTGCTACAGAAGCAAGATCCTGCCCTTCCAGACAGACAACCTGCCAAATAGCCACCCATAAGGCCCAGTTTGCACCCTAGACTTTCTAGAAGTACACTACAGGAAAGGCCATGACACACAGGCCAAGGTCTGGCAGTGGGAGGTGTAAAACACAGGGTAGTGAGAATGCAGGGCCAGGGGCCTGGGAATGGCTACTGCCAGCCATTCTGCCAGCTTGGACAGAAAAAGCCAGAGCCCATGGCACATGGCTGCTCTGGCCTGGCTTACCAATGTCCAGGGACATGCCCTGCTTAGGGTCCGCCTGCAGCTTGTTGTAATGGATGGTCACCTCCCCCTGCAAGAGCAGCACAGACACAATTAGGACAGTGGTTGCCAGCTCCAGGCCCTCCCAGAGATTATTTTTTGCACGTCTGCACTAGAACACCAACAAGAAGAAGCAGGATTTCTCAGGGACTCCAGTCCTTCGTGAGGACTAAATACCAAGGTGACTCAGGAACAGGACCATGGGAGACCAGGGTAGTTTTTGTCTGAGTGGAAGGGGACAGTGGGGCTGAAGAGATGGCTCAGTTCTCAGCACACACATGGTGGTTCACAACCATCTGTAACTCCAATGCCCTCTTCTGACTGCCAAGGGCACAAAGCACAAATGTGATGTACATACATACTTGCAGTCAAAATGTATATAAAATAAATTAATCCAATAAAAAAGTATTTTTTTTTAAGGCAGGGGATAGGAGGAGCTGGTCCGGGAGCCTTGGAGGATAGCGACAGGAAGGGAAAGGCACTGACTGGGGCTGGGGGCCTGAGGCGCTGCCCCAAGTCTACATAAGCTGGGCCCACCCTTGACTCTGGGACTGCCTGTCATCTGTGGTTTTGCACTCTTCATGCGGCTCGCTCACTGGCTTTCCCAAAGGTCTCCAATGGCTCAACTGCAGGGGAACAGCAAGATGGCCATGCTTGTTTTGACAGTGACAAGGACACTAGATCAAGGAAGGCTCTCAGTGGAACATCTGGGGTGGGGAACTAGCAGGAGGGGAAGGGTGTGGGCTACATCTGGCCAGGAGATGCCTGAGCTTAGGGTTCTTTGCTGCCTGAAGTTCCTGGGGAATTTGGGAAGCAGTCTCCACAACAAAACTCTAGGGCAAACATGGCCCAGCTGTGGTCACTAGGATTCACTGACACAGGGAGGTCACTGTTGGCATCTAGCTGCCTCTGCAGTTCCAACCAGGGACATCATAGTTTATCTTAGTGTTTAGAACTTCTGGAAGCTTAGAGGGGCTCAGAATAAGTCCCAAGAATTCTTAGCATTTACTGACAGTCCAAGGGGCCCAGGAGATAGAATTATATCCCTCATATTGCTATAAAGAAGTAGGCAGTGACCCCTAAGCCTGGTAGGACCCTGGCAGACTGGGTGGCTCAGCAGGGACCTGACAGCCCCTGCCTCACACTCTGGAGCAAGCTTCCAGCTGCTCCCTCAGTGGTCTAGCTGATCCTGCAAGGGTCCAGCTGCTCCCGCAGGGACCGGCTGTTCCCACAGGGGTCCAGCTGCTCCTGCAGTGGTCTTACCTTCACCTCCTGGATCATCTTCGCCACCTCTACTTTGGTTTTTCCTTTGATTGACCTGCCATTGACCCCGGTGATCTCATCACCAGCCGCCACCGTGCCATCCAAGGCTGCAGGTGTGTTGTCAAATACCTGCGGATGTGTAGGAAGTGGAGGACAATGGGATGGGCCTGGAACCTCAGCAGGCCCTCTCTCTACCTCAGGCAGTGCCAAGAAGACAAGAGGAAAACTCCCCATTCTTGAGAAGACAGACTGTGACTCCCAACAGGTCAGATTCTTTCTCTATATAGGAAATAACAGGGGCCCTTAAAGCCCTCGCACCTGTTCCTTAGTGTCACCACCTTCCATGGCTTTTCCAACAATGCTGCTCAGCAGCCAAAAGCACTTCTCAATTCCAACAGCTACTTTGGTCTTCAAAGAACAGGCCAGGGATGCTCTGAGCAAGGGTCCTATGCCTGTGAGTCCTTGTCCCAAGCTAACCCCTTTACCAGGACTTGTGCTCACTGGCTGTGAGGTGGCCTTCTGTCAGATGAGCTGTTTAGTGGTGACAGTGAGAAGACAGCTGTCTACAAGGCACACACAGACACAGGGGCACACAGATGGAGGAGCACAAACTGGACCGGAGAGTAACTACAGAGATACCACACTCTCAAGGAAAATCTGAGGGAACCAAGAGAGCCCAGGAGAGTCAACAGTTTTGTGTTCTAGTTGGATTGGCTAGGACAGGTTTTCAGATTCCTGTTCATGCCCAGAAACTCAGACATGGACTTTCAGGTTTGAGAGAGAAATTTCATGGTGACTGAGGGATGGCTTATTACAATAAACTGAGTAATTGACTACAAAAAACCCCCATCAGTCTGGAGAAAGCACCCATGGCAAGAACTGAGACACTTAACTCAATATTTTGAGTTAAAAGGAGACTACAATACAATGAACTCTAACATCACACTAGGCAAAGTAAATCCCCAGTTCTGCTTACAAGAGTCCCTAGAATAGTCAAAGCCACAGAGACAGCGAGGAACATGGAAGCCGTAGGGACTGAGGAGAGGGAGTCAGCGAAGAGCTCTGGACTGGACAGTGGTGATGGCTGCACCACATTGCGAATATATTTTAATGCCGCCTAAGAATGGTTAAGAGAGTAAATTTTGTGGTATGTGTATTTGTGACAACTGGAGAACAAGGGAGACAGTAAGGACCTTACAGGGCAGGATGCCATCAGAGAATAACATAGGAGACCCTCATCTACTGGAGAGGCCACAGAATCCGCTTTCCGAGGACCTAGCACCAGCACGAACGGCTGCTGCCTGCAGCTGTCTCCCTGACACCTCAGGTGCAGGAACGACCAGCTCCACAAGGCTTGACAGGTAAGAATAAGCACACATAAGTAAAGATCCCCGAAAGAAATGGGACACTGTGCTGGTGGCAGTGGATAACGAGGTGACATCATCAAACTTCTAACTAAATCCAGTGAGATGCTCAGTAGAAAAGGGGGCTTGCTACCAAGCCTGGTGAGCCGAGTGCAAACCCTAGGACTTACATGGCAGAAGGATAATCGACTTCCACATGCCACACTTCAGCCTCTGCACATGCGCCATGACGCAGGAGCCCCCCCCCACCAAATAAGTGGGTTTTAAAAATCTTTATTGATGAATGGATTTTTGATACAGGATCTCTCTACATAACCCTGAACTCACAATCTGCCTGCTTCTGCTTGCCTATTGCTGGATTAAAGGTGTGGGTCACCAAGTCCAACCTTAAAGTCTTTATTTATTTAAAAAATAAAAATTAGGGAATGTAAACTGGGTAATGATGGTGCCCGCCTTTAATCCCAACACTAGGGAGGTAGGGGCAGATGGATCTCTGTGAGTTCAAGGCCAGCCTGGTCTACAAACAAGTTCCAGGACAGTCAGGGCTACATAGAGAAACCCTGTCTTGAAAAACTAAAAACAAATAAAATTAAGGGCTGGGAAGATGACTTGGGGTTAAGAGCACTTGCACTTGCAGAGGACCCGAGTTCAGTACCCAGCACCCATACTGTGACTCCAGCTCCAAGGGATCTGATGCCCTCTTCTGACCTCCGTGGGCACCAGGCGAGCATGTGGTGCACAGACATACATGCAGGAAAAGCATTCACACACATAAAATATATAAATCTAAAAAATGAACATTTTTCAAAAGTTCTGATTGAAACTTACTCAAACCTAGCATTAATTTTAGTGATGGAGATGGAGCCAGAGCTCAGTCACTCTAGTTGTGTCCCCTAGCACTGAGCCAGCAGAGCCCTTTGACCTTTACTCCTGAACTTGAGCTCAAGCTAAACGCTGAGGACTAAGGGAGCAACACTGAAGGAAGTCTCTAGAATGTGCACTGCCCATCTGCCCATCCTCAGAAAGCCAGCGGACATGTTCCATCCCGATGGAAACGGAAGCCACAAAGGGGACCCTGGGACTGGGAATGAAGAGCAGAGGTCCCCAGGGTTAGATGAAGACAGATGAAAGTCTGAACAAAGAGGGGGAAGACGACTGTGGAAAGTCTGGGAAAGCAAGAGGATTGCACAGGGGCAAATAGCAGGAAATACCAAAGAAAGGAGAGGCTCTGCTCAGAAAGAAGTACAGGCTGAGCATGGCCGCACGTGTCTCAAAGTCGAGCACTTGACGGAGAAGCTGGAGGATCAGTGGGTTCAAGGCCAGCTTCAGCTACAGGGGAAATTAGAGGCCAGCCTAGGCTACATGAGATCCTGTCTCAAAAAAAGAAAAAAGAAAAAAGTCACCAATTCAAGACTAAGGGAGGTGGTTCAGCAGTTAAGGACATTGGCCACTCTTCCAGAGGACCTGGGTTTGAATCCCAGTACCCACATGGTGGCTCACAACTGTCTGTAACTCCAGTTCCAGGGCACTCAATGCCCTCTTCTGGCCTCCACAGTCACCAGGCACGGATGTGGTACACAGGCACACATGCAGGCAAAACATTCACACACATAAAAAATTAGCAAATAAAAGAAAGGAAGGAAGACACCAGCTCATCAGAAAGTTCAACACAAGCGTTCAGAAGGGTGGGACTTGTTTCTGTCCCTTCTCTATCCTCTTGGTCTCCAGAGCTGGCCAGGGATTTGGAAAATGTTTCCCGAACGTTGAGGTGGTGTTAATACTGCGTCAAGGCAGTGTCTGTGATGGGAAGATGGATAAGAGGGAGATCTGTGGCTTTAGAAGAGAGCTGAACTTGCCGGGCGGTGGTGGTGCACGCCTTTAGTCCCAGCACTCGGGAGGCAGAGGGAGGTAGAGATCTCTGTGAGTTTGAGGCCAGCCTGGTCTACAGAGTGAGTTCTAGGACAGGCCCTAAAGCTACACAGAAACCCCTTCTTGAAGAAAAAAGAAGATATCTGAACTCTTTATCTCCTGAACCAAGAACAAGGGATCAATCAAGAAAATGAGCAGCAAAACCAGGAGGGATAGAGAGGTGATTCAGCAATTAAGAGTGCAGCCTGTTCTTGCAGAAGACCCAAGTTCAGTTCCCAGCCCTCATGTCAAGCAGCTTAGCTTCAGAGGGACCTGACACCTGTTCTGCATGGACATCTACACGCAAGTGCGTGCATGCGTGCACACACGCACACAACTAAAAGCAATAATAAAAAAAAAAGCAAAGCAGGAGGAGCTGTATCTGCTGCAGCAACTGAAGGGGAGGGTGAGAAGAGGGTGGGAACTGCTGGTGACACGGGCCTCTGTGCACTCGACTCGCTATAAACGAACAAAGCAAACCTCATGTTATGATGCAGTTTGTTCAAACAAACCCGCCCTTCAGGTCCAGAACAGATGGGCCGGGGGAGTGGCCCTGAGGCTGAGAAGGCACGAGGTCAGCAGGGACCTGAGAAAGGTCTCCCTCAGTCTCCTGGGGCAGAGGAGACAAATCACCCTCGAAGGCAGAGGTAAGAGCGGATGATCCTCCCTGAGGCCTACTCTGCTGGGTGTCCCACCAGGAGACAGTCTGGATCCTTCTAAGGACACAGAAATGTAACTGACTGGTCACCGCAGTGGACAGATCACCAGGGCAGCTTCCTCAGGAAAACCATGAAGTCGCTCCCCTAACACCAGCACAGCAGCTGGGAAAGGCACAGCTGCTGGAGAACCACTGCACCTGTGTCTCGGTGAAGCCACATAAGGGCCTGCCCCTGGACTTTGCCGTTCTGCTGCATTTTCACAAGAACTCAAAGACACTTGTGCTTACATATTTTACTTCATTCATGTACTTGGTTTTGTTTCTTTTGAAACAGGGTCTCATGAAGCCCAGTACACTTATTTAATTTTAAAAATTTCATGCGTATGTGTGTGAACATATGCATGCAGGGACTGGAGGTGGCAGAAGTCGGCATCAGAGCCCATGGAACTTGAGTTATAGGTGGCTGTGAACTGCCTGATATCAGTGCTGGGAACCAAACCTTGGTTACACAGTTTAAACCCTCATTTTCCAGATGAGAAAACTGAGACCCGGCGTGGATAAGAAACTCACTGGTATCTGGGGATAGACTCGTGAGTCTCGGGCTGCTACTTTGTTTGTTTGCTGACACTAGATCTCGAGTAGCCCACGTCGGCCTCAAACTCATTCACTGTGTAGCCGAGCGTGACTGAGAGCGGCTGATCCTCCCTGCCTCCACCCCTCAAGTGCAGGGTTACAGGTGTAGGCTGCCACACCCAGCAAGGACATTATTATCTCGTAGCCTTCCTACTTCAGTTGGCAAGCAGGCTCACTAGAGATTGGTACTGAATGTCTGTTACATGTTAAGACACTGGCCAGCACCGACTTCGGTCAGACACACATGGTATAAGGCCAAGAGTCTGCCAGATAGCCAGATCAGAACCTGCTGCACGCGAAGAACAGATGGAAACGGAAGAGGCACAGGGACAGGCCCATTAGAGCGGTGGCCGGTCTTGCAAAGAACAGAGCTCAGAAACGAGGAGGACCAAGGAGATGCCTCAGCAGGTCGAGTGCTAACTATGCTAACCTGATGGCCGATTTCAAGCTTGGGATCTTACAGTAGAAAACTGACTAACAGGATTGTCCTTTGACCTCTGTATGTTTGCCACACATGAGGGCACCCATACTCATATACACACACATCAAACACACATAAAAATGCAAACACCAATCGTAAAATTGTAAAGAATCGAGACAGACAGACCTTTGTGTGTGTGTGTGTGTGTGTGCGTGTGCTGGGCTGGTCTGCCACTCTGCTTCCATTATTCAGGAATCAACTTTTTTTTTTGACTCATGTCTGTCTGTGGCCTGGAACTCACCTATTAGTCTAAACTGGCTGGGCAGTGAAGCCCAGCATCCCCGTCTCCATCTCCCCAGCACTGTGGTGACAAGCGCATACTGCCACATCAGTGCTTGTCTCTCCAGCCTGTGCGGCACACACTCTCCCGACTGAGCCATCTCCCAGCTCTGCAGCCAGGCTTTCTGAGTGGAGAAATGAACCTCTTTCTGTCACACACAAGAAAGGAGGCGACTTGTTCCACTCAGGACCCTGGTCCCACCTCCAAAGTGCACCTCATACCTGGACAATATAGAGGCAGGGACAGTACTGGGCCCCTCCTCCAATGCTTATCCCAATCAGGTTCTGAGCATCCTTCTGCAGGGTGACCTTCCCAGGCACAGTGGGGATTCCTCTGGAAATAGAAGCGAGCGAAGGTGAATTCTGGAGAAAGGGTGACTGGAAGGAGCAGGCGACACAAAGTAGCCTCTGCCTCCCTCAGCCAGAAAGAGCACAAGACATGCTCAAGAGTCGTGCAGCAGAAGGGCCGGAGCCCAGATCTGCCACGGTCTGCCCTGGGACTCAGGTCAGGCATTTCCTCTGCTTCTGTTCCTTCACCCAGAAAACAAAATGAGGCTCCCTGATACAAGAAAAGGGCACGGAAGGCTCTCCCCATCCTCGCCAGAGCGGGCAGTGCCAAGGAAACAAACGCGTAAATTCAGCCAGGCCCCATCCTTTTCCCCTTCTAAGGCACATCCAGGACATCATAGCCAGTTGTCCAACCATCCTCCAGCCATGTCCCAGTTATACTGCTCAGTTACCAGCCAGCATTCACGATCAGTGAGCTTAGGTGTGTCTCGTGGTGAACAGGCTCAGGTGTCAGCTTGGTTACTGAAGACCGATCACTAGCAACTAAGGGCTGCTCAGCCCTTACAAAGGACTAACACACAAGGCCATGAGATCTACTCCTCACTCTGGGAGTACTTTCTAAAGGTCAGCCAGATCTAATTTATGAAAGTCTACCTTACTGATCATCTATGCTGGGGAGGAAGGTTGGTGATGTTCCCATGCAGCCTTTGCAAGCAAGCTGGCTCTGCTGCCACCTTTGGAACACCTTCCCAGACCACCCCAGGAGGACCACTCCGCCTGCTGTGCTGTGGATGGATCATGCACACATGGCCTGAATCATTATTATCCGTTAGCCTATCACACACACATACAAATACACACACTCACACACTCACACACACATACACAAACACACACACACACACACACACACACACACACACACACACACACACACACGAACCTACTCGAATGTCCAGACCTATTTCTGCTTCCATACCCTGAGAAGTAAAAGTGTGTGGCTAGGACACCCAAGGACAAGAGGGACCTGGGTCCTCAGCTCCCAGATCTTGAGGAAGAAAATACTCACAATTTATCCTCCTCGATGTCATAGTCTAAGTCTGCAAACATGGTGCCGAGAGTTGGGGCCGACTGGCTAACTGCCCAGCTCGGGAGGGGAATGGGAAACTGGGTTTGAGAGAGAAAAGAACACGGGGCTTCAGGGAACTGAAGTGCCCAGACGCCAGTACCAAGCTCCCACTCCTCCCTCCTTCGGGACTGCAGGCCTCTAGTCCTCCCCACTGGACTGGGGTAGGGAGCCTAAGGCTGGAAGGGAGGCAGGTGATTCTTACTTGGTACAGAGGAGGACCCCAGGCCAGGGCGAAGGGCTCGGATTCCAGAGTCCGCCCCACGGTCTCCAGACCCTTGGGAGCCGCTTCGGTCGCTCACCAAGAGATTCGGTCCCACAGCCGGGCCTGGGCCAGGACGGCACCTGCACCCACCTGCCGTTCCACCTGGCGGCGACCGCGACTGTCACGTCACTTCCGGTACAACGCGGAAGTCCCGCCTCTCGCTTTGGGTATTTGCCCCAATCCCTGCAGGCAACCTCTCTTTCTCTCTCTCCGCTCCCAGCCTCTCTGAACCAGGAAAAAGAACAAGTGTTGGTGGAAGTTCGCTGTTAATGTGAAAAAACGGGAAAGGAAGGAAAGGTCTAAACATGTTGGCGGACCCCGCCCTAAGCCGCGCCACCATCTTGGGGAGGGAAGGGCTCTTCCCGGCTTCCTTAGCGGCACTCTGGGGACCACTTAGGCCCGGCGGTTGCCAGGGCAACAGAAGCATCCTGGGAACGGCGAAGTTCAGTGAACTGCAAACCTCGCGTTCACATTTTCAGTACCACTTCCGAAGGAAAGCCTGTGATTCCCCTACCACCGAGCGTCAGGACTGGAAGGTTCCCGCAAGATTTCAGTCTCAGAAAGAAATTAAGTACCTGAGAGAGGCCGTAACTTTGTTCGGAGATGCTTTACAGTTGATGTAAGAACCAGACCTTGGTCCTGAAACCCCTACCGCCAGTTTGGGGTCCTTTGAACATTTGAGCTAAATTAGAGCCACGAGAGGTAAATTCAGTGGGCTTTTAAAGGGCAGATTTGGTTCGTCTTTCCTGCATGTACCCCGGTTTCCCCACAAACATACTATTAGCGTTCAGTAAACGTTTCTGAGGTGTTTTGACAAAAGATCCCTCACACTGAACCTCCTTCCTTAGTCCTGACGGCCCTGGAGACCTAATAAAGGTACAGCCCCCATGTCCCTGAGGCTCAACAAACAGCATCAAAGCTTCCCAGCTTGGGAGGCCAATCTCATCTGCCCACCGAAGCCTGCTGCCGGTGATCATGTTAAATAAGTTTGCTGGAGGAGAACGGCCCTGCTAGGACCAGAGTTGGTGCCCACCTCATCCAAGCAGAGTGGAGCCAGTGTCCTTATCCAGCTGTAAGGGGGTGCATCGAAGAGGCAGGGGGTCCTTGTGCTCACAGGCAAGCACTAGGGGAGCCGGGAATGTTAAACACGCAGGGCTGTTTCTTCAAAGGGAGAGATGTACAACCCGTTTTCTGCCCAGAAGGCTGGGAACGGAGGTGGTTAATTGCTTGGTGACCTTTGCACCATGTGCATGGCTGAGACCACACTGGACACCTCCCCAGACCCTTATCTTGAGCTTGTTTTCTCAGTTAATCTGTCGAAGGCATCTCTACAGAAGACATCCCTTGTACTTTACAGTTCCGGTGGGGTCATGCCTCGGGCTTTGATGTGCACGTGGCTGAGTTAATCATCACCCAGAAACTTTACCGAATTGTGCTGTGCTCACATATGCCAAAAATAAACTCAGGGGCAGACCCCAAAAGTTTGCACCAACACCAGCCATTGAGTCACTCATTCAAGATGTTGAACCCAAACTGCCTGGATTGATACTGCTCTGTTCAGAGGCCGTGGTGTTCACAGAGCCCCCTGCCAGGGTATGGGATAACTATCCACCTGTCCTATGGAAGTCTTCCCATTGCTTACAGGGGGCCCGAGCTGAGTCTCAGCATGTGTGTTGAATGCCACCATAGCAGCCACCTTCCCCTGTGTCCACACTCTGCAGCTCGGGTCACTGTCAGAAGCCTGGCTCATCTTCACCCCATGTAAGCGGAACAAGTTCTGGCAGCTACCCTGTACAAGTGGGGAATGGGCTCGAAGAGGCACCTTTCCCTTTTCGCACACGGTCGGTCGCAGGAGTGGTTTCACCACCTCACCAAGCGCTGTCTTCAAGGCTGGTGGTTTGTTTTTGAGATAAGATCTCCTGAAGCCCAAGGTCACTACCTGAGAAAGGCCTGAAAGTCCCACCCTCCTGCCTTCCATCCTCAGCGCTGCTTGCCCAGTTGAGATGGAGCCAGGGATCCAACTTGGGGCTTCCTCAGCCTTTCTCCCCGACACAACCCTAGTTCATACCCAGGCTCGGCCATCTGATAGCAGGGAATTGGGGGCAAGTCACTGACACACATCTGGCTGCGTGTAAAATGCTTGTAGAAACTGACATGGTTCTCTATGGGACCGGGAGATGATCAGGGTGGCCTCAGAAGGTCCAGAGGGCTGGACATCTTCAAGGAGAAGTGACCAGGACGGCAGTAGTGGCCGGATGCTGGAGTCATAGGCCAATGTTGGGTGCTGAACTGGGCTCAATGAAACAGCATCCTCCAGCCTAGAATTTGCATCAAATCCACCTTTCCAGCCCCCAGATGAACAGCGGAAGTCCAAGCCCCACCATTCATTTCACTGGGAACCTTAGGCAGTCGCCATTTTCCTGCATGCCTTGGCTGCAGAGCGACCGTCCTCCCAAGACAGCCATACAGGCGGGTGAAATGCGAATGTGTTTTTGTGAGTGAGCTCTGCCACACAGATAGCAGAGGCTGCACGTTGCTTCACAGGAAAGCAGTGCAGTCAACCTTTTCAAAGGGTGGTGCTGACCATGCCTCCGGTGGTCCTTACTGCTCTTATGCTTCTGTGTGTGGCTCATCTGGGACGTGTCCTGAATTCAGATCTCTGGGCTCTTCTCGGACCTGCAGAGGGATCCTGTAGGATGCATTGGCACAATTCTGTGAGTGTTGTCTAAAGATGTCAGAGGCCCAGAATGCCGAGTCTAAATACCAGGCAGGGCTGTTGAAGGCACCAACACTCCTTAACAGGTGCCTTCCCATCTCTGTAGAGCAGGGTGCTATGTGGGTCCAGAGGAATGCTCTAACCAGGGCAGGCTTCCTGGAGGAGGAGCTGTCTACAGGAGGTGCTCTGTGCCAGCAGAGGAAGAGAAGAGGATAAAGATGTCTAGAGGCAGGCTGGGATGTCTGACTTCAGAGAATCCATGTGGTAGGAGAGATAGACAGTTGGGAATGGTGTCTCATGAGAGCACAGGGCGAGCTCCGCATGCACAGTGCTTAGCAGAGACCTCCTAGGGACGTCTAGGCCCCTCATCAAGGGCCGCTGGGCTCCTGAGGTTTAAACCAGAGCAAGGATAACCACTCATTTCAGGCCCCGCCTTCCAGTTTATTCCCCCATGTACAGGCCCCTTTCCCCATTCTCTCCAAACATACTGACCTCTCTTCTATCTCAGTCATGCCACTTAAAGCTTGCAGCTATGTGCAAGCTATAGCCCCATTCTAGGCCTTGGTCCGCCAAGATTGCACTTCTGTGGTTCCCTGCTTGAGATTCAATCCCCAGAGCTACTTACCGCCACACATCCTTTTCCCGAGGACGTGCTGCCACCTAGTGGCTAATTTCAGTACTGCCTCAAATAGGCATCACCAGGGTCAGCCTACTGACACAGGGCTGACTGCAAAGCCTGAGAGTCTGCAGTATATGCACAATGGTGAGGCGGGTCATTAGAATGCCAGGCTGTGCCTGACCCTGTAGCCCTGAGCTGCTGCTGTGCCCAGCACAAGGCCTACATGGCATGGAAGGGTCACTGTGAAGGTCAAGAAGTCAAGGGTGGGTCGGACCCACTCACTCATTCCTAACTTCATTTATAAATATTTATTGAGCACTTGCCAAGTGCAGCCAAGAGGACAGTGAAAGAGACAGTGGAGCCTGCTGCTGACAAGTTCTTAAGAGCAAGTGGGAATGGCAGGCGAGATGGGAGAAAATCAGCGAATTCCAAGATGAACATGGTGGAGTAGGTGACCGGCTCTATTCAAACGGTCTCTGGGGAGATGCTGGAGATGCCAGTGAGGGGGCAGCTGGCAGAGACCCCAGCAGAGACCCTTGGGTTAATTGCACATCAACACCTTTTGGGGGGTGACATGAAATGACTCAGGGGGCCAGCAGTGCCATTGTGTGTTCATACGAGGGAGTGTGCAGTTGGTGTATCTATCTGCTTACTGACCAGCTCTCTCTCTCTGCTACCTTCTACCATATTGTAAGCTCCCAGAGCCTGGAGCCTAGCCCAATCAACCATCCTCCAACTCCTAGCACAGTGGCAAGCATGTGACTGGCATTCCACAAAGGTCTGTTTGGCTAAATGAGTAACTGTCCTGATCCCACCACTTTGGCAACCCTTTCTGCTCAGCCACTGCCTTCAGTAAGCTGACTAGGCCAGCGGTGGGATGTATACCTCAGAGGGGACCGGAGTCCCTCCAACCACTGGCCAAGCTCAGCATGCAAAGGCTGACCTCTGACTCGCCCCTGCCCTCTGTACCCCCACCCAGCACTCTGCCCTCTGGGTTAGGTCAGTGATGAAAGCCATGGCAGCCTGGGGGCGGGGAGTAGAGAGACAGTGTCTGATTGTTCCCCAAGCCTACTGGTCACTGAGGACTAGGTCTCAGACCGTCCCTCCCTTCCTCTCCCTTCCTCTGTGTCCTTCCTCCCTCTTCCTTCCTGCTCTCTCCCTGCCTCTTCCAAATTCTAGTGGGAAGTTATTACCCCTGCAGATGCTCGGCACCCCACAGTGCACCAGAGATTCAGAATCAGCCATCTGGCTTGGGGTCCTCTTTGGAAAGAGCCTAGGACTGAAGCCAGAAGACCTCGGGCTGTGACCTCGAGTGACATAGCTTGGGATGCTCAAGTGAGTGCAGCCACACAAGAAGGCTCCAGGAATGACAGGTGGAGATGGATGGGAAGAGTTCCTTGTCAGTGTCCTGCAGTGTCCCCCGGGTGCAGCCTTGTGCTAGCCCCTCAGTCTCAGGTCCAGCTGTGCTGCAGGGAGCCCTGAAGTGGCACCCTAGGCTAAGGCTGGGTGCTCAGCAGGCAAGGCTCCACTCCTCTGCTTGGTGTCCGGGGCTCTTGCTGGTCCCCGTGATTGTACTGAACTGAATGTAGAGGCAGTCATGAAGAAGGGGGTATCTTGACTCGCCTTGTGAGTTACTGGCTGCCTCTGGGCATTGATTTGGGTCTTTCCCTTTTCTTTTTTTTTCTCTCTCTCTCTTCATTTGTTTGTTTGCTTGCTTTGTTTTTGTTTTTTTGAGACAGGGTTTCTCTGTGTAGCCCTGGCTGTCGTGGAGCTCACTCTGTAGACCAGGCTGGCCTCAAACTCACAGAGATCCCTCTGCCTCTGCCTCCTGAGTGCTTGGATTAAAGGTGTGCCCCACCACCACCTAGCTCTCTCTCATTCCTTAAGGAAAAGTCTCAAACATGCCCAGTTTTAAAAAATAGCCAGGAAGCCAGGTTTCATCAATGACTCCTCTTACACCCTTACATCAGTCACCCCGTCAGCTCTGTGCTCCTCCCCTATAGGGACACCTTTTTTAAAAATTATTTTTAACTATGCATATGGGGGGAGAGGTATGTGGGCACAAGTGCAGATGCCCTTGGAGGCCAGAGCCTCAGATCCTCTGGACCTGAAGTTCCAGACTCTTGCTCAACATAGGTTCTGAGAACCAAACTCCAGTCCTCTGCGAGAGCAGTGTGTGCTTTTAATTGCCTAGCCATCTCCCCAGTCCTGGTTTGGTTTGGTTATGATGACAAGGTCTCACATAGGCCAGACTGGTCTAGAACTCTCCATAGAGCCAAGGATAGCCTCCTATCACCATCTCCCAAGCCCTTTGATGACAGGCAGGCGGCCTCGGATCTGGTCTGTGTGGTGCTGGGGATGGAGATGCACCTGCCTCTGCCTCCTGAGTGCTGGCATTAAAGGTATGTGCCACCACCGCCCGGCTTTATTGCCATTTTTTTAGACTTGGGTTCTGGGAACTTGGGCACAGCAAGCAATTTACTGATCGGCCATCTTCTCAGCCCAACCAAGGTCTCATGGTATAGCCCCGTTCAGCCTGGAGCTCGCAGAGTCTCATCTGCCTCTGCCTCCCCTAGTG
Organism: Microtus ochrogaster; assembly: GCF_000317375.1. Classification (NCBI taxonomy): domain Eukaryota; kingdom Metazoa; phylum Chordata; class Mammalia; order Rodentia; family Cricetidae; genus Microtus; species Microtus ochrogaster. The sequence goes on from NC_022017.1 coordinate 14,728,399, forward strand.
CTGAGATCAAAGGCGTGGGACTACCGTGCCAGACTCCAGCATTCACTTGTAAACCTCTCCAGCTACTTTCCCAACCTGCAAACCGCTCCGTGGTTCTGTGCACGCATTTCTCTCGACAAATACTTGGGATGCTATCACTGAGTCCTGCAGTAAGTACAGTTTATTATCTTTCTTACTTCCAAATTTTTTAATGTGGTGTGTGTGTGTGTGTGTGTGTGTGTGTGTGTGTGTGCAGGGCTCACTCATGGAGGTCAGGGAATCATGTTAAGGAATAGGATCTCTCCTTCCACCATGGGACCCAGGGATCACATTCAGGTTCTCGAGCTTATGTGGCAAGCGCTGTTATCCACTGAGCCCTCTCACCCACCCCAAGGTTTTAATTTTTTAAAAGAAACCACTAAACAATTTTTTCAGTAACACTGTAAATCCTTTATTATATTTATTATGTTATTATAAGTAGAAGGTTTTTTAAAATCATATTTTTTAGACTCAGCCAGGCTGACAGACATCTATAATCCCCATTCTCAGGAGGTTGAGGCAGGAGGATTATGAATGTGAAGTCACTCTGGACTACATAGTAAAAACCCTATTTAGCCAGGTGGTGGTGGCACATGCCTTTAATCCCAGCACTCAGGAGGCAGAGACAGGTGGATCTCTGTGACTTTGAGGCCAGCCTGGGCTACAAAGTGAGTTCCAGGACAGGCACCAAAGCTACACAGAGAAACCCTGTCTCAACACTCCCCCCCCCAAAAAAAAACCTATTTCAAAATAATAAACCAGCTTGGCGGTGGTGCATGCCTTTAATCCCAGCACTCAGGAAGCAGAGGCAGGTGGATCTTTGTGTGTTCTAGGATAGCCAGAACTACATAGTAAGACCCTGTCTTTAAAAAAATCCTACAAGGGGCTGGAGAGATGGCTTAGAGGTTAAGAGCACTGGCTGCTCTTCCAGAGGTCCTGAGTTCAAAGTTCAATTCCCAGCAACTACATGGTGGCTCACAACCATCTGTACTGAGATCTGGCGCCCTCCTCTGGCGTGTGGGCATACATCAAGGCAGAATGTTGTATACATAATAAATAAATAAATCT
>NC_022017.1:14729963-14735637 GCF_000317375.1 Microtus ochrogaster
TCCTCCGCTGTGACCTTGGAGTTGCTGCTGCGGAATAATTTAATGTGTTCCCCATCGTAGCTGGCTTCTGTCACTCCTGCTGGAGCTGCAGTTCATGGTTTTGTTGTTGTTTTGATTTGTGCTTTTTTAGAAAAGACACTCTCTCACTATACAGCCCAGCCTGGCCAAGAGCTATGTAGACCAGTCTATCCTAGACTTTCAACAATCCTCATGCTTCTGCCTCTTTTTTTTTCCTTCTTTTTTCTCTTCATGTTAAATCTTATGTGTACGGATGTCTTGCTTGTGTGTTGTATGTCTGTGCAATGTCCTGGAGACCAGAAGAGGGCATCAGATCCCTAAGACTTAAGTTACAGTTGTGAGCTTATGTGGGTGCTGGGAATCAAACCCAGGTCCTCTGGAAGAGCAGCCAGCGCTCTTACCCCCGAGCCATCTCTCCAGTCAATGCCCCTATCTCCTGAGCGCTGGGGTTGCAGCTGTGTGCCACTAAGCCTGGCTTTGCAATAAAACAAAACAAAACAAAACAAAAAAAACATTAGCAGGCTGGCAGGAGGTATCAGTGGTCACTAGAGTTCAATTTCCAGGACCCTCACAGTGACTCACATCCATTGTAACTCCAGTCCCAAGGGATCCAACACCCTCTTCTGGCCTCTGAGGGCACCCGGCACAGGCTTGATACACATTCATGGGCAAACACTCATACACAAATATTTTTTAAAAATTGCCGTGTCTACAAAAGCTAGTTCCAGGACACGCACCAAAGCTACAGAGAAACCCTGTCTTGAAAAACAAAAAACAAGCAAACAAACAAACAAAAAAAAACTGCCGTGTGCATGTGTGTGTGTCCGTGTGTGTGCACAAGCACTTAAGCATGCACAGGCCCAGGTTTGGAGGTCAAAGGGTAAGCCATGAGAGTCTTTCCTTTTCTACCATTCGTATTCTGGGGTCTGAACGCAGGTCGGGCCCTGAAGTAGAAGCACTTACATGCTGAGTCATCTTTCCAGCCAGCATTAGTCTCTTATACTGTTTGGATGGATTGGATGTATCTCCTGGGTAAATTTCATTTTCTCGTTATTTGCCTGTGGATTACTTTGGGGTTTTGTGTAGGCCACTGTAGCTCTTTAATGTCACTTAGCATCCTCCCTCCCAACCCCTACGCTGCTTTATCTGGAAGTTTCCTGTACAGCCACCGGCCTTGGCTGGGAGCTCGGATACAACACGAGCAGACACGAGGATGAGTGGCGAATGCAGCGAGGCTGATTTTAAGGGATGGGTCTCCCGCCTCTTTGGAAACTGTGCTGGGCTTCCGCAATGATCTTACTTAGCCCTGAGGCTCCTTCCCCACCCTGACCCTGTGGGTCTAAGACCGTTCACCCCAGAGAGCTGCTGAAACGTGTCTCCAGGACTGAGATGGCCTTGGGACTGTCTCCTAAGCTCACCCAGTCACTGGCGAGTTGTGTAGACAGATTCCAAGTATTCCGCCAGGCTTGCATTTCTAGGATGTGTACATGTTATTCTGCCTGGCTGGGGCTGTGCTGCTGGGGCTTATTTAGGAGTGTTAATGCATTAATATTTGAGTAGGACCCGTTTCCTAGCAGGCTTGTTCTCTGTATGCCTTTGAACATGCCGTGGCAGGGACAAGGGCAGCCTTTATCTAGGCCTCCCTGTCTGTCTCTCTGTCCATTCCTTCCTCTCACACTACACTGGCTTGAAGCACTTGGCCCATGAATGCTCCTGAGGGTGCCAAAGAGTGAGATGCTCTCTCCTGCTCTAATCTGAAATAGCTGTGGAGCTAGAGAGCCTGAGACCTGAGTTCCAGAGGCGCCTACAGAGAGCGAGTGAGCTGTGACCTCCAAACCTCACTAAAAAGAGCATCATGATGGAATCCCTCCCTCCCTCCTCCTGCAGAGGAAGTGGCTAAGTAGGGGCCAGGGTCAGGGGTTAATGACCATATTGTGCTCAGGGCTGTGGATAGCTCAGCTTGTCAGTGGCAGCATCTAAGCATTCGTAGCCCCAGGGGAGCCCCTCCCCTTTCCCATCCATCCTTCTTGGAGGGTGGAGTCCCTGCTGGCCTTTAATTGCCATCAGGTCATTATACACAGTGAGGACACCAGGCCATCTCCTCTGGTGGGGTCTGCTTTGCTGAGGCCCCAGATATAGCCCTCCACCTCCTCTGTCCGCAGATCCCAGTTAACTCCCCACCACACACACGCGGAATAAAGTAAAGTTAGAAAATAAGTAAACTCAGCTGAGCGCAGTGACATACAACTGTAATCCTAGCACTCAGGAGGCCAAAGCAGGAGGACTGCCAAAAGATGAAGGCCAGAGTCAGGTCTACATAGAGCTCCAGCCTGGCCAGAGCTACATAGTGAGATCCTGCCTCAAAGAACAGTAAATTAATAGATAAATTCACCAAAGTCCACAATCCCAAGAATAAAGGTTCAATTTTTTTCTATTGTCATTCCAGATTTTTTTAATTTTTTTAAAAAAGATGTTTGTTTATGTGTGTGTTTATGCGTGTACATGTGGGTATGCAAAGAGGACAGAATGGAATCAGATCCCCCAGAACGGAGTAACAGGTGACTGTGAGCTTTCCAACACGAGTACTGGAAATCAAACTCTGGTCCTCTGCTAGAGCAGCAAGTGCTTCACTGAACCATCTCTATTACACTCTGAAAAGTGTTTGCATGTATATAAGCATGTCTGTGCAATCTCTCCACCTTCCTTGGGTAACTCGTGTGCACATGCATACTGAGACTGGAGGACAACATTAAGACAGGAACTCTTACTGGCCTAGAACCTGACAAGTTTTCTAGGCCGGCTGCTCTTGAGCTGGGGGATCTGCCTGTGTTCTCCGGTGTTGAGAATTGCAAGCACGTGATATCACCCCTGGCTTTCTCATGTGGTTTTGGGAACTGAACTCAGGACCTCAGGTTTGTACGGCAAGCACATCACCAATTGAGTCATCGCCCCAACCTGTCCTGTTTTCTCTCTCCACGTGTTTAAATACAGTGGATTCGTACAGAGTTCACTATTAGCTTTGACCACACTGCTCCTAGTTGAAGCTACCTGAACACACATATCTGCAGATGTCCTGGGTTTCACATGACCTTACACCATAGACACTTCTCTACAATATTAAGAATCCTGCAGGAATGTCATTTTTTCACCACCACAATGCATTCTGTTATGTGAACGTGATCTGCCTTGGGTTCCCGTCCTGGGCTCTTGACTGTTCAAGTCACAGCCGGCTTTTGTTATCACACACACTACAATAGCGTCTCCAGGCATAGAGCTACACAGACACATCTTTAACAGAGCGTTGTCGGGTGCAACCTCTTCTGGAACCAAGTCACCACAGAGAACGGACTTGCGCGTGGTCCTTTGGGAGCAGCCCTGCCTTGCAGTTGTGGCAGGTGTGTCCTGTGTGTCACATGGTGACCCTGCAGCCCGCCATGGAGGGAACCTGCAAAAGTTGAGACAAGTAAGGTTAACTCAACAACGACTCCTGAGATCCTGGTCCCTCTTGCTCCTGTGCACCTTGGCTGGTCTCCTGTCCTGCTGCTCCAGTCCTGGGAACCGAGCAGCAAGGATGACTGATGTCTATGGCAGTGGTCTGGGAGGCTCATAGCAGTTCCCTGGAGATGAAGTGTCCGGTTTGGATAGAGGAAACGACCCCTCTCTTGCAGACCAGCAGGGGGCCCTGTTCTCTCCCTCTCAGGAATATTGTCTTGGGTAAGGCGGCCTCATGAGTAGGCTCTGAACTCTGCCAAGGGCAGACAAGGCAGACATTCCTACTATGTGCTACAGCACCATGTTGTGGCAGGCGACTGTTTTGCAGCCCTTTGGGGGAAGAGTGGGAGGGGTCACACAAAGGGATGTGGCTGGAGACCACCCAATCCCTCTGAAGCTGCCTAGCCCTTGCTCTCCTTGATGCCCACACAGTGGGGTGATGATAACTGTCCATGACCAGGTGGACTACCTCTGCAAAACCGTCCGGAACGGCATGGGTGTAGGACAGGGTCATTGCTCCCAGGCTGGGAATGTGGCCAGCACCAAGAAGGAAAACGGCAGCTCAGCAACTCCTGGAGGTGCCAGCACAGGGCACCCCAAGCTCTATGCCCTCTCTAGATCTGGAGATGCCAGCTCTCAGTGTACCCCAAGCTCTATGCACCCTCGTGCCCTCTCTAGACCTGGAGATGCCAGTTCTTAGGGCACCCCAAGCTCTATGAAGCCGCCTCCAACTGCAGCATGGAAATGCCACTGAACAGAGCCTTCAGCTCTCCTCCCCCACCATCAGATGACTCCTGTCTCCAGACCCTCCCTCCCTGACTCTTCTGCCTGCTGGGTGATCTTCCCCTCGAAGCCTTCCCCATGCACCATCAGTATCTCTCCTTCCCCATCCCTCCTTTTTCTCACCTGTAGAAAACAGTGTTCCTAGACTGTGGTCCTCCATCCCCCTCCTGTGTCCAAGGGAGTTGGTGTTGCCTCCAGATACCACCAGCAAGTCCTTTTTCTCAAACACACCCACCTCTGAAGCATCTCTCCTGTCTTTCCAGGCCACATTGCTGGTCACCTGACCTCTATGACCCCCTGTGGCAGGAGGACAAGCCAGCAGCATCCTCCTTCCCTCTTTTCTCCATGCCCAGGGGATCTACAACTTTCCACACATCTCCCTGGCCTTGCCCTAACATGGGGGGCATTCACCCCTTTTTTTCCCAGTCCCAAGCTGTGACATGGCCCCTGCCCCGCCCCCCAGACCTCATAGCATCTCCTCACATACATGCTCACAGTACTCAAACTGCTTTGCCTTGCTATGAAATGGCATGATCTATCTACCAAAAACATAGGGGGTGGGCTGATCTTGATCCCTTCCCTGTCTTGTGCCTGCCCCCACCATCTGGTCCATTTCCAAGTCTCAAAGTCTCACCCATCCTGATCCTCGAGGTGGTACAAGCTGGCATCCAGTGACTCTCCGCCCACCACTCAGAGGTGGAGGTGCCTTGGGCAAGTCAGGTTCCTACCTGAGCCTCATCTGCCTGGATGATGTGACAGGAAAAGCAACCTTCCTCCTTCCTGGCTTGTTTGGGGGCTATGTGAAGACCTTATGCCTTGGCGACCATCACTGTTGGCATGATCTCTGTTGCCCCACCCAGGGTCCCAGCCTCCACATTCCCCCAAAGAAGACCCCATACCAGAGTGCCAGCCATACACGAGCCACGTAGGTAATCCTGCCACGTTTCTCCAACCACTGCAACATGCCCACCAGGCGGGCACCTGTCACCCCATTTTACCCAGGAGGAGACTGAGGCCTCAGTGCCACACTAGAGAGAGCCATTGCCTCCACGGATGCCGCCCACAACACCCACTGATTCAAAAGCTTTGACATCTGCTGGGCACTGTGCTAGGTGCTGGAGGCCCAAAGGTAAGCCAGGCTGGCACAGACCTAGCCAACAGGGCAGAGAACTTTCTAGAACACACAAATCTGACTCTATAAACTCAGTGAGTAGTTAGGGCTAATGGCACACGCCTTTAATCCCAGGACTGAGGCAGAGGCAAGCAGGTGTCTGTGAGTTGGAGGCCAGCCTGGCCCATATAAAGTTCCAGGACAGCCAGGGCTACATAGACAGACTCTGTCTCAAACACACATACATACACACATACATACACACATACA
>NC_022017.1:14735737-14761722 GCF_000317375.1 Microtus ochrogaster
ACACACACACACACACACACACACACACACACACACACACACACACAGAGCTTCCCTCTGCTCTCAGGATCCAAGCGTCTTCTCAGCAGCCACCATCAGTCCTCTGGGTTCACATGGCACCCCTCATTTTCCATGCTCCACCTAGGGCACATATGGGCTTCTCCCTCCCACACACCGCACCACGCAGCACCTCCTTGCCTGCCTCCCCCCAGTAGCAGCTCCTCCCTGCTTCTTACCTCAGCCTCCATTTGGAGCTAATCTCTAGTGCCTCCTCCAGGAAGCTTTTCACCCTCAGCTTCCAGACAGAAGAAGGATCCCTCGGTGTGTCCAGGCATCCTGACTCGCAGCATTTGAGACTCAACCCCTCTCTTTGAGGGCCACAGTTGTTCAACTCTCCCCCACTCTCCCAGTGCCCCTCACCACCCATGCCACCGAGTCCTCAAGTTCATGGCTGCCTCTGCCCCCTACGACACAAGCCCAGCAGAACAGAGACAGAGGAACACACATACTCCCAGCCTGTGAACATGCTCTGTCCATGCCGATGGGAGAGATGGAGCAGTCAGTGAGTGTTCTGGCCGCTGAGCCCAGCCTCCTCAGAGCCATGGCCTCTGGGATTCTAGACATGGCCAGGCGGTGTAATCCACCTAAGTGTTCCTGTCCCTCTCCTTCCAGGCACTAGGCTCTTTTGGGGTGGGCAGGCAGTGGTCCTGAAAGACAAAACAAGTGAACTGGAGTCAGTGGGGGTGAGATCCAGGACCCGATTGTGTAGCTTCCCTGTGACTCAGTTTCCTCATTTAAAAAGTGCTATCATCAGTCCTTCCATTTTGCGGGGTGGCTGTGGGAGGCGACAGTGGCACAAGCTTCCCAGGGAGCGGATGCTTCATTCACTGTCTGGCTGGCTTCCTGACACTCCCCATCTCAGACACAGTCTGTTTCATTTTTGCAAAGTTCCGGGAAATTTGGTTTTGGCCCTCTCTAGAGGCCAGACCCAGTGTGTGCATTGCTCTCTCTAGAGGGGTCTTCTGGGGAACACCTGTGCCTTGGCCCCAACCATAGCACCTGCACACTGAGGCCTTGACACCAACACTCCCCCCCTTGAGCCCTAGTCTCCACCTCCCAGGACAGCAACTTCCTGGCCCCAGGAGGCCGTTGTGTAGACGAGATGGCCGACTGAAAAGTATCTTGTCTCAGTGCTGAGCCGCCTGGGCTGGAAGCTTGGAAGATGAAGGTCCCTTTTCAGCCTGGCGGCAGAAAGTGGGCCCCAGGACCTCAGTTGAGCCCTAGGCTCCCCCAGAGTGGCTTCTACAGCCCTGGAAGCCTCAGAGACGCGGACAGCCTAGAAGGGCGGTTTTCAAAATGGCCGCCGCGGCCGCCAAGGTCCTTTCTCCTCCCTAGGCGCCCTGGAAGAGGGAGGGCAGCACGGCCAAGCCACGGTCACTCCTGCAGCCCAGGGGTGCAGCAGAGTAGGCCAGGAGGTGTGGGGAGGAGGGAGTTAGGGTGGGTGGGGGGCAGAGAAGAGCCAGAGAGAGGGGCCGGGAGAGGAACAAAAGGTCCCTTTGTGACACGGGGCAGGGAGAAGAGGGAGCGCATTACCCAATGCCCAGAAGCCATGTTGGTAACAAGAGAACCATTCTCTGCCTTGCTTGGAAAACAACTTGGAGCAGAGAGAGACAGGGAGAGATTTAACCCCATGGGCGCGGGCACAGGGGCCTGAGGCCACTGTGGGAGGCAGGGAGAAGTAGGAGCTGGAGGGGCCTATGGGGTCCAGAGCAGTGGGACTTCCTGTCTCCCAGCCCTCTCTGTAGTCAGAACCAGACTCCCAACATGGCCGTTTGGCCAAATCCCAGCTGCCTCTGGCCTGGGGACGAGCCATAGACGGGCTTCTACCTGCCTAGGCCTGGCCGGATGAGCCATGAGAAGGGCCTTCAAGATCGCCTGCCCTCTGGGGAACCCCCTGATTCCTGACATCTTCTGGGTTCAGGTCCCATGGCTGGTCTACCCAGTTCCAAGGCTACTGCAGGGAAGCTGTCTCTCCTTGACAAAGTGCCTCCCATCTTTGCTCTGTTTTGTCTTATAGGAAGTTCTTCAAACCTAATTGAATTTCTTTATTCCCAGCCCAGCTTTCTCCTGCTGCCCCACCTTCTATGTACTATTCTTGGTGCCCAGGCTTCTAGAACAGGGCAGGGGACACTAAAAGATGCTTTTGCGTCCTCTCCCCCTCCTACCCTTTCTCTTGACCTTCCTCCTCCATTCCCACTCTTTCCTTCACGCCTTCCTCCCTCCCTTCAATTTCCTTCCTCCCTCCCCCCTCCCTTCCCCCCTCCTTCCTAACGTCTTCAAACAATGATGGAACTCGGGCTGTGTCCTCGGCACTGTTCCAGCCCAGGGGCTATAGCCATGGAGAAATGGCCTGCTTTTGCCCTTGCAGTCAATGTTCACGAGAGGGAGATGAACAATAAACCTATAAGCTGACATCAGGGCAAACCAGGAGGGAGGGGGCCATGAGAAACACAATCACTGCAGCTGCAATGGCGTGCGCCCATGATCCCAGGACTCCCAAGGCTGAGCTAGGAGAATCTCAAGTTCTAGACTAGCCTGGGCTACATAGAAAGTGCCAGGCCCTGTCAATAAAAAGGTGGGCAGTGGTGGCGCACGCCTTTAATCCCAGCACTTGGGAGGCAGAGGCAGGTGGATCTCTGTGAGTTCGAGACCAGCCTGGTCTACAAGAGCTAGTTCCAGGACAGGCTCCAAAACCACAGAGAAACCCTGTCTCGAAAGAAAAAAAAAAAAAAGGTGGTGGAGGAGGAGGGTGAGGAGGAGGAAGAGGGGGAGGGAAGAGAGGAAGGGAGCATCACAAAAAGAGTGTGACATCGGACTAAGATTCTGAATGAAAAAAGGAAGATGTGTAGAAGAATGTTCTAGACAGAGAGATCACATGCCAAGGCCCCAAAAGGGAAAGTGTTGCTGAGCTTAGGAGCAGGCAGGGGGCCAATGGGGCAGGAGAGGTCAAACACTGAGGGTCAGGAGCCCAGATGTGAAGGCTAAAGGAAGGGATGATGTCAGGGGTCCACCAAAGCTTGGAACAGGGGGTGGGGAGTGGGGGGTTGATGTAATCTGTGCTGCATTGAGACAAGGACCCTGGCTGTCCATGGGTATGACGTCATGGGGGTCTCAGGCATAGACGCTGGAGACCCCGAAGGACTTTGCTACACCTTTGGGGATTACTTCCACAGGCCCCTCCTTCTTAGGTGACTGCCCCTCTATCATCCAATTCTTGCCGCTAATGTTTGCACAATACCTACTAAGTGCCAGGAGTGGGAACTGTTCCTACTAGGTATGTAAGGTGAACTCCCTGGTCACCAGTGGGTGGGTGACAGGCGCCTGAACAGCACCTCTAGAGGACAAACCTCAACTACAACCTATGCCTTGGCTATATAGCATGAAGATCCTCCTTTGGACTGTTTCTAGGGACAGCCCCCCCACAAGTCCCATCTAGCTGTGATGCCTTCAAAATGGCCCACAAAAGCAGAGTTTGACTGCAGGGCTTCCGCTCAGTCAGGCTGGCCTCTGGCCTCCTGAAGCTTTACGTGCCTGTGTACAGCCACAGCCACTCAATAGATTTGTGGTCCATTAAAATAGAGAATTCAGTCAGGCATTGTGGCACATGCCTTTCATCCCTGCACTCGGGAGGCAGAGGCAGGAGGAGCTGTCCGGGTTCGAGGCCAGCCTGGTCTACGTAAGTTCCAGCACAGCCAGAGCTACATAGGGAGACCTTGCCTCAGAGAGGGGTGGCACGGGGCAGGGGTGGTGTGTGGGGGGGAGGTGGGTCAAGAGACTATGAATTCATTCCTCAGAGGGCAGAGAGAGGTCACTCAGCTGAGGTCAGCGTCACTCAGCAAGTCTACTGGCTGGGCTTGCTGAGACACAGCTGTGGGGCAATCAGGCCAGGCCTGGGCATTCTCAGCAAGACGCAAGGCCCCTGCCATGAGTCAGAGGGCCTGACGCCATAGGTGGTGGCTGCCAGGCAGTGGCACACTGTGGGCCCTTGGGCAGCCCCACGACTTGGCACCCTTGTACCTTGTCCACTTCAAGGCCTTAGGATGGTGTCAAGAGAAAAGCCCGGTGCAGGGAAGGCTGCAGATAGAAACAGGAGAAGGGGTCCAGGTGTGCGGGCGCACACAATTCACAACGCCAACCAGCAGGTGGGCTCCTGCTACAGGCTGTGCAGGGAGCATCGGGAGACAGGCAGAAAAGAGGGAGGACCACGCCAGAAGAAGACCCTAGTCTACATTCTCATGTAAACTCTTCCACTAAGACACACCCTTGAGCAAGTCCTGATCTCGCCGGGTCTTTGTTTTTCTCACCCGTAGACCGAAGACCACGCTGGCGGCTTTCTCGGAGATTGTCCAGTAAAACAATAAACTTCAGGGATGAGCCTGGCTCCTCAGTTAAACCCTGGCCTGGCATATACGGAGCATCACCAAAAGATAATTTAAATAATTAGTTATTAACCTCAGTTTAGTTACAGAGCCTGATGCTCGCACAAATGAGACCAAGTTCCTACTAAAACTCAGTGACCCAGCCAGGCGTGGTGGAGCACACCTTCAGTGCCAGCCAGCACTCTGGAGGTGGAGGCTGACCGGTAGAGCTTTGTGAGCTTGAGGCCAGCCTGGTCTACACAGGATTTTCAGGCCAGTTAGGGCCATAGGGTGAGACACTGTCTCAATAAGTAAATAAATAAGTAAACAAATAATTCAGTGTGGTTTTGATTTTGTTAAAACTCCCATTAGCCCTGTGGCCTCTGCTTCGCTGGGCTATGAGATTCCAGCTTCTGTGGTTTTATCCAGATTCACTGACAGGCCTGACCTCTCCAGGAAGCCAGATTTCCATCACACAGGGAAAGTACCGTTGTTATTCTCATTTTTCAGAAGGAGAAACTGAGTCTCAGAGCAAAGTCTCAGGCAGACAGCTGCTGTGAGGTTAGGGACGGTAACTACCTCAGGCACTTCTCCTACCAACCCAGCTTGGGGGTGGGGTGGGGGGAGGGGGGGCGGTCGTTGGTTCTTCTGGAACAATTCCACTGCTCAGAGGAGTAGCTGGAAGCCTCACAAAGGCTGGGATTGGTCCACTATCCCACAACCAGACAGTGTCCGAGCAGATCCCGAGGAGAGGGAGGAATTCGGAGGGAGCAGGGGTGAGTGGAATGAGGAAGGCCACCGCTGAGGCAGTGACCTGAGCCTGGAGCCCGAGAAGAAAGACACTAGCGAGAATGGGGTGTCCAGGTGGGACGGGCAGCAAGACCCAGAATGGTGGACCTACAAACAGGCAGTAGGGAAGAGCTTAGGGGGTAGCTGGAGCAGGAAGAGGAAGCTAGGGAGACAGAGGCAGCTATGTACGCCCCAGGCCTGTTAAGGGACCTGGCCCCCAGGATGACATCGAGTCTGGGAGTCAGCCACCACCAGGATCACTCTTAACTCACAGGATCAAAGGTTCGACGCAAGCGGGGCAGCCTGCTTGGAGACAACGGATCACGCGGGGCGCGGCCCGTATGGGCCCAGTGCCTTGGTCAATGCCACCCACTTGTCCAGCAGCCCGGGACGGAAGCCTCTAGGCCTTTCCACGCAGTACTGTCGTCAGCCAAGTCACATGGGGGCAGGCAGCAGTGGGGCTATGGCGCCTTCCGGTGGCTTCTCCGCTTCCACCCCGCCCCTCAGGATACCGCTACCACGTTTGGAAAACAACCGAGGAAATCAAGTGGAAACACAAATCCGCCACCCGGTTCCTCCCGTTCCCCCGGGCCAGACACTCCCCACCCCCCCTCCACCCCCTAGCACAGGGAGGCAGAGCCAGCATAGCTTGGTTTGCTTTGGCGAGGCCCCGTGGGCACTGTGGCTCTTTCCCAGAATTCCCAGCAGCTAGGCCTATCACCCAGCCCGTCCTCCTCAGAGGAACTTGGGGCACCTTCCTTCTTCACCCCCAACCGTCTAGACTCGGGAAAATGACCTGCCTGGCTTTTCCCAAAGACAGACAATCACCCTGGTCAGGTCCTTTCTTCTGCAGCTCCGTGCAAACTGGCAAGTGCTGAGGAGGTACCCTCTTGCTTTCCCATGGGCCAGATTGGAGAAGCTGACCCCATTTAGAAGACAGAAATTATGGATGGCAAGAAGGGTCCCCGAGGCCACACATCTCTGGTCAGAAGTCCCTTAGTCCACAAGCACCTGCTTCACTGTTCCCCAGTCTGGCCACCTCACCTTTCCCAGCTTGACCTCCCCTAAACACTTCCAAGTCCCTACTAACTCCATGCCTGCTACTTCCCTTGCCCAAGTCTGGCTCTGGACAGACTCTTGCTCATTCTTCAAGGCTTAGCTCCACTGTCCTCTGCCATGCTCCGGATCTCAGAAGAATTCCACCTGCTGCCCCTTGTGTGTGTGTGCACAGCGTGGATGGTATCAGTGTGCGGCATCTGTGTCCTTACCCTGTGTCTGACCAAGGGCAGGGCCCAGTGGAGGTGGGCAGAGGGCATGAGCAGTGGCGACGGTGGGCAGGATCGAGCTTGGGAGACAAGAACATTCTCGAAAGGTCAACTCACAGTGTGGTGCCCTTCACATACCCTTTAGGGTTCCTTCTTCCTGCTCCGGGCTTAACCACAGTAGTCAGTGTCCCCAACCTCTCCTGGGCCCCAGCTTCCAGGATGCAGTAAGGTTCCTTGCTAAGAAGTTTGTTGGGGTGTGCAGTCGGGGGGAGGGGGGAGGGGAGGCACACTTGTGGATTTTAAGTCCCTTCCTACCAGGGATGCTGTGTGTTTCTTGGAGGGTCCGTCCCAGCACGATCCCTAGTGCTCTGCTGGGGTTGGCCATTTAGAAAGTGGACAGAAGTATCCAGATTTCAGACCAAAACAGAGTCCAAGAAAGAGGGGATCGGAGCCCTCAGAAGGGGTTGGTGGATATGAACAATGGCTTGTGGGAAAAACTGCTGTGGCTGATGACCAGCCATGAGGGTGATGAATTCGAAAGCTTCATGCCTAGATCATTCAAGAACAGTGGGGCCATTGATGTGCAAGGAAGTGGTGGGGACAGGATGGTGACACAGGTTTGGGACATGGATATTTCGGGGCTAGAGGCAACTCTAGACATCCCCTATGAGGGAGTGGCAGGCAGATGAAGAGCAGCCACCTAGTCAGGAAACCTGGGACCAGGGCCTGGGACCAGGGCCCGCAGGTGGCAGGAGGCTAAGGCTGGGGACTCTTCAAGGTCACAGGTGTGAGGTTTGTGCTAAGCTGGTGGAACCCAGAAGGGAATGGCCCTCACTCTCCACCCTCAGGAGTTTGATGTCCTAGAGAGATGGACATGGCCACAGTCCTATCTGGATCTTAGGAGTGCACAAAGGCATGGTGGGGACCCTGGGGAGGAATAAGGGGGACAGGGAGGAGGACAAGAAGCAATAATGCCAACATTGTCCCAAATAACCTCCTCTGTGTCAAGGGCAACCAATGTAAGCCTGGCATGTAGATGGAGTGGCAGGGTGCTTCCCGCCACCCGGGAGGGCTCCTGGCCACTGGCTAGCTTTACCCAAAATAATTACATGGAAACTGTATTCTTTTAAACACTGCTTGGCCCATTAGCTCTAGCCTCTTACTGGCTAACTCTCACATCTTGATTAACCCATTTCTATTAATGAGTGTAGCACCACGAGGTGGTGGCTTACCGGGTAGGATCTTAACCTGTGTCCATCTTGGAGAGGAGAGCTATAGCATCTGGCTCACTGCCTTCTTCCTCCCAGCATTCAGTTCTGTTTACTCTGCCTACCTAATATTTTGTCCTATCAAAGGCCAAGGCAGTTTCTTTATTAACCAATGAAAGTAACACATAGACAGATGATCCTCCTCCATCACTGGCAGCCATCATCCAAGGTCCAAGCCACGCTGTGGTAAGGATGTTAATAGGATAACTGATTCATAAAACCGAGACCTGGAGATTAGAGAGCAGCATGCTGATTTCCTGACATTTGAGAATTACATTGTAATTAGGCGAAAGAACACCTTGTTTAGCGAAAATGCAAATGAAGATTCATTTCAGCACAACTGTCCTTCAAGGAGCAGTGTGAGTGTGCACCATGTGTAGCGTGTGTGTGGTCGTGCATGTCACGTGCAAGCACACGGAAGAGTGGAAAAGAAAATGGTAAGGCAATAGACCTGATGAGGTCAAATGGCGACCTTTGTGGTGCATTTGAATTTTTGCGCTATTTTAGTGGGCTCTTCTATCAGATATATTGCTTAAAAATAAAAGGAGCTGGAGAGATGGCTCAGTGGCTGAGAGTGCTGCCTGCCTTTCCAGAGGCCCTGAGTTCAACAAGCACCCTCGTGAGGCAGCTCACAACTGCCTATAACTCCAGCTTCAAAGGGCCACACACCCTCTATGGCTGCCCCTCTCCACATGCGTATACGTAAATAATAAAATAATATTTTAAAAATCTAAATAAAAAACAGAACCTACAGGACAATAAAGTACTATATTAAAACAAAGTCCAAGCGTTGCCCCTGGTTGATAAATGACTCTGAGAAGGATCAAGCAGACTGGAGGCCGTGTTGGAGCCCAGCCCTTCCGACCAGGACTTTTCCCAGAGACAGGGAGGGAAGGGCAATGCCAGATGTGCTGAGGCCCAGAGACCCATCCTGTTGCAGGCAGGTTGAGGCGTGGGTGGTCTAGAGTCTCTGGTGGCTCTTACTGACTTCAAGCCCTTTGCACTCCCTGTATGCCCCATCCCTTGCTGGCTGGTCGGTTTGTCCCACACATAAGCTAAGGGTAGAATGGGAGAGGCCTGCTCTTCACCCTTGCGCAGTCCAGCGCATCCTGTCCCTAACCCCCCGTCCAGCTCATCCAGTCCCTAACCCCTGTCCAGCGCATGCTGTCCCTAACCCCCTTCCCCTACGTGGTCCTCCAGTGAGCTCACACCACCCCAAGTGTGGGGTGAAGTGTGCCTGAGTCAAAGCTAAAGCTGAAAGTAGGTCAGGGTCTCAGACAGACCAGAGAGGGCTTGCCACCCTGGCTGCCATCTGCTTGTCCCCCTGGAGTAAACAATAAACCAGCAGAGAAGGAGAGCTGGGTACTACACCCTGCAACCCTGGAGGGGCAGCGAGCTGGAGTCAACTTACCCAGCTCAAGAGAGCTACCTGGTCTACTTTGCCCTACCCATCTAAGCTGTGGCTTTCCCTTGGAAACTTGACCCCGTTGAAGGGAGAGTTTCCCATTGTGAGAGTCCGCATCTACCTTTGTTCTCCATCACCCTCGGAGCTGGTTACTAAGCTCCCTCCCACCCGCACACCGCTGCCCAGGGCCCTTCGCCTGACTCCCCTACAGACTTCTTAAATCCGTCAAGCTCACTGGTGAGTCTTGGATTCATGAAGTTGTCAATGTGCTCAGAATCCTCAGTGTCCCCCACTGACCACTAATAGAAGCCCAAACATTCGCCTGGGATTTCCAGTCTGGTCCCAGGCAGGCAGCCACTGTTGTGAGTTGGTATGGAACAGCCCCTTCATGCCTTGGTCTAGGCCACACAGGAAGAGGTGACACTGGGTGCTAGAGAGAGAGAAACCTGGTGGAACAACAGGGAGTTGAGGCTCTGGAACCAGGAGGGAGCTGGGAAACTGAACAATCTACCATTGGCCGCATGCTACCAAGGCTTTGGAGCAGGGATTGGCTGCTGACTTCAACTGGCGGCAAACGCAGAGGCCAGCACAACCTTACCTGTGCTATGAGGAAAGCAGTTTCCCCGCTCTCTAGTCAGTTCCTCAACTCCTTTCCGTCCTTCAAAACTCAGCCCAGACACTACCTCCAGAGGGTTCTTTCCTGTGTCTGTCAAGTTCCCACTCTGACCTGTTACCCGCTAGGCTAAGCCCTCCTGAGACAGAACCCTGCAGGCTTAGGAACCCGCTTTCTAAGTGGGGGCTGCCTCGTTATCTCAGCTGTCATCTTCCCTCCCTCCCTGGCCTCAATTCTTCCCTTCTATTTTGTTTTGTTTTGTTTTGTTTTGAAGCAAGGTTTTCCTCTGTAGCCCAGGCTCCTTTAGAACTGAGCAATCCCCTGCCTCAGCCTCCTGAGTTCTGGGATTACAAGCATGGGCCACCGGGCCCAGCTTTCCCCTCTCTGTCTAAACTAGACTTAGACGGTAGCCTACTACGCTCTCCTCCAAGGGCCATGAGGACACCTGACACGACACCTCCTCTTTTTAAAAAAATGATTCATTTACTTGATTTATTAATGTATATGAGTAATGTTTTGCCTTCATATATGTCTGCACCATATGAATGGCTGGTACCTGTGGAGGCCAGAAGAGGGCATTAAATGCCCTGGAACTGGAGTTACGGAAGGTTGAGAGCCTCCCTGCAGGTGCTAGGAATTGAACCCAGATCTTCTGCAAGAGCAGTAAGTGCTCTAAACCCGAGCTGTCTCTCCAGGTTGTTTTTTGGGTTTTTTTGTTTTGTTTTTTTTTTTTTTTTGAGATAAAATTTCTCTGTATATCCCTGGCTGCCCTGGAACTCACTCTGTAGACGAGGCTGACCTCGAATTCAGAGAACCAGCTGTTTCTGCCCCTCGAGTGCTGGGATTAAAGGCCTGTGCCACCACCGCCTGCCCTCTCTTCCTCCTAATCTAAGGAGGAAGCTTCCTGTCTCCTTCCCTAAACTCCAATCCTTGGTGGGCAATGCTCCCCGTTCTGCAGTCATTACTCCTCCTCTGAAGACTTCCCTGGCAGTTTTTCAGGGTGCTTTATTTTTTCAGATTGTGCTTCCTGAAGGGACACAGACTGTGCCCCCCAAAACCAGTCTCCCTAGCTCCCTAGTAGAAACACACAGTACTCTAAGTGCTCATCAGTGGACTGGGAAGATATGGCCGGTGCTTGCAGACTGTGGCAGATTAGCAGAAGCCCCATTCAGATGGGCCTGTCTATCACAGCGAGCACTCCCCTGAATCCCGGGGTAGGAGATGCATGAGGAGTAAGTCTGATGGGCACGGGCACAGGCTGCATGCTGCTCCATCCGTGCAGCAGAGGAGTAAGTCTGATGGACACAGACTGCATGCTGCTCCATCTGTGTGGCAGAGGAGTAAGTCTGATGGGCACAGACTGCATGCTGCTCCATCCATGCAGCAGAGGAGTATGTCTGATCGGCACAGTCCCAGGCATGCACTGACGTGAGCAGGCGTGTGTATGGGAAGATGAGCCCCCTCTGCACCACAGATAAGATGTAGTGGTCATGCAGTCACCACCGTCTCTGATCCATGAGCAGGCAGAGACAGCGCACCCTGTGTATTTGCACGGACACACCTGCACACAAGTACAGACACCCTGCCTCTGTATCTGTTGCAGGTGTCAGCACGCTGTCCACTGGGGGCCACAGGGATCTCTCAAGGGCCTTTTCTTTTCTCTTAAAGAATTACTGATTTTATAAATGAGGGGGCCACACACGTACAAAGAGAGAAAGACAGAGCGAAAGCAAGCAAGAGCGTATGTGTGCCTTGGCACCTGAGCGCAAGTCAGAGGACAGCTTGGAGTCGGTCTGTTGTTCCATCATGGGGTGTCCCAGGAACTGAACTCAAGTTGTCAGTCTTAGCAACAAGAGTCCTTACCTCTGAGCCATGTCACTGGCTCCTTATACTATTTTTTTTTAAAGATAGGGTCTCATGTAGCCCAGGCTGGCCTCAAACTCCATAAGTAGTCAAGGATGACCTTGAACTTCTGATCTTCCTGTCTCCACACCCCAAGTGCTGGGGTTACAGGTGTGTGTCTCCACACCTGGTTTACACACTTCTGGAGATAAACCCAGGGTTGATGCCCATGAAGCGGGCACTCTACTAACTATGTTATATCTGCAGCCCTCTCAAGGGTCGTGAAATCCCAGAGTAAAGGCTACCTTCATCCACAGCAGTGTCTCACAGCACAAGAGAGGCAGACCCTGCTCTTGTTCTCCCCGTGTCCTCATGTGGTCCCCTTCCACATTCCTATCTTCATCTTCCCATGTCTCTCTTATACATGGGGAATCAGAGAGCGCCCAGGCCTGGGGGAGGGCAGAGCATCTAGACAAGTGGCAGGATGTCAAGGCGACGCGCTCCAGGGGTGGGGGCTGCTCTGGGAGGCTCCTGGTTTATACGGCTACAATGGTTCTGGGTCTGGTCTCTGACACCTCCTTCCTAAAAAGCCGATGATTCTAGGCAGCTCCAGACCTCCCTCTAGCCCAGCTGGCCTCTGGGTAGCAAAGCGGCCGGGCACAGCAGCGCCATAGAGCAGTCACTGTGATGCAGTGGGCTGACAGGTGTCTGCCCTACAGTAAGTGTTCCATAAACATTAGCAGCTGGCCTTATGAGCTAGAGGGGGTGGCATCCAAAGTCCCTGTCTGAGCTAGAGGCTGGGAGGTTCATGACGATGAGCTGGGACAGACAGAGAAGGAGGGGTGGCTCCTGGCCTCTGCATGGACACGCGAGACATGCGCACATGCTCCAAGGTGTACCAGGAAGCAAGCAAAGACAGTGAGTGGCCAAGCCCCGTGGAGGAAGAGAGAATGGTGACGGGCCCTATCTATATGAGAGCAGAGAAATGGGTGGAGCAAGCTCTAGACAGAAGGACCACCTGAACAAATGCCCAGACATTGCTGAGCACCATGGTTGGGGACAGTCACTGTGAAACCCTCAGACTCAAGAAAATCACTACCGCGTAAAGTAGCCCAGAGACAGGTGAGCTAGCCTTGTCCCTGTCCCCCATCACTGTGCACAGGAGCTCCCACCCCACTCAGGAAGTGATGCCCCTTCAAGCTCTGTGCCTTTGTTTACATTGCTTCCTTCCAAAGATGTCACCGCTTCTTAGAAGCACGGGCACCTAGTTTGTTTTGTCTATTATCATCAACAGACAGACCTAAACTAATGGGAAACTCGCACTAGTTGAATGAATGAATGGATGGATGAATGAATGAAGCAACTGTCACATCTCAATGCGGATGAGTCACCTGATGACTGGAGCCAATGGCATGTGACCACACCGCACAACTCAGAGAACATCACCAACACGCAGCAGCAGGCCACCATGAAGCCTAGTTGCCACCGCGGCCACAACCACGCAGAGAGTGACTTTCTCTCCTTGTACCCCTCCCCACCCAGCCACCACCCACGCACACTTTCTCTCTTGCCTGGGGCAGCTGGTGGGAGGGGGCTGGGCCAAACTGGCGACTGGGGGAGGCTGGGAAAGTCCAGGCTGTCTCTCCTGGGGGGGACGGGGGCTGTGTGCTGGGATGCTTACGGGGATGGAGGAAGGGAGGGTCGACAGCCCTTACAGCTGCGGTCCCCTTCCCAGCAGCCTGCCCGGGCACAGAAAGGTCTCTTTGTTCTCTGCCTTTAAAGGCTAAGAGAAACACTTACGCATGGCAAATTAGCCCAAAAATGTATTTCTCTAAAGCACCCGATTGTCTCCCCAGCCTGCAGCTGCAGGGAAGTCCCAGGGAGCTGGGGAGGGGCAGCTTTGGGGTGACCCTGGGGGACAGAGAGAGGAGGTGGGGAAGAGGGGCCGTCTTGCCTTCCTGCCTCTGCTCTCAGACTTCCAGTCACAGAAGGGCACAGCTGGGGAGGGTCTCGGGGTTAGGGAGACAACCCAGCCTTGTATTACAGAGAGGGAAACTGAGGCTGAGAGAAGTCATACTGCGGTGGGGAGCATTGACCTGTGGCAGGAGAGTTCCCTTGGACTGTTCTCTCTGCTTTGTCCTCACTTGGGCCAAGAGGTTCCCGGACCCCATGATCAGCCAAGTCAGCTGCCCTAGGTACGGAAGAAAAAGGAGCCTGCTCATTTGGCTTATCCTCTGCCCACTCAGGGTCAGAAGGGGGACGAGGCCACACCTACCATGGCTACTCCTGAGCCTGGAGTTGCTCTCAGACACCTGAAGGCTGACAGAGGCCGAGGTTGAGTCCACAGAGGGAACCCTCCCTAGGGGCGGCAGGAAGGTCACCTTGGTCAATGTACGAGCAAGTCAGGTAAGGAGAAAGTTCCAGAATTCCACACAGTATACTCCTGGAACCAGCTCTCTGTGGACCCTGCCAGCACAACTAGGTTCCCAAAGATGAAGAGGGCATAGTTGTGTCCCCAGCGAGCTCACAGTCCTATGAGGGAGACAGACAAGAAATGGTAACAAAAGTGTCCCACTGGGAGAAACCCCATAGACAGACCCAAACCAAGCTCCCCAAATCCAGGGAAGCCTATATGGAGATCTTTCCCAAAGAGGGGTTCAGGCCTTGAGACTAAGAGGAGGAGGAGGACCATGACAAGGTGGCTCCCGACAACCACTTTATGACAACCACCTCAGACCCTGATTCTGTAGGATCCATAGATCATTTCTGAGCCCAGCCTGTGGTGGACAGACAAGACAGACCGCATCCTGGGGTGGAGGTGGGGGCTCATCCACCTGCTGGGTGACATGAGTTTCATGTGGGAAACTGCTCAGATGGCACAAACTGCCCCCAAGGAAGGTTCAGCTCTGTGAGATGAGCAGATTCTTCTTGTAGACCAGGCTGGCCTCGAACTCACAGAGATCCTCCTGCCTCTGCTTCTCAGAGCTAGAATTAAAGGTATGCACCACCACTGTCCAGCATGTGTAGTTTATTTTTATTTTATTTTATTTTTGCCTCAGGGTCTCTCTATGAAGTCTTGGCTAGCCTGTGATTCGCTATGGAGACCAGGCTGGCCTCAAACTCAAAGAGATCTGCCTTTACGTCCCAAATGCAAAGATTAAAGGTGTGTGCCACCACACAGACTTGTAAGTGTAATATTTAAAAGCTAAAGAGCATGTGTGAGTGTGCAAATGAGTATGAATGAGCGGATGTGTATCTGAGTGTCCTGTGGTTGCATGCAAGTGTGTGAGGTTGTGCACCTATACCTCTGTGTGTGTGCTATGGTTGTATATGACTGTGTGCTCCCCTGTGGGTGTTCATGCCTGTGAATGCGTAAGCACACACTCAGGTGACTAGTGCACACACTTGCATTTGAGCGTGTACATGTCAGTGAATTTTGGGCATGTGTTTGTTGTGTCTACTAGGTGTATATGTGTGTCTCAATATATAAGTGCAACTAGATGCTTGCACAGTGTCGAGTTTCTGAATGGGAGTGGCCGGAAAATGTATGTGGAATATTCATGCTGGGGGTACACGGGTGAGTGTGGTGTGAGTGTGTACACGTGTGTGGCCATGGAGAGACCCCCTCAGGAATGCTCCTCAGGAAGGGAACCCAGCTGAGCCTCTAGGTGTCAAGGGTATGAAGGAGCCAAGCTGCCTGGGCAATGTCCTCTTGGGTGGCTGCGGAGACCATGAAGAAGTACAGGGGACTGGTCTGCTAGGGGTGAACCCTCACTCGACATGTTATTCCCTGGCTCAAGGTGACACCAGCAGTTGAGCCAAATCCTGAGTGGTGCATGGCCCCCTCTTCCAAAGTCTAGATTCTCACCTCCAGCAGAAGCCAGAGCTATTACACAAGACTGATGGACCCCGTCATAGGCACACCCTGCTGGGTGCCTGGGCTCCTCGGGCAGACTCTAAAATACCACCCCTCGCCTCTCTCACACCTTGCCTGCTCAGGAATCCTCAGTTAGCCACCAAGGGTCTAACTTCACTGGGCCCTCCCTTTCCTCCCTAGGCGCCCCATAAGGTGTTTCTCATAGGCAGAGAGTGCAGTCCTGGAGTGGGGAGCTGAGACGAGGGGAAACTTCTCCGTGATCCCTCTATAAAACAGCAGAGAAATTGATGCCAGGCTGCCCCTGTTCCTAGCAGCGTGACTCACACAGCCAAATGATGGATCAACCCAGGGACCATGGACAGCCAATGGGCAAACAGATAGTATTCAGTGCCATGAAGGACATCGTATTGTTCACCATAAAAGGGAGGCAGGGAGGCCAGGTGATGATGGGTCAGCAGGTGAAATTGCTTGCCATTCAATCCTGACCACCTGAGTTCCATCCCTGGGACCCGAAGAAAGGAGGCAAGAGAGAATCAGCTTCACAGATTTGTCTGCCAACCTCCACGTGAGCACCAGGGTGACCATGCCCACATACACACATCATGCACATGCTATGACATGGATGACCCTTGAAGACATGTGTTAAGTGAAAGAAGCCAGAAACAAAAAGACTCCACTTAAATAAGGTACCTGGAGTGGGCAAGGTGAGAGGCAGAGAGGAGAGCGGTGGTTACCAGGGAGGTGAGGGGAGCTCAGAGAGTTAGCACCTGAGAGGCACAAAAATTTCAATTTTGAAAGATGCGAGAGCCGGGAGGAGGTACAGCGTATGTTTAATCCCAGCACTAGGGAGGCAGAGGCAGGCAGATCTCTGTGAGTTCGAGACCAGCCTGCTCTACAGAATGAGTTCCAGGATAGCCAGGACTACACAGAGAAACCCTGACTTGAAAAGATGAGAGAGTTGTGGAAATGGAGGTGGTTACAGTTGCACGGTGTGAACACAACTAATGCTACTGAACACCCAAACAAGGTTGAGATGGTTACCTGAATATTATGGGTACGTTTTATACATGTACAACCACACTCAAGTGCGAGTTGGGTTTTGTTGTTTTGTTTTGTGTGTGCGTGCGTGCATGTGTGTGTATGTGCGCGCGGGTGGATGCTGGGGATTGAATCCAGGATCTCATGCATGCTAAACTGCATCTTCAGTCTCTGAAACATTTCTGGAGAGACACCAAACCGAGACAGTTTTATAAGAAAATCACTTCATGGTTTTGTTTTGTTTAAGACAGGGTCCCATGTGGTCCTTAGCTGGCTTCAAAGTCACATGTATCAGAGGATGACCTTAAATTTCAGATCACCCAGCCTCCCCTCCAGAGTGCCGTAATTATGTCATGCCATCACACCCGCTGTGTGTAGAGCAGGGAACCGAGGCCAGGGCGTCCTGCATGCTAGGTAAGCATTCTGTAGACTGAGTTATAATGTAGCGCAGTTCTATAGATTTAGGAAAGCGCCCTTGCCTTGTAACCTGTTGTGACAGAGGGAACAACTTTGACAGGTGTCACATCCCAGGATCCTACTGTCCCACGCCCGCACGTGTGCAGGCAGAGTGTGGTATGGTACCTGTACCAATGACTATGTGATTGGGTCCCCTGCGGGGCAGTTTCTTCCCCTCACTCCACTCCCATGACAGCCCAGAATCTTCAGAAAAGCCCAAGGCCCCCCAAGGGGACACCAAATGGTCAAGTGGGGTCCAGACAGCCTTGCTCTTCTTCCCCTTTTCACTTTTACTGTCACTATCTTAAGGCTTCTTCTCTGAAAATGTGTAATACAGAACTCAGATTTAAGTTATAAATGGAGAAATGGCTCTGGCTTGGGACGCAAGCAGACCTAAGAAGGTTCTCTGGGATGCTCTCTGTCCAGCCTCTGGGACACACGCCAACTGCAGCGATGGCTTCAGTCACCAAACTGGCACCTGGGGGCTGGTGCATGGCTCAGTGGCGGGGATTGCTCCTAGCGTGTGTGAGTTCAACCCTCAGCACCACCGCAAACCAAAAAGCTGGCATCTGACTTGTTTTTTCATTTACTGATTATTTTTGGATGGGGGTGCTTCACCTGCATGTGCATCCACATGCTACATACATGCTTGGTGCCTGCGAAGGCTGTAAGAGGTTGTTGGGTCCGCTGGAACTGGAGTTACAGGGGGTTGTGAGATGTCATCTGGGATATCTCTCCAGCCCCGGGGCATCTGATTCTTGTTCTCTACGCTCAGGAGGTAAATAGCTCCAGCTAGTGAGGACTCTGCATTCTGGGGTCTCTGTGCTTCACATTCTTACCAAGAAGGCTCACAGTGGGGCAAATCTGAGAAAGTAGCTCAGGCCATTGCAGGACATACATGTGGTCTCATTTGACAGGCAGGAGCTGCGAGCCTTGCGTCCTCACAGGCCCTTTCCAGATTAGCTTGATGCAGAGAGACCCATTAGCTGGTACCAGGGCTAGAAGATACCAGAACCAGGGCTCAGTCCCACCGAATCTAACCAAAAACTGTGCTATTTTCCACTGGTTTCTCCTTGCAGGGACCTTATTCTTCCTCGAGGAAACACTCCTCAGAACCACCACACCAAACATCAGCACATCTGGGCACAAACTCCAGCCCGGTCTATTCCTCCGCATCTAAATCTCAAAGTCAGTAACGCCAGGAAACCTTCCTTGGTCCTTTCCCTAGCTGGGCAACCTGTGATCCCGGGCCTTCCCCTGCTAGGGGCTCTCCCAGCAGAGCAGTGGCTCCCCCAGCAGCGAACAGGCCTGTGTGGGATTCCCCTCTGTGGGCTGGATGCTCAGCAAAGACTCAGTGTACCATAGACAGCCAGCCGGAGAGGGTACGCATGAGAGGCTTAGGAGGCCCCGTGATCCCTTTGGGCCCTGACATGGTGTGTATGCTGACCCTCATAACAGAAGTCTAAAGTCCAGGAGATGAGCATGGAGAAAAGAAGACAACAGTGACCAGAGCAGGTTTCCTCGCCCACTTAGCCCCTGAATAGAGGCAGCAGGATAGAACCAGAAAAGCCTGACAGTAGAGTCAGGGGAGTCTGAGGGAGGAGGGGCAGAAGCAGAAGTCATCCATCTCATCCCAGATGTCTCTTCATATATATATATATATACACACACACACACACACACACACACACAGGATCTCTTGTAGCCCAGGCTAGCCTCAAACTTCCTATGTAGTAAAAAATGATCTTGATTCTGATCCTCCTGCCTCTACCTGCCAAGTCTAAGCATTACAGGTGTATACCATCATGCCTGGTTTCATGCTGGGGATCCAATCCAGGTTTTGGGGGACCCCACCACGCTCCATGTCTTCACATTGGACCCATCTCTGCTTGCTTTGGTCACATGCCTGTAACCAACGTTTGCTTGGATGGTATAGGAGAAAGGGATGTGGCACATAGGGCTGTGACTGACCTCTGACCTAACGGTCACCCTGCCCAGCCACCTCTAAGCTTGTCCTTGCTAGGCCTTGGGGCTATTTCTGATCTTGGAGCATCTCCAACTACCAGTAAGTCATCACGGGTTCTCAGCTGACAGGTTATGCAAGGTTCAGGCACTGGTCATGTGGGATGGCCGGGACCCTTGTGGGACCCTACGTGCTGAAGAGGCAGCACACACAGCTCACAATGACGGATAGAGGAGGCATCAACATGCTTCCATGCTGACCTACCCACGTCACACTTATGCCCCCAACACTAGTTCAGCCACCATCACGCAGACTTAGGAGCAGCCCCACGGGGACATCTTCCTGACAGGCAACTTTCTACCAGCATATCCTGCACATGGTCAGGGGCTCCTCAACTTCTCTTCTTTTCCTGGCCCGACCTCTTCTACCCCACCCTCCCCAGTCTCTCTGCATTAACCATGTTTCCCAACCCCCAAGCGTCTCTCCACAGACGCAGCTCCAGACAGGGTCCTGACCCACATCACAGCTGAGTCCTGGCCCCAGGCCAGCCACAGACAGAGCCCTTGACACTGGCTATAGATTGTCTATCAAAGCTGGGTGATTGCCAGAGGCCTTTACCCAGCCTGACCCTGGTCCTGACCCCAGCCTGCAGCCTGACCTTAAACCCAAAATGAACACTTTACCAGCCTTGATCTTGGTGACAGACATGAACCCTAATCCTAAGTCAAAAATGAGCACTTTCCTTGGTCATAGACTAAGCCTCAAGCCCAGCCTGAACCATTATCCTCCCTCGAGAATGAATACTCACCCTGTCTCTGACAGTCTGTCTACTGAGCCCTTTTCCATAACCTACATCACCCTGATCCTTGGCCTGGACAGGACCCTTATCCTGAGTCTGGATCTTGAGTAAATTCTGACTTTCTCCTACACTGAATTTTCCCCCCATCTACATACTGAGCCCTGACCCTAGCTAGACCTATTCTTGGTCATGATCCTAAGCCCTCACCATGATGCTAGTAAGAGTCCTGGTCCTAGCTACGATCTGAGCCATGATCCTTACCTCTGACTGACTAAACTCCAATCCTGACGCTAGACTGAGCTGTGATCTTAGGCTGAGCTCTGAATAGCCGTAACCTGAGTCCGAGTCCTCATTCTGGCTATATATGGTCTTTACTCTAATTCTAAAAAACTGGGTTCCGTTTCGAGCATCACATAAACCCCCACCCTGTGAAAAATATACTCAACCATTCCCTGGACAGCAAGCTCCTAGCCAAGGAGGATCTCGGAGGATCTTGAACTTTCCACAGGTCCACATGTGGCCTTGAAAGGACAGTGGGGACAACTGTTCACACTTTGCAGGTAAAGAGTGGGGATCTCAGAGAGCCTTGGTTTCCCCAGTGTCTGGGTTAGTCAAAGACAGAGTTTGCACCGTCATAGCGATGGGCTGGTCCAGGCAGGGGACTACAGATGTTACAGAGAAGGACATGAGCAGTGGCAGGGAGAAGTCCACAGCCTCAGAGACTCCTCCAGCTCAGACAGGTCCAGGGGCTTCATGGCTCCTTCAGGAACCTTGAATTCACACATCTAGATAAGCCCAGGCCGGAGGCTGACACCCGAAGAGAGAGAGACAGGCTCAGGAGCCACCTCGCAGCCTGTGACTGAGCTGGATGGGCCCATGGCTCCCCCTCTCATGTTCAGGTGCCTTTCTTTCCCGGCCCCTCACATCTCTCAGAGGCCCAGGTGGGAGATGAGGCCCCAGAGCCAAGCTGGCATTTGGTCTTATCGTTCCGGGGGCAGCTCATGACTCTGTCTAGCATGCGTTTTCCCTCTGCCCAGGCTCAGCAGTACAGCCCAGGACTAGGGAGAGCACCCTTCTAAGTCCAGAAGGCCAGGAAGCCTGTCACCTCTAGCACTGCCCATTTCACAGACCTCAGACCCAGAGAACAGAGAGGCACAGCCAGCTGCCCCGGCAGCGCAGGCTGGCAGGGCCACATCGGAATGCAGACCCCAGCCCTGGCACTAGCTCCACTCCAGCTGCCTCAGGAGGACTGGCGGATGGTGGGGGAACCTGGTGCCAGGCAGCAGAGGCTAGGGTGGGGGAGACTGGCTGACCCCTCACACCACCCCCTCCAAGGCACCCCTGCCTGGCTCCATGTGGCCCTGCTGCCCAGCTGCCAGGACATCCGCCCAGGCCCAGATATCAATCCACACCAGGGCACTTGCTCGACTTTCTTTGCCATTCTCTTCCCTCCCCAGCTCTCTCTTCTCTCTCTCTCTCTCTCTCTCTCTCTCTCTCTCTCTCTCTCTCTCTCTCTCAACATGTCATTACAGTAGAAACAAAAAGCGCGGGGACAATGCGGGCATTGACAGCGCCCCCTCCTGCCCCTCCCCCTTCAGTGCGTGCCAGCACTCTTTCCACCCGCCCAGGGCTGGAACCACTGCCAAAGGAGCCCTGCTCATAAACAAGAGGAACCAGATAAACCAGGAACACAATAGAGGGATTTGTTGCACTCAGAATGGTGGGAACAATGTCAACGTCGCGCGCAGCTGCTTCTAAGTCCCCACCCCACCAAGTCCTGCCAAGTAGCCCCTCGCCCCCAGCCCCTCTGATTTATGAAAGGTCAGAGGGCACCATGGCTAAAGGGCCCCTTCCTTGCATCCCTCGTTAACCCTTCGGAGACAATGGTCCCTTCTCTAAGAGGTGGCGCCTGGGGGCGGGTGTCATACACAGCACTTCCTGGAGCATCCTAGGGCCGGCTGGTGGCAGAGTATAATATAGCGAGGCATGGGCTCCAAGATGCCTTTGGGGCAAGCTTCATCCTTTCCCAAGTGACAGTCTCATCGAAGGAAGTCTTGCTAGTGACCCCATATTGGGTTGAAAAGACGGCACCTGACATTGCTATTCCACTGTGCCCTTGGGGGCAACAGCCATTGCTGATGCCCACTGTGTACTAAGGCCCTTGCTAGATGCAGGAGGAGTGAGGAAGGGTGAGCTAGAGTCCCTAAGCTGGGAGGAGACAGATTGTGAGTAAGTGGAAGCCCAGGGAAGTTGGCCTGGCACCACTGGCACTGGACAGGGAATAGGGAGGGTGGCAGGGCAGAATTCCAGGGCAGGTGATGCCTGAAGAGAGGTGGCAGGAGTTGGAGCAAAGTCACCAGTTCCTAATGCCTCCCTGCTCCACTCCGTAGGGGCCGGAGAAGTCCCCATGATTAGGGAGACAGGGGCCCTCGCGGTCACCTCACAGGGTGCTTAGGAACACTGAACGAACGGTCACAATCAAGGCATGTGATGGTGCTCTGTGTGTCATGGCTACTGCTGTGTAGTTTCACTGCCATCCTGTCCTCCTCAAGATCCCCATGGCCGACCTGAGGCTCCCCTAACAATGCTCCTGACCTGATCACAACCCAGACCTTACCTTAGCTGGGATCCCTCTCCCACTCAACTACTTTGGGTTGTGTGGAGCGGGGAGAACCCCTGAAACCAAGAATCCCCGACTGGGGAAGAGAGGAATGCTGAGGACGGCAGAGGCCCAAGCAGACTTGAGACTTTCTGAAAATATCCATATTTTAGCCCCTTTGTATTGAAGCTCCAGCCCACACTGGAGGAAGGTCAATCTCTTTCCACCTCTACCAAGAAGGGGCCCTTTGACAACGCCACCCCTCCGTCTCCCATGCAGCACCCCTTCCCCAATCCTGTATGGATTCTGTGGTCTCCGCTTTCACACCACAGGTGGGATGTCTGTTCTCCCTTCCATCAGCCTGAATGAAGAAGCCAGTGTGGCAAGACAAGAAAGAAGAAAAAGCAGCCAAGTGGAAAGGGCGAAGGACGACGCTCTTCACAGTCACATGGAAAATCCTCAACAAATGACTCACAAAAACTGTATAATTAATAAGTCAGTTTAGTGCTAGGTAGTGGCACACACCTTTAACTCCAGCACTTGGGATGGGGAGGCAGAGGCAGGTGGATCTGTGAGTTTGAGGCTAGCCTGGTCTACAGAGTGAGTTCCAGAGCAACCCTGTCTTGAAAAAACAGAAAATAGAAAAAGAAATATATATATATAAAGAAATATATATAAGTCTTAAACAATATCACCAAATAAGAAGTTCGGGAAATCGGGGCTGTATTTTTTAAATCTAGTTTACAGTGACCCAGAATGGAGGAAAGGAGGTGCTGAGCCAAACAGTGATGTGCTTATCTAGAGACCGGAAACAGAAGATGAAGAGAGCTGCACACAAACACTATCTGATCCATGATAAGTTTATTTTAGACAAGAGTGTGAGGTAGCAATTTTGACACCATCTTACTCTGCATTAAGATTGAACAAATGGAGGGCCAACAAGATGGCTCATGGGATCAAGGTGCTTGCCGCTAAGCCTGGTGACCTGAGCTTGATCCCCAGAACCTGTGTGGTGGAAGGGAGGAGGCAGCTCCTCAAGTTGTTCTCTGACCTCTGCACTTGTGCACACCGATTCACAGTAATAAATAAACTGGAAAGCTGGACAAATGGCTAAACTCTCGCTATAAACAGCGAAGGGTAGGCAGCGAGTTAGAAATGGGCAGAGGAGAGAGGCCTGTGGAAGGAGCCGCTTCCCTCTTCTTGAGTGCACATAGCAATCTACCTCCCACACCTATGAAAGCAGGGTCTTTGCAGGAGAGAAACCCGGCTTGTACCATCTTAACTACAGCTGGTTCACATCACCACTAAGCATGACGGTTATCACACACTGCCAAAGACCATGCAATGACCCCAAGACCCTAAGACCATGGCCACACAATCTGTCTTGGTGGTGTTCTTCCACCAAATCCATGCAAAGAGGAAAAAAAACCACAGGAAAATAATAAGGATCAAGGCACAAAGTGTTCCATTCTTCAAACACGTCAAAGTCACAATACACAAGAGAAGACGCTGGAGGAACTGTCAGCATCTCGGGGACGCTTGGAGGGGACGAAGGAGATGCAACAACTGAATGTGGTGTTGAGTCTGGGCTGGAGCCCTTGAGAGAGGGAGAGAGGAGGAAGGGAGGGAAGAACGGAGGGCACTCATGGGAAAACTAAGGATATCTGAAGTCAGTAATTCATTCACTTAATAGTTTCTGCACCATATTGATTCCCTCCCTCCCTTCATCCCTCCCTTCATCCCTCCCTTCATCCCTCCCTTCATCCTTCTCTCCATCTCTCTCCCCATCCCTCCCTTCAACCTTTGTTGTTGGTGGTGGTTTTGGTTTTTAGAGACAGGGTTTCTCTGTACCTTTGTAGTCTGTCCTGGAACTCACTCTGCAGACCAGGCTGACCTTGAACTTACAGAGATCACCTGCCTCTGCCTCCCGAGTTCTGGGATTAAAGCCACCACTGCCCGGCTACTTCCCACCTTTTTAAAGATAGGGTCTTATGTAGCCCAGGTTGGCCTTAAATTTACTTTAGCGTTAAGAAGACCTTGAACTACTGGTCCTCCTACCTCCACCTCCTGAGTTAGGGGCCAACCTAGTCTATAAAGTGAGTTTCAGGTCAGGGCTACAAAGTAAGACCCTGTCTTTTTTTTTTATAATGATTCAATTTCATTTTTTATTTTTTTTTTATATTTATTTATTTATTTATTTATTTATTTATTTATTTTTGGTTTTTCGAGACAGGGTTTCTCTGTGGTTTTGGAGCCTGTCCTGGAACTAGCTCTTGTAGACCAGGCTGGTCTCGAACTCACAGAGATCCGCCTGCCTCTGCCTCCCGAGTGCTGGGATTAAAGGCGTGCGCCACCAGCGCCCGGCAAGACCCTGTCTTGGGTGTTTATGGGGAAACTGTTAGCATCATAGAAATCTGGGTAAAGGATTTTTCTGGAATTTTTTTGAGTGTCCTTAAAAGCTTTCTGTACTTTAAATGTTTTGCCAAACTAAAACATAAAATCAAGACAACTAACCAACTAAAACAGCCTTAAAATATGAACTGGGTGGGTGAGAAAGATGGTTCAGTGGGCAGAAGAACTTGCCACCGAGTCTGGTGATTTGGGTTTGTTCTCTGGGGCCTACATAATAGAAAGAGAACTGACTCCCATCAGTTGTCTTATAAGGTCCACACACACACCGCATCATACACACACATGAACAATTTTTTAAGGCAAAGGTTTATGAATAAATTTAACAGACGATGTGAGGGCCTATTTGTGAATCCTATACAATATTGCAGAGAGACATTAAACAAAAATCCATTGCCAAGGTCTGTTACGTTCACAGAGGAAAAGACTCCATATTGGTGAGGTATCAGTTTCCTAAAACTGTTTGACAGACTTAAGCCAATTCCAGTCCCAATAAAAAACCAGCAAGGGGTCAGAGATATGGCTCAATGGGTAGAGCACTTACCATGCGAGCTTGACAGCCTCTCGTCCCGAGAGATGGGGACTGAGACACAACAACCCCTGGAAGCTCAAGCGCTAGCCAGCGCAGTATTGGCAGTGGCAAACAAGACAGAAGGCAAGAACCTGAGGTCATCCTCCGACCTCCACACACACGGACTTATACCACCTGATCACGTGACTGGCAAAGCTATCCATCATATCAATATAGTACTCCATCAAAAAATTATGTCTTGGGCATGGTGGCATATCTCTTTAATCCCAGCACTTGGGAGGCAGAGGCAGGCAGATCTCTGAGTTCAAGGCCGGCCTGGTCTACAGAATGAGTTCCAGGACAGCCAGGATGACACGGAGAAACCCTGTCTTGAGAAACAAAACAAAAATGCAGATCAATGGACAAACGGTGCCTAAGAATAAACTCACATAGTCAATTAATTTTCAACATATGGACAGAAGACAAAGCCGGGACAGTAAGAGGCTCAGCAGGGTGCTTGCCACCAAACCTGATGACTGGAGTTCGATTCCCCAGAACCCTCGTGGTGTAAGGAGAGAACTGACTACCACATGCTGTCCTCTTACCTCTGGACATGCGCTTTGGCACAGATGTGCCCAAACACATACATCTGTACACAAACATACACTCAATAAATAAATAAATAAAAGTACTATGTTGGTTGGTTTTTTGTCAACTTGCCACAAGCCACAGA
>NC_022017.1:14762722-14763218 GCF_000317375.1 Microtus ochrogaster
AAGAGAAAAAGATTAAACAAAGCTCTTGCTCTGCACAGGACACAGCTGACGAAAGGACATTAATATGCGCTAATTAAAAAAGCTTAGTTTTGAGGCAGGGTTTAATTGTGTGGCCCTGGCTGGCCTGCAGCTCATAATGTAGACCAGGCTGGCCTCAAACTCCCAGAGATCTGCCTGCCTCTGCCTCTGAGTGCAGGGATTAAAGGTGTGTGCCACCACATCTATCTGGCCTAATAAGAAGTTTTAAAACTTGAAGACAATCCAAAAAACAGAGAAATATTTGTAAGTTGCATAGGCAATAAAGATCTGTAATCACTAAAAATATAAAGAATTCTCTGGGCTGGAGAGATGGCTCAGAGGTTAAGAGAACTGATTGCCCTTCCAGAGGTCCTGAGTTCAATTCCCAGCAACCATATGGTGGCTCACAACCATCTGTAATGAGATCTGATACCCTCTTCTGATCTGTAGGCAGACATGTAGGCAGAACACTGTATCT
>NC_022017.1:14763318-14768097 GCF_000317375.1 Microtus ochrogaster
AAACAAAGCTCTTGCTCTGCACAGGACACAGCTGACGAAAGGACATTAATATGCGCTAATTAAAAGGCTTAGTTTCGAGGCCTCACAACGATCTGTAATGAGATCTGATACCCTCTTCTGATCTGCAGGCCTACATGTAGGCAGAACACTGTATCTTTAAAAAAAAAAAAAGAATTCTCAACACTCAAGAATGCAAATTATATTTTTTAAATTTTTAAAGATTTATTTATATTACTTTATGTAAGTAAATGTTTTGCCTGCACATATTACATGTATGTAGTCATGTATGTGCCAGTTGGAGTCCCTGGAACCGGGACGGAGGATGGGTGTGAGCCATCATGTGGGTGCTAGGATCCAACAAGTGCTCTTCATCACGGCGCCGCCATCTTTCCATCCTTTATAATTGTTTTGTAAAAATCTCTGCGTGTGTGAGCTTATGTCGGGGGGGAGGGCACAGTTCAGGGCATATGTATAAAGGTCAGAGGACAACTTCTGAGAGCCAGTTCTTTCCTTCTCCCTGTGGAGGCAGCGTGTCTCCTGTTCCCACCTCACTGTGCAGCTGGCCCACCAGCTTCCAGCTCATTCTTCTATCTCTACCTCTCATAGTACTGCAGGAGTGCGAGGATTACAGCTGGCTTTTTTCATGGGTTCCTGGGATTGCAAGCATTTTTACCAACTCAACTATCTCCCTGCTCCTATTTCTGTTTTGAGACATAGTCTCACGACATCCCACGCTGATCTTGAACTCTGTGTAGCAGAGGATAACCTTGAACTTCTTGGTCCTCCCACTTCCACCTCCCAAGTGCTGAGTTACAATCCTGCTCGGATACGTCTTGCTTATGTTTTGCTGTAGATAGAACAGGGCTCTGTGTACCCCTCGGCAAGTCCTCTACCAACTGAGCCGCATCCCCGGGCCCCACCATTCTTTTATTCCCCCAGTTTTTCAAGACAGCGTTGCTCTGTGTAGTCCTGGCTGTCCTGGAGCTCACTCTGTAGACCAGGCTGGCCTCGAACTCACAGAGATCCATCTGCCTTTGCCTCCCTAGTGCTGGGATTAAAGATATACGCCACCACCACCCAGTTTCTTTCTTTTTTCTCTAATAGATAAAAGATCCATAGGTAATTGAACAAAGAGGACATGTGGCAAATAAGCATAAGAGGCACCAGAACATGAACCATTAGGGGAAAACCAACCAGAGTCTCATCGAGGCTTCTCTGTGTTTATTAGAACAAGGAACCTTGAGTACAGTGCCATAGCAGGTGCCATCCAGCTTGGGGAGAAGCTGGACACTCTCACACTCTGCTGGTAGGGACACTAAGTGGTACCGTCACTTTGTAAACTACAACAACCAAAAAAAAAAATTCTTACAAAGTTAAATAGACACAGTGTCTGACCCAGACATCGCACTCCTGGGTATTTACCTACAAGAAGAGAAACATAAGTCTATACAGTGAGAACACAAATGCCCATAGCGGTTTTGTTTGTAGTAAGTCCAAATCTGGAAGCAGCCCAGACATCCGTCAACAGACAGATGGATAAACAAATTACGATCCACCCATACAGCTTGGTGCTCTTGCACAATGAAAAGGAAGCACTCCAACGCACAGCAGTGATGGACAGCAAACTAATTACATTGCACCAAAGAAGCCGGACACTCTGCTCCCTGAAAGCACACACTGTAAATTCCATGAGAAGATTCTAGAAGATGCAGATTAACCCAGAGTGGACCAGTCCCATTAACGGCTCTCTGGGGATGGGGTAATGTTGGAGGGAAAGAATGCCAAGAAGAAAACTGGGGGAGAATTTGTGGCGATGGCTTTAGATTTGGGGTTTCTTGTGTGTCAAAGACCATCTAAGTGTATCGTAAGCCTGAGAGCCTTGTATGTCAACTATACTTCAGTGAAGCTGTGAAGAGAAAGTGTGTGTGTGTGTGTGTGTGTGTGTCTGTGTGTGTGTGTGTCTGTGTCTTTCAAGACAGGGTTTGTCTGTGTAGCTCTAGCTGTCCTGGAACTAAGAGATCTGCCTGCCTCTGCCTCCCAAGTGCTGGGATCATAGGTGTGCGCCACGGATGCTGCCTCTGCACCACCGCCACATAGCAGGAAGAGGAATTTTTAAGGCATGGGATGTGGCTCCATGGTAGATGGCAGCACTGTCAAAAAGAAAGGAGGAGGTCTCAGAGGAGCTGGAGGAAGCTGTGGCAGAATGTCTTATATGAAAGAAAATGTATTTTCCATAAAAGAAATTTAAAAATTAAAAAAGTCATTTTTAAATGGGAAAAAATAACTCACAAACTCAATCAGGGCATTAGGGGTGATGTAGGTGGGTCATCTGTCTATCTGTAGCTTTCATTGGTTAATTAATAAAGAAAACTGCTTGGCCTGATAGGGCAGAATTTAGATAGGTGGAGTAGACCCAACAGAATGCTGGGAAGAAGGGAAGTGAGGCAGACACCATAGCTCTCCTCTCCAAAATGGACTCAGGTTAAGATCCTTCCCGGTAAGCCACCACCTCGTGATGCTACACAGATTATTAGAAATGGATTAATCAAGATGTGAGAGTTAGCCAGTAAGAGGCTAGAGCTAATGGGCCAAGCAGTATTTAAAAGAATACAGTTTGTGTGTTGTTATTTCGGGCATGAGCTAGCCAGGCAGCCGGGCGGCAGGAACGCAGCCCGCCACTCATATCAATACATAGGGGCTCACTGTGTAGCTCAGGTTGACCTCATTAAGTAGTCCAGGCTAGCCATGAACTTGGGACGTGGGATCTTCTTGCCTTCACCTCCCAAGGGCTGGGACTGCAAACAAGTCCCAGCTCCCTTAGTTTAGTGCCTACTCTTCTGAGTTACCTTCAGGAGCCTCTTCCTGGCCTCCCAGGCCTGACACCTCAGGCCTTCTCAGGAGCACAGAACGGGCACACCCTTGACGGTGTAGGCCCCAACCTACCTCTGCTGCACTTCAATGTTCTACCACTCCTGTCCTCAGAGCAAAACCAGACCTGCGCAGAGACCATGTGGTGACCTCAGACCTCTGCCCCCATTGCACGCCCTCTCTCCTTCAACTCCAGTCACACTGGCCTCCCGCTATCCCTAGAACACCCCAGCCACCTCGCCCACCGGGACTTCTGCACCCACTGTTCCTGCTGTCTGGAGTATTCTTTCTGAGACACCCCTGGGCCTGACATCCTCAGAAGTTTCGGGTCTTCAGTCAACAGCTTGATCAGGGCCCTGCCTGAATCCCTTTGCTCACAGCTGTGGCCTCCCTTCTTTCTGCTTCTGACACCTCCTTGCTCAGTTTCCTCAAATCACATGGTGAAAACAATTCATCTGTAGCCCTTGTGATAGTTCAAGTCTGTGATTCCGACTACTTGGGAGGTTAAGGCAAAAGGACCACAAGTCCAAGGTTAGCCCGGGCAATTTGTCTCCAAAACAGGGAAAGGATGTTCAATGCAAGGTGTTTCCCAGCATGCACTAGGCCTTACGCTCCATCCCCAGTACTACCCTCCTCCCAGTCAATCTACTTTGGTTTTTGTTTGTTTCCTCTGGGTACAATTTGAATTGTACTACTTTACTGACCGAGCCTGAAGGGCTTGAGGACATGTGGCACGCAGTAGATACCCTAAATATCTGTGGAAGCAATGCTCCCCGTGTCCCAGTGTACACGTTCCAAGTATCTCACACATCACAGTGGCCTCAGAACCCGAACTGTGGCTCCATATCACAGATGTGGTAACGAAAGCACAGCCTCAGCCACCGGCTCTCACCCAGATGTCCCTGCTGCCTCCCCCAATGCCAGGCTTAGGTCACCCAGTCACAGCTTCCAGTCCTACTGGAACATACAGCCAGGCT
Organism: Microtus ochrogaster; assembly: GCF_000317375.1. Classification (NCBI taxonomy): domain Eukaryota; kingdom Metazoa; phylum Chordata; class Mammalia; order Rodentia; family Cricetidae; genus Microtus; species Microtus ochrogaster. Next base: position 14,767,164 of record NC_022017.1, read on the forward strand.
CCTCCGAGCAACCAGAGTCAAAGATTTGCCCTTGCCAGGTTCAGCCTCGTGTTGTAAGAACAACAAGGAGAATGGCTTCCTGGTTTTCATCCAGAGGGGAAAAGAAAAGCCAGGCATGGGACACAGACAATGCCATGTGAAAAAAATCCAGATCATTGGAGCTGGGGAATCATTGCTCAGTCAGGGCAAGCCTGAGGACCTGAGCTCAGACTCCCAGCATCTGGCACAGGGGCAAGCATCTGCAATCCCAGCACGGGGTGGAGGTGGGGCAAACACCAGACAATGCCGGAAGCCTGCTGATCAGCCCGTCTTGCTGAATCAGTTAGGCCCAGCTTCAATGAGATATGCAGTCTTAAACTAGGATGGAAGATACCTGATGTTGACCTCTGGCCTCCACGTGCATCCAGTCCCAACACATGTGCACATATCACACATACATACATGCACACACAACAACAACAACAACAAAAACAACAACAACAAAGGGAGGCATATTAAAAAGGAGGTAGGTGCGGGGCCATAGCTCAGGGTGGGCAGCTCACTGCACATATGGGAAGATGTGGGCAGAGAATGGGAAATAGGGGGGCACTGCTACTCAGATCCCTCTGACCAGTCCCAAGGACAGGGAAGATAGCACTACAATCACAATGTCCATAAAAGCAGTAACCACTGGCTACAATTAATTTTATCCCCCTTCTCCTTCAGATACCGTTTACCAAAGAGCACTAAAAATAATAAGAAGCTAGAACTTAACCAAGTCAGAAGCTAATCATAACAAAGATATAGAGACACGTGTAAAGGTTGGAGAGATGGCACAGTGGTTAAGAGCCTGAACTGCTCTTGCAGAGGACCTGGGTTCTATTCTCAGCACCAACATCAGGCAGCTGACAACTGCCTGTGACTCCTGCTCCAGGGGACCTGAAGCCCCCACTAT
>NC_022017.1:14768692-14769465 GCF_000317375.1 Microtus ochrogaster
TGGGGGGATTGGGGAGGGAAATGGGAGGAGGGGAGGAGGTGGAAATTTTTAATAATAATAATAAAAGAAAAAATAAAAGAAAAACCAAACAAAAACATGTGGCAGGGGTGGGGTGGGGGAACTCTGGAACAGTTTCCTGACAGCGAAGTTGATATGAACCTCAAGACGCAGGTAGACACACACACACATCAGTTCACACTCCACTCACAGACCGGATCACTTTCTGTGTATTTTGCTGTCAGGCAGTTACACACGAACACCTCCAGATGTGCACAAGGCTACCCAGGCAGGCACAGAGCTGAGGGTCTGGAGAGATTCACACCCAGCTGTTACACTTCCTGGATGCACGTTTGTCTTCGCTGTTTTGTTTACTTGTGGAGGAGATGTCTATCACGTGCCGCTGGCACGGTTTTTAAGTGCGAGGCCCAGAATTCCGGTTTGTCCAAAGCTCCATGATATAGAGTATAAATGAATGGGACCTGTCACCTACCCCTCCCTCATTCAGGTAGGAAACTCTCGCTGTAACACAGCAATTCCAGGCCCACTCCAAACATCCAAGGAACAGTGAGTGTTGCTATTGTCACCTGCTTCCCACGCCCATTCCCAATTCTCAGATGTCCCCTCTGCTCTCACCCTACCCTGGCTTCACTGGTGTCTGCAGGGTTAACACCCCAGTCTCCTAACAGCTGTTTGGCCCCCAAGATCTTCTAGTACCTCCTCTCCACTCCTCCAACTACGAATCTCCTATGATGCTTTAAGAGTAAACTTCAGGC
>NC_022017.1:14769670-14774427 GCF_000317375.1 Microtus ochrogaster
AGAAGAAGAAGAAGAAGAGAGAAGAAGAAACTAAGCTTCAGGGGACTGGAGAGATGGCTCAGTGGTTAAGAGCATTGGCTGCTCGTCCAGAGGACCTGGGTTCAATTCCCAGCACCCACAAGGAAGCTCACACCTGTCTGTAACTCCAGTTTCAGGGGACCTGACACTCTCACACAGATATACATGCAGGTAAAACAGCGATGCACATAAAATAAAAATAATTAAATTTAAGAAAAAAAGAATATACTTCAAAAACAGGTTGAGGTTGAGGGGTGTGACTCAGTATAGAACTGTTGCAGAGCATGGGAGGGGCTTAAGCTTCCATCCCTAGTGCCCCCCCCCACGAACTGGCACTCCCATGCATGCGCATACACACAATGTCTGTGTCATTTTCCTATTACTTTTCTAAAACTCTATGGTTCCTGGTTGTCCATAGGATAAAGCCCAAGCCCGGCACCTCACCCTCAGCCAGCCCTTCCACACACAGACTCCACCCAAATCCTTCACGTGTCTCCTTTAACCATCACTGGACCATTCTTCTGTCTAGCCCATCTCCTCCTTTAAGGTTTGACCCAAATATCACCTCCACTGGGAAGTCTTCCCTGGTTGGCCCTGGACACAGCTATGCTTACTGAATACCCCTAGTCTGACACAAAGGAACCCTTTCCCCACCGTGAGCTGTACAAACATCTCTAAATCTTCCCATCTCCCTATAAATAAATATATATGTGGGTATAACAAATAGAATTATTTGTTTATAATTATTTTTATTTTATTTTGTTTTGTTTTTTGAGGTAAGCCTTCTCTGTGCAGCCTTGGCTATCCTATAACTCTTGACCAGGCTGGCCTCGAACTCAGAGACCCACCTGCCTCTGCCTCCCTAGTGCTGGGATTAGAAAGCTGTGCATCACCGCTGCTCAGCTGTTTATTTTAAAAAGATTTTTTAAAATTAATGGGGTGTGGTGGCACTTGCCTTTAATGCCTGCACATGGAAAATAGAAGCACGTGGATCTATATGCGTTCAAGGTCAGCCTGCTCTACATAGAAAATTCTAGGAAATCTATATGGTGAGATTCTATCTCAAAAAAAAAAAAGCTTTTGCAAAATCACATGCACATGAGGGTCTGAACCCTGAAATGCGGGTGCTCTTGGAGGCTCGCTGTGTTGTGTTTTCCTGAAACAGGAGTTTCAGGCAGATGTGGGCTGCCTGACAGGGGTGCTGGGAATCAAACTTGAGTTTTCTGCAAAGTAGTATATGCTCTTAACCACCTGGCCATCTCTCCAGTTCTGGCTTTTGAAAACACTTCCATGGAGCAGATAGATATAGAGTAGCTCATTTCTACAACCCCAGAGCTCACAGGCTGGAAACCTCGGGCTTCCTGCACTCAGTCTTGTGCCCTCTGCCCTCTGCCCTCTGCCCTCTGCACCTCTTGTTAGCATCCGTCCCTACACAAAGTTTGTGGATGAGCTTGGAACGGGACTGGCCCACCTGCTCTCCACCTTTGGGGCTGGCTGTCTTTGGGGATTCAGTTCTAGACCATTGAGCCAGTTCCTTCATGGTGACCCTCAAAGTGGCCCTTCTACACTCCCCCATCTTTGTGAACCATGTCACACAAGGGGATTGACTGCCTCAGGTTTGAGATACATAATAACTTCCAGGTCAGCCTGACTACAACGTGAGACTGAAAAAAATAAAAGCAAGAAGGTGGGGCGTGTGATCACAGTGTTGGGGGAGGGGTCAGGAGATGAAGCAGCCAAAGTCAACCTGGGCTACCTGAGAACCCATCTCAAACAACAAAACAAAAATACTTGTGTGGGCTCCTGTATGTGTCGTGTGTGTGTGTGTGTGTGTGTGTGTGTGTGTGTGTGTGTGTGTGTGTGTAGACCAGAGTCATTATTGGATGTCTTCATCAATCCTTCACATTGGCTTTTTATGTAATTTACTTTTATTTTACGTGCATTGGTATTTTGCCAGCACGTACATCTGTGTGAGGGTATCGGATCCTCTGGAACTGGAGTTAAAGTTGTGAGCTTCCAGGTGGGTGCTTGAAACCAAACCCGGACCCTCTGGAAGAGTAGCCAGTGCTCCTAACCGCTGAGCCATCTCTCCAGTCCCTCCACCTTAGTTTTTGAGACGGTGAAACTGAAAGTCACTGGCGTGCCAGCAAGCCCCAGGGATCCTCCTGCCTCCGCCTCTCCAGCATGGGATTACAGGGTCAAGTTCATTTTTTTATATAAGCACTGGGGATCCAAATTCAGGTCCTCGTGGTTGTGTGACAGACACCTCATTCCCAGAGCCATCTCCCCAGCCCCTTCTTTGTGGATCCTCTGGCTACCATATTCTTCTTCCAGTATCAAAAATTTGCATAGCTCCATAAGAAACCTACACACCCTGAGCTGTGGGGCTCCAGTATTGAGAACTAGAAGATACCAGCAGTGCCTCCACGTCATGCTGTCCTCTGGTGGATAGTGCCTAACCATCTATCTGTCTAATCCTCGCTCTGGGTTCTTCCCAGCAAGGCAGAGCCAGGCTCCTGTGCCCTCACAGCTGAATAAGTTCATGACTTCTCACACCAGCAATATGCTTCTCCTGTTTCTAAAGCTAGCATCTTGCAGCCCCTGCATGCTTTTGTCAGCTGGTTCAGTACAAGGTACCTCTCCCAACACAGGGCACAGTGGCCAGAACACCATAGGACCACATGCAGCCCCTCTTGAGCCTTGAGTAACTCCCATCCCCCAACCCCCACTTTGTAGAAAAGGAGGTTCCGGCTAAGAGGGAAGGAAGAGCTGGTGCACAAAAAAAGAGACTACAGCTTGAGTTGGAAGATGGCACGGGACTGTGTGCTCCCAGATTTCCTGATCTTTCTCAGCAACCCTGCTCGAGACAGCCATCAAGCACCCCCCTCCCCCACTGCTCTTCCCTGTTCCCACCAAGACCCAGACTTCACCTCTTCCAAACACTTCATCTTGCCAGCAGTTGGGTTGGCTCGACAGCATCATCCTCTTCCACACTGACCGAGTTCCCATTACATACCAGGTAGGGAGAACAATGTATGCCAAAGTCATCAGCTTCTGAGCCACTCTGGGTGGTGGGTCCTTGTAAGGCTCCCCGAGATTTTTCTGTGGCCTGTATCCCCTGAGGATACAATACCCACCACATCTCCAAGCTATACAGGAAACCGGGCTGCCTTCAGCCCTGTGCCATCTGCATCTCTAGTTAGAGCCTCCATCCTTCCATGGGGTTTGGGAAGGAGCACGGAATAGCCTGGCCCACCTACTGTCCACCTTTGAGGCTGCCACTGAGGATTCCCCTAGAGGTCATTGGGCCAGCTCCTTCATGAAGACCCTCAGGGTGGCCTTTCTATACTTTTCCATCTTTTGTAACAACATAAAAAAAAAAATCTGTGAAAGGAAATTAACTCTTCGCTGTTCCTCTCCCTTGCTGAGCCTCTCCCCATCCTGGCTGGGAATAAGGAATTACCAAGGTCCAGTTAACTCCTGGAAGCTGCTGTGTATCAGGATGCAGGAGTGCAGGAGTCCAGCCTCCCAGCCTCTGGTGGCTGATGGTTATTATTAAGTTGGCGGGTATCTAGAATTACTGAAGAGGCAAGTGGAGAAAAATCTAGATTGGATTGGGGTGGGAAGGTCTACCCTCAGTGTGAGTGGTACCATTCCACAGGCTAGACTAAATTAAAAGAAGAAAATAAGGCCTAGAGAGATGGCTCAACTTGCTGCTTTTTATAGAGGACCAAAGCCCAGTTCCCAGCACCCATATCAGATGGTTCATAACTGCCTGAATCTGCTCACAAGTGCTCCAGCAGACACCCTCTTCTGGCTTCTGCGGGGGTCTGTATGCACACGGGCATGCATAAGAACACTCAAAAACAAACACACACATAATAAAAAATGGGGAGGAGGCACCGGCATTCATCTCTCTTCTTCCTGACTGTGCGTGAAATACGACTGGCTGCCTCAAGCTTCCTGTGGCTCTGCTTTCCGCTCCATGATGGCCTGCACCCTCCAAGTGTGAGCCCAGATAAACTGTTCCTCTCTTAGCTGCTCCTGTCAACTGGTCTGTGACAGCCTGAGACAAATACCTGACACACAGCCCAGTGTAGAAATGTTGGTATACTCTGCTGATTTCTTGGTACCCCAGGAGTCCCCTCCTCTCCAGACTCTAGCTCCCCAGTTCCCATGGTAACTAAGGCCGGTTCACTGCATAAGGGAGGAGACTGAGACCTGCCCTTCTGTCACAGTGTCATGTCCCCGACTCTTCACCACACCACCAGCCGTCAGGGAGGTGGGAATGGGATGGTCATCAGATACAGAATGCCATTGGTCCATGGGCACCCTTCTGGCCATCAAGAACTCGCCCCGCCAAAACTGCCACTGAGGACCCTGACGGCATTGCAGGTGCTTGGGCTGTCAGGTGCGGTTGCAAGCAGCCAATGGCATTCGCAGCCAGCCTTCTAGCCCAAAGGTACCGGGTACTGCCTAGACTTCCAGGAACTGTAATAGCCCTGAGCCAGGGCCTGAGCTCTAACTCAGCGGTAGAGTACTTGCCTGGAAGGCACAAGGCCGCAGGTTTGACCCCTAGCATCAAATAAACAACTAAACAAAAGAATTTGAGGCCAGCCTGGCCTACATAGCAAGTTCCAGGACAGCCAAAAGTTTACAGAGAAACCCTCTCTTGGAAGAAAAAAGAAAGAAAGGGAGAGAGAGAGAGAGAGAGAGAGAGAGAGAGAGAGAGAGAGAGA
>NC_022017.1:14774527-14809815 GCF_000317375.1 Microtus ochrogaster
AGAAAGAGACAGGATGGAAGAGAAAGAAAAGAGGGAGAAAAGAAGGGAGGGAGGGAGGGAGGGAGGGAGGGAGGGGGAAAAATAACCAAACTAAAAGCAGCACACAGTGCCTCCATCCAGGGTCGAGGGTTACGTGGCTGCTACGTTTCTTTTTCCCCTACAATGACGCTGCCAGCTGACAGAGGTTGGTGACGATGAGTCACAGAGCCACAGGCAAGGTGCCTGACTCGACCAGGTGCTCAGCACCCTCTGAGGCCCTAGTTCTTTCTGCCCCCAGTCTGAGTACACTGTTTGGTGTGACTCTTCACAGGGGGTCAGGACACCGATCTGGAGACAGATGATCTGGGCCAACTCCAGCTCAGCTCCAACCCAGGGCAGGCTAGTGCCCTCCCAGGCCTCTGTGTATGTGCCCACAAAACCAGAAGTGTGGCCTGGAGCTCCTCCAGGGTCTGCATTGGGCTGTGACATTTCAGATGACTCTGGGGGCTGCTGGTCCTCAGCAGTGAGCCAGGCTGACACCAGAAGGTGCGGGCTCAGCAGCTGATGAACTGCGCCCCCCTCCCCCCGCGACAGCTGAGCTCCCCGGTGCGCCCCTCCCATGCAGGAGTCACCTGGTGGCATGTGTCTGAGCTGACCCTGGAACTGGGTCAGAGGAACTCTTGGGACAGGACAGAGGGTACAGCTCAGGAGCACAGACTGGACTTTCACAGCCTGGGGATCTGAGTGAACCCTGGACCCCTAAGGAAAGACAGGGCAGGTGGAGGTCCCCAGAAAGCAGGGGCAGCATTCAGTCCTGACAGGCTCCAGGTTTCAGGGGAGAAAGACACACGGAAGTGGAGGGTGCAGCCGTCTGGGAATGATAAACAAGAGAGGGAGAGCCTTGGTGAGGGGTGACAAGATCAGGTCTCCCTGCTGTGTGGGGATACGTCTGTGGGAGCAGGATCTGTCCTAGGGCATTACAGCCACATGCCAGGGGCTACTGTGACCAGCAGTCCTCATGCCCTTCTCTTATATCTGAGCCTCAAGCCTCCATTTGTGAACTCTCTTTCTCTGTTTCTGTCTCTCCATCTCTTTGTTGTCTCTGTGTCTCTCTGTTTCTATGTCTGTCTCTGTCTCTCTGTCTCTGTCTCTGACTCTTTCTCTCGCATTCCTCTGGGAGTTGATCAGGGCTTGAATGACACCCCCGTCCCCTCCTTGCTATTAATTCCCACACAGAGAATAGAGCCCTTGTTCCCTCCAGAGGATGGTCAGAGCCATCCCAAGAGTCCCCGACTTAATCCCTTCTTCTGACTCTTCCCTTACTTGTCCCTCACTGAAGCCACAGAGCAGCAGGGACCAGAGTAGTCAGGGACTCTAGGAGAACAGGAGCCCCCTCCTTCCCAGGCCTCCTGCAATCAAGTCCCAGGGTGAGAAAGGAGGCCCAGCCGCACTCCTCTGAGAGCCAGACCCCTGCTACGTACCCAAAACTCCCAGACAGGCCCTGGGGACAGATCTCTATAGCCACACCTGGCCCCAGGGTCCTCAGCCTCCTCAGGGTCCTGATCCTGGGGGTACCTTCTTCCCAGCCCCCAGAAAGCCCTTTGAAGGGTAGGCCCTGGGGGATTAAGTAAGAAATAGGGCAGGACAACATCACACTGTCTGGGCAGGGCGCTGAGGGAAGGTGCTGCCTGACATTTGGAACCTCTAAGCCTGTGGGGCCCGAGCAAGGACAGGAAGTCTTATTCACTCTGGACATAAAGGCTTCAGCCCCATCAAAAAGAAAGTGGGGCTTCAAATGCCACCTCAGCCAGTCACTTCTGTCTATGGGGAAACTGAGGCCCAGAAAGGGAGAAACATAGCCCCCTTCCCTCTGCAAGTGAGTGGTTGGCACAGTTCCAGGGACCTGGCTTCGGCTCCCCTTCCTCCTGCTCTCTCTTCGGCCCCCACTTCCCTCCAACTCTCTCAGATCTGTAGGCCTGGCTATGGGACCCCTGAGCAAGTTAGCCTGGGCTCACACAGGAAGAAGAGGCTCCCACACCTACCCCACCATCAGTATGGACAATCTTTGTTGCCCGGACAGGCATGAACCCTCTAGCCCCAGATTCGTCCAGGCTGCCCCTGCCTCCTTGCCTGTGTCCTGCCACCAGCGGACAGGAGTGTTGTGGGGGCCTGGGAGCCACATCCCAGGGCAGCCAGCAAATGAACCAAAGGTAGGTAGTTGAACCGGAAATCAGAAGAGGCAGCTCAGTGCTGGGCTCAGGCCAAGGGAGAGGCAGGTGACCCAGCACTTGCAGGTGTCCAAGAGAGAAGCAAGATGGAAACGTGGGCTGGAGCCAGGTGGAGAGGTTAAACTAGGAAGACAGCCCCAGCCCGAGGCCTGCTTCGTCCTTCTAGCCTGTCACCTCTCCCCGCGGCAGTCTCATTTTTCCCAGAGTTCCCTAACGCCCAGGCAACCCTGCCCCCACCGCAGAAAAATGCACACAGAGAATGAGACAGAGAGAAAAACAGAGACAGAGAGATGAGGAAAAGAGAGCCAGAGGGAGGGAATGGGACGCAGCCTAGAGGGAGAGAGAGGTAGGGACCTTGAAGACAATGGTGGACTGGATGAAAGGAAGCAAGGACAGGGAGACAGCCTCAGACAGACCGACCACTAAGAAAGGGAAACAAAACCAGATATATCGGCACACTGTTTTAATCCCAGCACTCAGGAAAGCAGAGGCAGGTAGATCTCTGTGAGTTCAAGGCTAGCCTTGTCTATTACATAGGAGAGCCAGGATTACATAATAGAGAGACTCTGTACAAAAAAGGAAAAGAAAAGAAAAGGAGAGAAAGGAAGGGAGAAAGAAAGAGAAAGAAGGGAGAAAGAGAAAAAGAAAGAAAAAGAGAAACAAAGAAAGGAGAACAACAAACAACAGATTATGGCGTCAAGTAAGAGAGGCAGAAAAAGGAAACAGTAGAGAGAGAAAGAAATCGAAATGGAGACAGAGTCAAGAGGAAGAGATTCTAAGGTGGACCAAGGGAGCAGAGATAGCTCCAGGCAGAGCTGGGACCTCCCAGGCTCCTCTGTGCAGGACAATACACTGCTCCTGCAGCCCGAGTACACCGCTGCCAGCCCCTGTCCCAGACAGGCCACAGGAGAGACCTATCTGCTTGGTGGAAGTTTTGATGCTGGGCAGGGGCCGGGGCATGGTGGCTTTGGAAGGAGCATGCTCCAAAAATGTCCCTGCAACCTCCATCTTCATAGGTGAGCTTTTAAAATTACAGAGTTCTACCCAAATCTGTAATTCCAAATGGGTCCTGGGAATCTATATTTACAAATTCTCCAAAGAGTTTGTTGTGACCCCTGGTTTGGGGGCTCCCTTGGCAGCTAAAGAAAGTGGCGGTGGTCAGAGAAGAGCTGTACTCCACCTGAGATCACATAGCAATTCTCAGCAAAGGCCTGACCTCCCAGGAAAGCTAGTAGATAGATCCCAGCCTGTCCTTCACCCTGCAGGGGGGCTTCCGGGGGGGGCAGCACCCACAGTGCTTCCCTCTGTCCCTCTATCAAGGTCCAGGCACAGCTCCAGGGGCTGCTGAGGCAGTAGCCACCCAAAAACCCAGAGAAGAAAGGAATGGGTAGGGGTGGGATTTCTGTCCTGTCCGTGTCCCCCATCCTACCCCACTCTGTCACCACCCACGTCCTCAGAGTGCCAAGGCCTGAGGCTGCAAGCTCTCACCAGAATGGAGGTGGAGGGCGGGACAGGAGGGAGGAGGGGAAGACACAGGGGCTTCCTGTCTCCCCCCCTTGCCCTGACTCCCTGGGTTCAGGGCTGGGTCCCCTGGAGGGGCGGGTGGCATCTGAGGCTGACAGATCTGCCCTGTTCTTCCTGATTGCTGGGCGAAGGGGTGGAGCAGGCTCAACTCTCTATCCCCTCCTCCCCTTGTTTAGATACCGGGGGCCTGGTTCCCCAGTAAGTTATGCCCCATTCCAGGGCCCCAACTCCAGGAAAAGAAGAGTTCAAGATCTGACCAGTTGCCTCCAAAACAGAAGGGACCCCAGAGAAGGCTGGCCGCTAACCCTCGGCCAGCTCCTGGTTCCCCCTTCCTCTCTCCAGGAGGTTTCATTGAGTCGCTAGTATCGTTCCCTGAACACCACCATGCACGAAGCACCACCACCCTCTCCTCAGGGGAGGATGGGCCACGTCTACAATAAACACATCATCACAAGTTGCAATGCGCAATAAAGGGAAAGTCCCATGTACACTGTTGGAGGGGAGTTCTGGTACTGGAGGATCATGGGTTTGTCTGTAGACTTGACCATTATGCTGAGTGGTAAGCAAGGAACCATTTGGGAGGGCACAGTTGGCTCCTGCCCCACAGTTTGCAGGAATGCCATGACCCAGACCATGGGACAGGTCTACAGGGAAGGGAGGGGCAGAGGATTTTTAGTGCGGTATCTCCATGGTCAATGAGCTCAGTAAACACTTATGAACGGCTGCAGTATGCTTACACATTTAGGCCGGAAGCAGCAGTCTAGAGGAGACACAAAACCAGTTGCATGCTTCTCCCTGTAGGACCTGAAGACCCCCGATGTTGACTGCAACAGAGCACCTAGAGATGACAGAAGCAAGCTCTCTTCTTATAAATGAAGGGGTGCACCTATAGGGCAGCTGACTTCCCCAAGGTCACACAGGGACCTTAACAGAGTCAGGAACAGTTCCTCTCATTGCACCTGCCGAGATACTGTCTGCAAGACTTGACTCTGGACCGAGGCCCACACAGCAGGCACTCAGTCTCTGGTTTCTCAGCTCATGTGGAGAGACAAAAGACCAGAATCCATGAGGCTGGGGTGGGTGGGCTTCCTTCAGTCACACCACGGGAAGCACAGCTCCTTGATATGTGCACATTCCCCTCGCGGGCCTGTCCCACAGACCCTGTTTTTGGCACAAGGGCTCTTCACTTAGGAAGGGACATGATCATCCAGGCCTTTTAATGTAGCTCATTAGCTGCCGTGCCTGGCCAATGCTGGACACACTAACTCACATTCCAAGTGACCCAGAGATGGCAACACCCTGCCCGGGTTTGCCCCAGAACTGCACAGAGCACTTGCCGTTCCTTGCTCCCGTCCACCTTTGCAACAGTCTCATAAGACAGGTGTCGCCATCCTCATTTTACGGATGAGGAGACCAAGGCACAGGGAGATTAAGTGGCTTGACCTGGTAAGTAGAACAGAGATCACACTTGATCTCTGGTCTCTCTGGCTCTGCTGTCCCGGCCTCCATACCACTCAGCTCCCTTTCTCATAACAAAGTGATCTCATCAAAGTCACACAGATGCCAAAAGCCCTCCGATCACCCCCCTGTCACTTCTAGGGGACAGAGGTAAACCATGCGAGAACAAAAGTAATAAACAAGTGTCCTGGGTTCAATTCACACCCAGCCTAGTCCTGGGTGGGACCCTGGATGACCGAGAAAAGTGACACGGGATCCCAGGGGAGGGAGCAGCCAGCTGCTCATCTCAACAAGCCCCTCGCCCAGCTGCTGGCAGCTGGCTGTAGACAGACTGAAACCTCAGAGGTCACGTGTAGCCTCCCCTGTACGAACAGCCCCCTGTGTCCACAGCCATGTCTCTCTGCTCCAGGCCTCCGTCCCTGGTCCTTCCCTCCGTCTTCCCTATTCCCTTGCCATGCACATCTATCTGTACAATGTCACCTAAAAAGCATCTGGAGCATAAGCAAATGAACGAATGAACAGAAAAGCAATCTCTAATAAATCTGTAAGTTCTTCCCTTACCCTCCAGACAACAGAGCCCTCCCTTGGGTATGTCTTCAGAAGACCTGGAGGCAAAAATCACAGTGATGTCCAGTCCCATAATCACATGACTCCTGTCACCTGCTTCCCTTTCTGTGTGGTTCAGCGGGCTGGGACCCTGCTCCTGCTCTGTCTGGGTTAGCGGGAGCAGATTCAGGGACTCCTGGAGAAAGCAATTTGAGAGGACTAGCAGCAGTGACCACTGTGAAGCTCAAGATAATGGACAGTCACCTGTGGCAGAAGCTAGCAACAGTGACTGCCACTGACGGGCTCCACCGTGATCCAAGGACTGTCCTAAATGTGTACCAACACGATCTGCTTTAATCCCAAGCTCAGCCTAGAAGCCAGCCTAAGAGCCAGAGGCCGTAAGCCGTCTGCAGAGGAAACACAGCTGAGAAGTGGGGGTGCGGGATTCAAACCCACAGCTGTGCACCCTGAGTACCAGCTCAGGCCTTCCAGGCCCCCAAACGACCTCCACACCTACACGCAGGTGATTCTCTCTTTTGCTGTGGACTTTCCTCCTGCAGCCCCACAGAGGAGGGAAGCAGAACCCAGCCCAGAGGTCACAACCCAAAGACATAAGGCCCCATGAGTGGGCAAGCAAGGCAGGAGGCAGAAGATAGGCTGGCCTGTGGGGTGGGAGGGTGGACTTGGCTGTAGTGAAAGCCAAGAGCAGGGGTAAATTGAGGTCCATGGGTTGGGAGGTTGGTGTGGGAATGGGAGAGCTGAAATCAAATCACAGCCCTTCTTCTCCCCTTACTCTTGGGATGGGGGAGGGGGAGGACAGGAAGCAGGAAAGGGTCTAAGTTGGAGGAGAGAAGTTGGAGGGAGAACAGAGGCATCAATCATGGGAAAGTGAAGGCAATAGACAAGAGAGGCCCCCGAGTCCTGTGAACAAGGCCTGACACCCAGTAGTCACCCAGCAAATGTCAAAACAGGAAGAGCTGGGGAAGGCCCCATCGTGCTTAGGCACTGAGGTGCCTCCAAGGCCACGCTCAGCAACTCTGTCCTCTCTGGGATGATGGACCTATCATCCACCAAAACAGTAGTTAATAAGCAGAAAGGCACTGTGGTGCTTGCCTGTAACTGCAGCACTCAAGAGGCTAAAGCAGGAGGCAGTGAGTTCAAGACCAGCCTAGGCTACATAGCAAACAAAACCTGGGCCAGCCTGGGCCACGTCAAGTGAGACCCTATTCAAAAACAACAAAGACACTAACCCCTCCCCCCCCCAAAAAAAGGATTCCTCTATAAGTTCAAAGCCAGTCTGGTCTAAATAGTGAATTCCAGGACAGCCAGAGCTACATAGTAAGATTCTGTCTTGAAAACAAACCAAAATAAATAAATAAATAAATTGAGGGTTCATGTTTTAAGTAAAAGGCAAGGCAATTTCTTAATTCTGGAACCTTGAACTTCCAACACATCATTAGAAACACATTACCACAGCTGTGGGAAATGTGGTGTCTGACCATGACCCTGACCCTAGAGAGAGACCCAGGGACGTGCCGAGGTGCACAAGGGACAGGCACTGGGCTGAACACTGTCCTCCTTTATGAATCATGGCACAGGCTATCGGGGCTCTCATGATACCTTGCTACCCCTCATTTTACAAATAGGGAAACTAACCGGGCAGTGGTGGCACATGCCTTTAATCCTAGCACTCGGGAGGCAGAGGCAGGTGGATCTCTGTGAGTTCGAGGCCAGCCTGGTCTACAAGAGCTAATTCCAAGGCAGCCAGGACTGTTTCACAGAGAAACCCTGGCTCAAAAAAAAAAAAAAACAAAACAAAAATAAAAACAAACAAACAAACAAGCAATAAATAAATAGGGAAATTAAGGTCCAGAAAGGAAAGAAGGAAGCCAGGGCCACCTAGGCACCTGCAGCAGTTGGAACCTTTGGGCTCCGGCGGGGAGGGGTTCCAGTATATATCATCCGTGAAAGACTCAGCCATGCCAGGTTCTAGGACTCCAAGCTAGTCTAATTAAACAAAGCCTGAACTCCAAAACCAGGCCTGCCACCATCACCTCCTGTCCCAGCTCCTGAGCCCCCCTGCCCTGCTCTGCCCAGAAGCAACTGAGCAGCTCGGAGCAGAAAACAGGAAGGGCTCTCAGGCAGCTGGGTCTGATGACAGGAACGAGTAGTCTCTGTCTCTGAGGGCTTCTAAGAAGGGGGCAGAGGCCAGGCTGCCCCAGGCAGCACTGGGCACCAGCCCCAACTTCCTTGTTCCCGGAGAGGGTGGGGTTGGAAGAAGGAAGATTTGGGCTTCTGGAATGGCCTCCAGCTCAAAGAAGAAAGAGGGCAGGGCCAGGGCCCCTGTTGGGTCAGGTCTTGGAACAGATATACTCCTCCTGCCTCAGAGCACAGGCCCTCCACCTCCAGGAAGCCCTCCCTGACTGTTCCAGTCCCTTTCTCTTTTCCTCCTTAGATAGGAGCTCAACTCAAGGACCACCAGCAAAAGGCACGCTGGGCTGCAGATCAACCAAGACCAACAAGCCCTGCCCTCCGAGGGCTGCAACAGAAAATTATGGTCGTCTTGACCACCAAGCTGGGTCAGGAGGAGAGAACACAGGAAGCACACACACATAGACATGTCTCCACTGGAGCACAGAGGGAAAAGAATTCTAGAAAAAATGCCCAGAAGAGGGCCTCTTAGCTGGGCTGCAAGCAAGGACTAGACCTCAGCACACAGTTGGCAGGCGATGCCCAGTGAGAGAACTCGGTGGGCAAGGTGAATAGCCCAGCCCAGCAGGACAGAAGAAAAGATAGGCCCCTGTGACTCTGCCTGGGGTCTAGGGGCAGCAGACAGCCATGAGGACTAGACTGGAGAAACCAACCCCAGGTCTCATCACTTTCTTTTTTTTTTTAAATATTTATTTATTTATTATGTATACAATATTCTGCCTCCATGTGTGCCTGCAGGCCAGAAGAGGGCACCAGATCTCATTACAGATGGTTGTGAGCCACCATGTGGTTGCTGGGAATTGAACTCAGGACCTTTGGAAGAGCAGGCAATGCTCTTAACCACTGAGCCATCTCTCCAGCCCCTCATCACTTTCATAACTAGTTTGTTGCGCATGGGCTCATCCCTCAGCCTTTCTGTGCCTCAGTTTCCCTGAAGAATAAAGATACCAGACTCAGGCAGAGGTTTGATCAGAGTATGGAATCAAACATCACGAGCCCTCAGTGATGGACAGGTTCTCCCTCCCCACTTTAGTTAGAGACTCTGGAAGCTGGTGCTACAGGGTGCAGAGTGGAGACCACACACAGGCAGGAGCTCAGCACATCCTCCCCTGGCCTGGACCTGGATTTGAGAGCCATAGGAGAAGTTCCTGAGGGTAAGGGCTGGACATGGGTGCTTACCTAGTATGTGGGAGTCTCTCAACCCTGGGTCCCCTTCCCCATTCCCTACTCCATGGCACTACAAAAGCAAGCAGAGCCCGAATTCCCAAAGGTGGGTCTACAGCCAGGTGCCCGTGCAATGGGAATGAAGGGAACCCCTCACCATGTCTCTCGGCATTAGCCCAGAGCCTACCTTATTTTCTCTAGTGAACGCTTACTGTAATTACTAAGTAGATGATCTGGGGAAATGGCTTTGTCTGGACAGGGCTTGCCACACAATTACTAAGTAGGTGTGTGTGTGTGTGTGTGTTACTTTTTCTCTCCCTTGCATACACACACTTTAAAGATATAAGCAGTAAATGTATGAAGCTGTTGACATTGTACAGGTAAAACCAAGTCCCAACATTCCTAGACTAGCCTGCCCCGGGCCACATGGGTATGAATGGTAGACCCTCCCCGGCGCCACATAACTTTCTACTACACAGCCCTGCCAAGGTGGAGTGACCTAGAAGGTGTTCAAGGGTGCATACTCACCCCCAGACACCCCCTAGTGCAAGCTGAGGAGCCAAGGCACGGTTGGATGCCAGGATTACTCTTGACATCCAACCCTGACCCTCTGCCTCCCCAATGCACAGCCCTTCCCTGGCCACGCCCTCAAACTCTAGTGACTACAAGTTTGGTCACTGGCTCTCTGGCTCAGAGTCCAAGTTAAGTCCTATCCATTCTTCTTAGACACTTTGGACCTGGCAGGGGGTCCCTCCCAGTCTTGGAGTTGCAGGGGACCCTGGAAGGAAACCAGAGCCTGTCAAGGGAATTACAAAAATAAAATATACCCGCCTCTGCTTCCCAGAAATTCATTCAAAACGAACCAGTCTGGCATAGAATCTGACATTTTTATCTCCAAATCAGCATTTGTCTTAACTGCACACAGCTGATATGGGGGTGCACACCTGTAATCCTAGCTCCTTGGGAGGCTGAGGCCAGGGAATGGAGAGTTCAAGGCCAACTGAGGCTGCGTAGTGAGACTTGTGTACCTGATTGCAGGCCTGAGACCATCCCTGGGCAGGCGCCAGGAAACAAACCTGGCAGGAATGCAGAACCTCAGGCCCCTCATGACTGAGAAGCATCAAGCTAGTCCAGGACCCAGGACAGCCGAAACATAGACTTGGGAAGGCAGATGAGAGGGAGTAGGGATTCCAGGTGTGGTCTATACCTCTGTGATCAGAGGTGGCCCCCATCTGATCCCTTCCATGTCCTATGAGGGAATCTGAAAGACAGATGACCGTACAGAAAACTGAACCTGAGGCAAAAGCTCAGGCTTTCCTGGAGCCATCCAGGTTCCTCACTGCTCCTGGTTCTGCCAAGTAGCAGGTTTCCCACTCTCTGTATATCCTCCAAGGCAGGGAAGGATGGCACTCCTCTGCCATGTGACAGATGAGAGGCCTGGGCTCAGGGTTGGGGATTATGGGTGAAGCCTGCTGCCAGGCAGGACAGCACCCCCAAAAAGGGTTAAGGGTTACTGTTTACTTAAGATGATCTGGCCTGGCAGTATCATCAGTGGACTTCGAGTCCCACTGAGAGATTCAGGTCCCTCCCAAGGACTACCTTCTGGGGGGATTGGGGACCATCTCAAAGGAACATGAGCTGCACTCAGGAAGCTTGTGATTAGCTTCTGCCCGTGGCAGGAAGCCTGGATTCCACCACACGCAGGCCTTGGCCCTCTGCTGAAGAGCATACACCAGCACCACCCTCACCCATGGTGGGGAGGAGCCCTCCTCTCAGGGCAGCTTTGATAGGATGTGGGGTGTGGGGTCACGAGCATCCCTGGCATAGAATCAGGGATGGAGAGAAAATAGCCCCTCCCTGCTAGTTGCCAGCTGGGAAAAGAAGCAGGTGGTAGCCCTGGCCCTCCTGGCCACCCTGAGGTCCCTGAGGCCTGACATCGAAAAGCAGGGACCCTCCCCACTTTCCTAATTCCCTACTCTGTAGAGAAAATGGGGCCTTTGCCTTCTCCTGCTGGAGAGCACTGGGTTCCTAAGACCGAAAATGAGGCAAAAGCATCATGATTGCCAGTCTGGGGCTTACAGACGTCTTGTTCACAGGGGAATCCCTCAATCAACACATAATCCTTCCCCTGCCCTCCCCACACAGGCCTAGCCCCAGCAGCATCTCTCAGCAGGTAGCTAGGCAGGGTCCAAGCAAGTCCAGCACTCAGGAGAACCTGCGTGCAGGGACGAAGAAGAAACAGAGAGGGAGCACAAACCAGGTGTGACCCTCTATAGAGCCCCCCCCACACACCCCTTACTGGCAGCTGGGCCCAAGAGGGTGGTGGCAGGGAACTGGAGAGGTCAGCAGCTGTGAGACCACCACCTCCCCCACCCCCAGTTTCCTATAATCCTGGGCCCACTCCCCCCCCCCACAGCGCTCCTCCATGCCCCAGGGGTCTCAGGCTCAGCCACAGACAGAGAGCAGGGAGGACCTTCCCTCCAAGAGGAGGGACTGAAGGGTGGGGAGATGAACAGGGACCCACCGGGAGAGAGATGCCAGGCCGGCAGGCAGGCAGCGGGCAGGCAGCAGCAGACGTTGGAGACCGCTGCAGAGGAGCCGGGACACGACTGGCTGGATGCTTGTAGCTCAGTCCCTCTGTCCATCCAAGGCGGCTTCTCTCCGGGCGGTTCTGAGGCCGGGCGGGCGCTGTTAAAAAGCTTTTTATGTGTGTGTGCGTTAATCACATGATTGCCGTTCACCTGTATTTCGAACAAAGACAGCTCACTGTTTCAAGGCCCCGAACAAGAGTCTGGGCACAGGGAAGAGAAGGGAGGCGGGGGGGAGGAGGGTTGGCAGCGCCGGGGGTGGCGTCGAGGAAAACTGGGGGGAGATTGTCCAAGGCCAGTGAGCGAGAGAAAGAGAAAACCCTTATCAAACTCCTAATTCACTGGGCTCTGCAGCCCCAGACACACTGGCCCAATTGTCTGGCTGGTTGTGTGTGCGCAAGCATGTGTGAGTGTGTGTTACCAATGTCTGCCACCCCCTCGACATGCCTTTGCCCTGTGTGACTATCTCATTGTGTTCCACTATCCACCCTGGGGCCGTCCCTAGTCATGAGGCCTTGATTCTCCAGACCCCAGTTCCAGCCTGACTCCAGACAGTACCTATTTGGTGTGGGCCCAGGACCTTGCCCAGCTAAGAGAGACAGAGAAGCCACATATTGTCACTGGTGTGACCCAGGCTCCTCTGCTTGTCCCTCTGTGGGAACCCTAGTTCTGCCTAGCCACTCAACCAGGAAAGGCTGCCTTTGCTGAGAAGAGAACGGGACAATAGCCTATGGAGGTGTGACCAAGGAAAGGGATGAGGGGAAGGGACCCTGGGGCGGTGGGCAGGAAGAACAAAGGATGAGAGTGAGGGGCAGAGGAAAGGGGGGTCAAAGGCAGGGCAGTTCCTTTCCAGTGTGGGACAGTGAGGGACTTCATGACATCTAGGGCTGGGACTCTCCCATTCTTCCCTGTCCCAGGAGAGGAAGAGATCAGTGTGGGAGTGAGACCCCAAAGTCCTCCATGTCCCCTTGAAGAGGACCCTCTCCCACCCGGCCTCAGCCTCCTGTGTCTCTCTACCTTGGGCAGGTCTACCTTTCTGAAGGCTGCTATCTAGAGAGAGGGAATTATGGATTGAACCTGGGTATATGTACATACGGGGCAAAGGTTGTTCAGCTGCGGACCTCCTTGTCAGGACCTCTGACTGTATACACTGAGAGAGAGCAGGAGAGGGTGACCGAGGCCATCTGGCAGCGGTCCCTAGCACACAGTGGGACTCAGTAGGATTTCTTAAATCAAGCAACACAGGCTGCCACCCTTTGAGATTACCAGCTTTCCTCACATCTCCCCCTAGTCCTTTGTCAATAGCCCATGCCACTACCTGCGGCAGAGGTCTAGGGTCCCAGGCAACAGGTTCTGACTGCGCCACCTGCATCTCTCCCTTCCCAGATGTAAAGTGCCCCGACTCTTACACCAGCTGCCCAAACCCAAGCTTAGGCCAGGGAGACGGGCCTAGGCAGCAGTGCCGGCAGGGCTTTGGGGGGGGGGGGGAGCTGGGCAGAGTAGAGGCGTCCTGGGTGTTGGGGATGAAGGCAGCGCTGGAGGCTCCACCTTCTGCCCTTCCCTCCCTCCTTTCCCCCCTCCCCTCCCCCTCCTTCCTTCCCCAGCCGTCTGCAGCGGCTCAGTCGCTCAGTCAGTCTCGGGCTGTCCAGCCAGGGTGTTTGGTGGTGAGGATTCAGGCTCCGTCCAGACGAGGCTGTGGCCTGAGGCTTAGGGCCCCCCAGCCCCTCCCTCCCAGTCCATCAGTGTCAGCCCCCCCAGCCCCGACCTGGACCGCACACCTTGGGACACGGTTTTCCACTTCCTCAGGACGAGCCCCAGACTGGAGGAGAGGTCTGAGGAGGTGAGTGCGCACCGCTCCCCTGGGCCAGGACTGCTATCATGGATCTGGGTCCCCCCAGTTTAGGGTGGGAGAGGCTGACACCCCACAGGCAGGCAGGCATCCTCCCACCCAGCTTCCTTAGACTGTCAGGGCAGACGAGGGGAAGGAGAGTTGAGAGAAAAGGTGGGAAATTCCAGGGGCCCGGATTAGAGTCGAATAAAGGGTCCGTTTTTCTTCCTTTCCATCAACAAACCTCCACCCAAGAGGAGGTTTAAGGAAAAAACCCACCCACACCTAGAGACGGTTGGGATCAGGGGGTGGGAAGATATAGAGGCGGGACGCACCCACTTAGGGTCTGGCATGTGCGCGGGCCCAGGCCCGAGTGGATTTAGAGCGGGCAAAGAGGGCCGCCACCTCGGGGCTACATCCGCGTCCAGCCTGGGGTGGCGCACGGCGCCTCTCCATCGCGCCCTCCTTCCTGTCCAGGTGGGCGTTGGGCTCTTCGCGAGGACCCCGGCGGTGGGCCTGGGGGAGGCGGCCGAAGCGGCGGCGGCCGGGAGCGACATGGCCGAGGAACAGGACCTATCAGAGGTGGAGCTGAGCCCTGTGGGCTCCGAGGAGCCCCGCTGCCTGTCCCCTGGCAGCGCGCCGTCGCTGGGACCCGACGGCGGCGGCGGTGGCTCGGGCCTGCGAGCCAGCCCGGGGCCCGGCGAACTGGGCAAGGTCAAGAAGGAACAGCAGGACGGCGAGGCAGATGATGACAAGTTCCCTGTGTGCATCCGCGAGGCCGTCAGCCAGGTGCTCAGCGGCTACGACTGGACGCTGGTGCCCATGCCCGTGCGTGTCAATGGCGCCAGCAAGAGCAAGCCGCACGTCAAGCGGCCCATGAACGCCTTCATGGTGTGGGCACAGGCGGCGCGCAGGAAGCTGGCCGACCAATACCCGCACCTCCACAATGCCGAGCTCAGCAAGACGCTGGGCAAGCTTTGGAGGTGAGCCCTGCCCCGCCCCAGCCCAGCAGGCCCTAGCTTCGTGGGCATTAGGGCTAGCCTGGGGCCCCAGAGTAGGATCGCCCAGGCCCCTCTCCTAGGGGAGGCCAACCATCTCTTTAGAAGACCAGATTTGGTAACCTTGCCCACCCATCTACCCAGATTGTTCCTGGGGGACCCCTCGGGCTGCTCTCCCTGGAACTCAGAACCCCAGTGGCCTAGGCTGGGGCCACTATCCTGAGATGGCGGGCGGGGAGGCGCCCCCTCGTGGCTGGAATTCTGTGGGTGGTGGGCAGGGAAGATAGCGTGGTGGGACGCTCTGATGACTTCCACTCAATCCCACATTCACACATTTGGGTGCCGCTGCCACCCATTTCAGTGGTCAGGAGAGTGTGGGAAACTCTGGGAGAGAATTGGTCTTGCTGTAGAAGCTGCGACACTGAAGCAGCCAGACGGAGAACTTGTGGGGAGGAGGGGTTGCAAGGAAAACAAGAAACCCAGAGAAAGCAGAGTTCCCTGCTCCAACAACCCTGGGAGAGCTTCCTGACCCCAGCCTCTGCACTGAGGGCTTCCTTATTCCCAGGACAGGGCACACAAAAAGAGGCCTTCCCGTCCAGCTATGTCCCCGAGACACCAAACTACTCCCTCTTTTCCACTTTCTCCAGCTTTGGCGCCATCTTCCCTCCCTGGGCTCCACCCAATGGTTGAGCAACCTCTTCCCCAAGCTCAAGAACTAGAGCTGAGCACCCTAGCCAGGAGGAAGCCTGCTTCCTGCCAGGGTCCCTCAGAACCCTAGGCTGCCTAAGCTGGTCCTCAAGCCTCTGGGGCAACATTTTCCCAGGGATCAAATTTGACCTTTGTGCTCACCTGGCCAGTCCCAGATGTGTGGAGCACCCCTTCACGCCACGGGCACCCTGGGTCAGGTTCAAAGGGAACAAGGGCTCCAGTAGGAGCTAGATTGTGAAGTCACCTGATCCCCACTGGACTTTCCAAGAGACAGGCCCAAGAGGCAGTCTTGGCTACCTGGGTCAGTCAGCGACAGAGTCCAGTCACCAATCCTTGTCAGAGGCATTCCCCACATTCTCTCTGGTGACAGAGGTCACACTTGACCCTCTGGAGTGGTCTGGAGTGGGCAGAGAACAGGAAAATGGAAGGGGCTCCATGCTTGAGGAGACTTGGGGTCTGTTAGAAGAGCCAGCTCCTTCCACTTTGTTGGCCTGGTGTGAAGACCACAGGCCTTGAAGTAGCAGAAGAAGCAAACCGTTCCCTAAGAACAGAGCCATCCGCAAGTAGCTTCCTGACCTGCGCTTGCCATGTGCTTGTTGAAGGCCCGGCACCCCTCCCCCAGCTTCCTCAGCCCTGACCAAGCAATAGCTGGACACCCAGCCACTATGAGCCCAGAGCCCAGCTCTGCTCAGGGAAGGCAGTGGCGGCTAACTCCTTTGTCCAAGGTCCGTCTAGGCGTGTAATAGCACTGAGAGATGGACCCCCCAACTCTCCAACCACCATCTGTTGCCAGGGTTTATGGAGTCCCTCCATTGTCCCTGTCTCAATTCCCACTTTAGAACCCTCGACTTAGTCCCCTTCAGGCAGACTCATCCCTGGCTACCACTCAGACTGTGCCCACAGCGTTCCACCTGGAGCAGGTGAGGCAGGAGAGCCCGGATGGCCGAAGACCACCCCAGGGATGGGAAGTGGCAAAACAATGCCAGGGAGCCAAGACTGTGTCAAGGGGAGGTGGCTGCTTAGGCCCTGGATGGGGGTCCTCAGGAAACCAGAATGTGGGCTGAGCTTGCCAGTTGCTCCAAGGGTTTGAACACACTTTTTCCAAGCTCATGCCTCTAAGGACATTAGGATCATAGATGGTTGGGTCGACAGAACTGAAGAGCAGCCTAAAACACAGACTGAGGAGAGAGCTGTGCATGAGTCTGGGATCAATGCACTTGAACACAGGTCTTGGGTGGCCGTGTGAGCACTTGGCACACTAAACTTGGCTGCCATCTGGGGAGGAACCATGACGTGCTGACCTGTGGGATGTTCGGTCCTGTTTAACCTGTACAGAAAGAACAGTCCAAGCCAGGAAACTGGGACCAGGCTGCAGCCGAGCTCCTCCTATAGGGCCCTCATTGGCCTCTCCTGCCTCAAGTCGCACAGACTCTTACCCACATGTTGGCCTGGCAGGAGGACACATAGAACAGCGGCCAGTGCCCCACTAGGAGCTGCCCCACCGGGCTGGAAATCAGCCTCCCTTCTCCTTCCACCCATTACAAACCAAGAGGCAGGTAGAAAGAAAGGGAGCAAATGAGGACCAAGCTGGCCCGGGGCTGGGGGGGGGGGCAGTGGAGAAGGGTAGCTCTGAATGTGAGGGTTTGTACAGGAGGAAAGGGTGGCTTTGGAGATGGTGTAGGGTGGATGAGGAGTCCTGCGCAGAGTTGGCTAAGATTGGCACGAGCACCACGGCTCCCCCGGGTTTCTGTTAGGGCTGACTGGGTACAGTGCGGCTTGGGGGGTGATGGTAGACTCCAGTGTCGTAATCTTCCTGCACTTCTGCTATATGAGGCCCTCTCCCACATTTCTTGCCACTTCTTGGTGATTTCAGGTTGGCAGCCAGGCAGGGGACACTGAGAAGGATAGGAGAGACTGTCCGGTGTCACCAGCCACCCCAGGAGCATCTGTGCTGGGTCCATGCTGACAGGACCCCACCATTCTGCTCTGTGGTTCTTTCTAAGACCTAACTTGGGGTCTCTACCTATCCAGAGAGTGTACTAACTCTAATGGAGTCTGGCTCAGCTTGAGGGTCCCTTGGGGAATGCTGGCAGGGTACAGGGCAGACCAGGAGGCTAAGCTGCAAAGGAATGCTGCTGCTGGCTAGAAAGTGCCTGGCATAACCATCCCGGAGAGGGGGCTTGGTCTTCTGTTGCCTAGGAGAAGAGGGCACCAATTGGGTGTGCTGGAGGGAGAAAAACCCTTAAAGTGGACCAGTGGTCCCTGTGTCTGGAGTCTATGGATCTGTTCTTTCCCCCTATTTAAGGTGCCCCACCCTGTCTTCCTTACCCTGGGGCAGGCAAGTCCTGGTACCCTCCACACACAACTTTTACCTGAAGCTGGAGTGGAATGGGTGGGGTACTGCCATGAGGTCTTCTCCATGTCATGAGGGCTGGCCTCAGTCTGTCCCAGAGTCTGGGAAGAGACCCAAGATTCCTCTACCTTCTGTCACTCCCAGGTCCAGACACAAGATCTCTCTCTGGAGACAGTGCCCCCGTACTGAAGGGACTCACACCTAGAACACTCAGCCCCACCACATAGAAATTTCACCAAATCATTTTTCTGGACTTGAGGATCTACCCTTGGGCTGTCCCGTGCAGCTCCTCCCCAGGCACCGTCAGAGTAGCCCGTTTCCTCTAGGTCCCCCCTCCCCAGGCCCAGGCACTTCGTGTATTTATATATATTTCTGGTGACCCCACACCCAGGTGAAGTAGGTGTTATCATCCTCGTTTTGTAGGTGAAGAAACCCGGACTCAGAGAAGTAACTTGTGCAAAGTCTGGCACACAGCTAGTAAGTAGCAGAGACTGGGTTCCTCTACAGCCGTGTGCTTCTGTCTGCACGCCTCCAGGTGTGCGCCAGGGAGCTCGCCCTTCAATGGGGCTTCAGTAACAGGACCGACTTCCCTCTGCTCGCACTGACACCTGCCCCTTGTAACTCCTTTTTGACCGCACGCTCAGAGGCTGGTGGCTCCTGCTGTCCTCTAGCCACTGAGAGGTAGGGGACAGAGATGACAACCACCTCAGGCTGGGGCTCCTTGGTCTGACATTTTCTGGGAGCTAACCACAGGGCAGAGTCCTACATTGGGCCTGCCCTCTGGGTTCCCCATCCCAGAAATGAAGTTCAGAGGGAAGATCGCCCGGGTGCCCCAGCACTCACTAGCTCTGGTGTCCTCCACCTCCAGGCTGCTGAACGAGAGTGACAAGCGCCCCTTCATTGAGGAGGCTGAAAGGCTCCGCATGCAACACAAGAAGGACCATCCCGACTACAAGTACCAACCTAGGCGGCGGAAGAATGGGAAGGCAACCCAGGGGGAGGCAGAATGCCCAGGCGGGGAGGCTGAGCAAGGAGGGGCTGCTGCCATCCAGGCCCACTACAAGAGTGCCCACCTGGACCATCGGCACCCGGAAGAAGGTTCCCCCATTTCAGACGGGAACCCAGAGCACCCTTCAGGTGAGTGCTGGGTCGGGAGCTACCAGTGTGCTATTGGCAGAGCTGCAGTGGGGTTGGGAGAAGCCAGGCAATGGAGAATTCCCTAGCCTGAGCTGAGATCTGGGAAGGGCTGGCCAGGGGTGCAGCTCCTCCAGCTGGAGGACAGAACCCGGAGGCAGCTCAGTGGGGATTCTGGTGCTTTTGAGAAACAATTGATCAAAAGCCAAAAAACAAACAACAAACAAACAAAAAAGACGGGTGGTGGTACCTCTAATGGAGGCAGAGGCAGGTGGGTCTCTGAGTTCGAGGCCAGCCTAGTCTACAGAGTGAGTTCCAAGACTATGCAGAGAAACCCTGTCTGGAGAAACCAGAGGTAAGAGGCAGGCAGGGTGAGTGATCAAACATGGGTGGAGAGGAAACCACTGCCTCTTCCGGCTCCTGCGCTGGGGTGATGCTGAGCACATGCCACGGAGGGGCCTATGTGGCCCATTCCTATTTACTTCTCCCTAAGGATGCGAGCTGACACTGAGCGTGCCAGGCTGCCTTGCGTGTGTGGATCCCTTCCACCAGCCAGTCAGCCTAAAATGCTGTGGTAAGGTGAGCAACTCCTCACCAGCGTCCTGCAGTTGAGGAGACAGGAAAAAGAGCCTGCTCCTCAGCTGAGGTCTGAGCCCAGGTGGTGGGACTCTGCGGGCGATGTTTCGCTTGCGTTCCTCATGAGCAGAGCACCAGTGTGACGTGCAGGAAGTGCTCAGAGTAGAGAGCTGCTCTGGCTTCAGCAGACAAGCCAAGTTCTCATTGTGTCAGGTACCAGGAGCCACCAGGAGAAGCCCATGGTCCCTGGCTTAGGAGCCTATAGTCTAGAGGAGGAGTAGGGATGGAATCGAGTGAATGACATACAGGAAGAAACTAGCATAGGAAGAGCCTCTTTGAGACTCAGGCAGCAGCATCTATCTGTCCAGGAATCATACGACTCCAGGATGTAATCACAGTAGGCTCCCCGAGATGCAGTAGCTAGGCTCCCTGGTCTCATCTCCCCAAGATGTGGTACCTAGGCTCCCTGGTTTCATCTCTGCTTTACTGACAAACTGCTTAAAGGAAGATTGAGGGTTTTCCCGGGGTCACACAGTGAATGGCAGAGCCAGAATTCAAGCCTTGGTAGGTCTCCTGAAGTCCGCAGCCCTTGGCTAATGAAGGACTTGGCACTGCCTCCAGTGTGATGGCCGAGGTACGATCTGCCCCGGCAGCTGCTGGCCTTACAATGCTGTGCCGTGGATTTGCTTCTCTGTGCTGAGATGCTCGGTCCAGTCACCTTCCTTCCATGTGATCTCATCATCGGAGCCCCTTTGAGACTCCCCCAAATCCCTGAGACAGCAGGTGGCTTCCTTCTCTCACCCCTCAGTCCTTTGCATGCGCCTTCACACAGGGCCCACTGCTCTAGAACCCTGTAGGGGCTCTTATCTCTCCGTGGCTACAAGCTTTTGGAGACAGGGCCCGATTTTATTTCCATTTCTTCCTAGGATCTGGCACACCTGGCCTGGCACTTAGCAGTGCCTGAGCATTTGCTGAGATGTGTGGATGAGAAAGTTAACAGACAAAGACAAGGGGGCCAGCAGGGCAGGGAGTAGCCAGGCCTGGGGTTGTATTGCTGAGGTAGTAAGAGGTAACAGTTCAAAGTAGACAGGGAAAGTGACCAGCAGATGTCAAGGGTGCTCTGAAGAGCAGGCAGGGCCCAGGACGATAGCCCAGCATGACCCGGTAGGCTCAGCCGTTAGGCAGCATGTCTGGTCTTAGTGGTCAGCATCCTGTTGCCTGGAGATGAGCCACGAGGCCTTCTAGGGTCCATTTGCCTCTAACCTGCTCATTCTCACCTCTCTCTCTCTCTCTCTCTCTCTCTCTCTCTCTCTCTCTCTCTCTCTCTTTCTCTCTCTCTCTCTCTCTCTCATCCAGGCCAGAGCCATGGCCCTCCCACCCCTCCAACCACCCCAAAGACAGAGCTGCAGTCTGGCAAGGCAGACCCCAAAAGGGATGGGCGCTCCTTGGGGGAGGGCGGGAAGCCCCACATCGACTTCGGCAACGTGGACATCGGAGAGATCAGTCACGAGGTAATGTCCAACATGGAGACCTTTGATGTGACTGAGCTGGACCAATACCTGCCACCCAATGGGCACCCAGGCCATGTGGGTAGCTACTCAGCAGCTGGCTACGGGCTGGGCAGTGCCCTGGCTGTGGCCAGTGGACACTCTGCCTGGATCTCCAAGCCACCAGGTGTGGCTCTGCCCACGGTCTCACCCCCTGGTGTGGATGCCAAAGCCCAGGTGAAGACAGAGACCACAGGCCCCCAGGGACCCCCACACTACACTGACCAGCCGTCGACTTCCCAGATCGCCTATACCTCCCTCAGTCTGCCCCACTACGGCTCCGCCTTCCCCTCCATCTCACGCCCCCAGTTCGACTATTCTGACCATCAGCCCTCAGGACCCTATTACGGCCATGCGGGTCAGGCCTCTGGCCTCTACTCAGCCTTTTCCTACATGGGGCCTTCTCAACGGCCCCTCTATACGGCCATCTCTGACCCCAGCCCCTCAGGGCCCCAGTCCCACAGTCCCACACACTGGGAGCAGCCGGTATATACGACTCTGTCCCGACCTTAGAGGGGGCCCTGCCACCACCAGTCCCCACCTTCCCCCAGCCTGTGTGCCCCGCTCCCCATCAGCCTCAGGCCTGGCAGGGGCAGTAGGGGAGGCTGAGAGGCCGACAGCAGCTGGGGGTTTCTGCCAGCTCCTGCCCTGATGCCCTCCACCTACCCCAGCTCGGGAGGCCCAGCCCTGACTGAGCTGGCAGGGGAGGACTTGATGGCTGCCCCAGACTGAGGGTGAGGGACCACCTGCCCCTAGAAATGACCCTCTACCCCAGGACCTGAGAAGTCCTGCTCACTCCTTCAGGGAGGTCGGAAGCATTAGGGTGGGAGGCCTCACTCCCGTTTCCTCCTTAGAAAGCAAGGGGCTCAGAGGCCCAAGCACCGCTGTGTCACAGTGTCTGAGAGACAGGCTGCCAGGGACCTGCCTCAAAGTCTAAAGCTGGCTGTCCTGTCCTGAGGACTCATTGGGGACAGCTCTGAACAGCTTTGTGGGGCGTAGGCTGGGATACTCCCTGGAAGCGCCTGTCTTTTCAATGGCCCCCACACCTGGACACAGGAAGGAACTGGCAGAGGTCCTCAGATTCAATTCTGTGTCAATAACCTTGTCTATCTAACTGAGGAGAGCCCCACGTTCTTCCCTACCACCTCCCACACCTCAAGGCCCACCCCAAGTGAGGAGGCAGGGGCTCCCGGAAAGCCAGAGGCCACTCAGCCAGTCTTCCTCTCGCCTCCTGAGTGTCAGCCTCAAGTCCCCAGGCTCAGAGTTAGTGCTGCACAGGCCCTAGTCCCAGAGCCCAGCACCCAGGCTGCTGGCAGCAGGCTGGACACTAAACCCCTGCGTGTACATTCCACCCTCGCCCTGTGCCCTTCGCTCCAGAGATACCTTAATAAAGAACGTAGCTCTGTCTCCCCAGTCCACATGTAACACATCGCTGCCCCTTATTTATCTGCATAGTCGCCATGCTCCCGCCCCTCCTCCAGCCACCCCAGTCCCCATTAACTTGCATTAAGCACTCCGAGTAATAAAATCAAAACTTCCGGTCGCCTGCTTGGTGGCCTGACCTGGCCTGTCTCTTGGTCTCTTACCCCCATACCTGTGCTTCTTCAAAGGTTTTCTGGGAGCAGCCAGGACAGTGCAAAGGTGAGCGATTCCTAGGGTCTTTCTCCCCTGACCTGGGGATGGTGGGTCCATAGAATGTGTGGATGGACCTTCTGTGGCCACACTTCTCCACCCATCGCCTCCCCCAGTGCACAGACACACACACACACGAGACTAAGCGAGAGAGCCCACGCTAGCTATCACAGCAGCAGGTTTGTCTAAGCCAAGCAGCTCCATCCATTTGTGCCCACCCCCCAAGAGTTTGTCCTCAGTAGTGGCCGTGACCTATGCCACTGCCAAGCTCACCTCACCAAGGTCAAGGGGAATCTCTACCAAGTTGCTATGACAAGAAGTGCCAACGGCCACACATCTCATTGCAGCAAAGCTCCTAGTGTGCCCCCAGTTGCTGGCTTTGCCAGGACATATGTAAGGATGCACGTACATCCATTAGGCCTCCGAGGGAGTGGCTCCCGTTGCCTGGTGCTTTGTGAAAGTGGTGCCCTCCCGACAGCACGTGCCCTGAACCACTCTCCAAGGTCTACTGTTCCACATCATCCCCCCATCTCCATCAGTCCCTGAGCGGGTGGGTACCGGGAACACGACCCACCATTCCATCTAGACACTGTAACCACTAAGCTCTCTTGGTCACCTCCCCCAAACCACTGGCTCCTTTGAAGCCTGGTATATGAAACCCTTGCTCTTTTTAACAATATCGAATGCAGCATCAGACCACCCAAACTACATGGAAGCTGTATTTTTTTATTGGGCTTTACTAGATCTTTACCTGTTGGACGACGTGACCCGTTGCTCCACCTTTATTAAATCTTGGGGCCTAGCTTCCCCTGAGCTAAGTCCGAGCATATGCATCTACATACTTGATTATCTTCACTGAAGACACTAGGCTGGGATACAAGGGGTAGGCTGGGGGCCTGCATATGCCCGAGTGCCCCTCCTCATCAGCGCTCTTCCTCACAGACTACCTTCTTCACCCATCACAGGTGACAGGAGACTGCCGATTCCCTGGGGGAAAACAAGGGCTAGTGATTGGGGCATTCTCTACATCTACCAGACCAGGAACCATAGACAAATTTCCTCTCCTGGCTGCAGGTTTTCATCTTATGATACCAGCACTGTCAGACATGAAACCAACTCCAACCAAGTTTTCCTGCTGACGCTCACTTGCCCCTCTACTGAAAAGCAGGATATTTGTCCACTTCCGGTCTACATACTGCACCTGCTCTGATGGGGAACTGTAGACAAGCTGGCAAGATGGAGGGGCCCATGGGGGGGGCCTGTTAGCTCATGAGGTTGGTCATCCAGTCACCACTGGTGCAGGCGGCAGGGAAATGGCCATGGGGGAAGGCAAGTGGAAGCCAGCATTAGTGGGCTGTCCACATCCCTTGGAAGAGTTTGGATGTGCTCGGGCACAGCAGAGGCTCCAAAGCCAGGTGTTTCTTTAAATGGCTGAGGAGATGACCTTAAACCTAAGGAGACAGATTTGACAATGCAGGCAAGTGACAGACCCGGCCAGCTGAATGAGGTGCTTCCCAAGAGCAGAATTAAAAGGGGGATATGAAAAGCACCCTCTTCTCTGTCTCCTTACACCCTATCCCCTAAGGGTTAACGCCCCCTCCTACCCAAGCTCCAGCTCCCTTTAATCACATCTGATACTGAGCAGCCCAGCAGGGAACAAAGGCACCATTTAGAGAAATGGGCCAAGAGAGTGACCCCGCACTCTGGGGTGGCTGCCTGGATGCCGGCACAAAGGCGGCATTTCAGGGCTGAAATTTCAGCACCCAGCTTGATTAAAGGATTCCAGAGGCTTGGAGGAGGGTAGTAGGGTGCAAAGTCTGTGACTCCCAGAATTAACCACCATCCAAAGCAGTAAGCACCCTCCTACTCCTGTGGCCACACATCCTTCCCACCCTGACCAGGGTGCCTGGTCCCACGTGGCAATCCATGACTCCTTGGAGTTGCAGTGGACCAGAGGTCTTCCTTTTAATTATGCCAGAGTCCATGCCTTCTTTTCTAAAACAAATTCTTAGACAAGTCTCACGTAGCCCAGGCTGACCTTGAACTCACTCTGCGAGCCTCCTGCCTCCACCGTCCTGATCCCTAGCTCCACACACATCTCTGCCACAGGATGTGAAGGGATGGGAAGTGGAACACAGAAGAGGGACCCTTGCGAGTGAGCTCAGGCTGAACCCAAGAGCAAGCACATCATCCTAGCTCAAGTCTGAGAAGCAGAGGCACAAGGTGGCAGAGCAAAGAGATGGCCATGGAGGGCACTATGTGAACTGGCCCGGGACAGAGCTGAACAGGTGCTTAGTCCTTGTTCCAATTGCTGACTTGCCCAACAGGGCTCTGCCTGGGGACAGTGGGGGAATCACTGCACCCCCACACTTCCTGCTAGGGCACCACTCCTGAAAGGGGATCTGAGTCCTTGATAAGAGCTCCAGGCAGGTCCCTAGGAACAATGGCTGGCTTGATGAGACCTGCTCTGTGATACTCCTGAGAAGGGAGAAGCCCCTGCAGCCAGTCCCCACTGGAAAGGAAATTGGGGGTTTCCATGACAACCAGCTCCCTGGGCACAAAGACTCATCTGTCTGCTGAGAAGGCAGCTGAGGTGTCTCCCCTGCAGCAGCTTTCACTCTGGTGCATGGGGAGATAGAGGGAGGGATGGGAGGACCCACCGGGCCAAGTCCCTGGTGCTTCAGAAAGAGCTAACAGTCATAGGGCCACCTCGATGTGGGCCCGCTCTCTGCAGCAGGTGGCAGCACTGCAGACAGCAGGCACAGAGGGGTAGGAAGGACAAAGTTTATTATTTACATGTATAAAATGGGCATAGAAATGGCGCCCGGCACAGTCCAACAACGCTGCTCAGTCGGTGATGATGAGCTCGTCCACACCCCAGTCTTCATAGCTCCCATCTGGCAGGTAACGGCGAATGATGATTGGGATCTTCCGGGCCCTGTGGTGGGAAAGTCACAGGACATGAGGGCGGTGCCCCGGCTCTGCAGCAGGGAACAAGCGGGAAAAGCACATGTCACAGAAACCCCCTCCCTCATCTCGGGGGCTTGACTATGAACGAGCCAGAGATCTACAGGATCAAACACCAGCCTCCACAGACAGAGAGGCCGAGAGTTGCTGCCGCGCTCTGGAGGAAGGACCCCTGTCTGAGGGACTTACTTGAGTTCCTTCATGGCGATGAGCAATGGGTCTGTCTCCCCCTCCAACTCCACCATCACAGGGGCACACATCCTGCAGGGACAGACACGGGTTGGAGAGACAAGAAACAAGGCTCAGAGAAGGTGACTATGGTGTCCTGCTCCTCATCCAGCAAGGTCACTTAGGCAGGCAGCTGTGGTGGCAGAAGTATACAGGGAGCTACCACTAAGCAGAGAGAAGACCAGCAGACTGGATTAAATTGTGCCTCCAAAGACAAGATGTGGGTTTCTGTCCACATCCCAATGGTCTCATTTATTTATTTATTTTTAAATATTTATTTATTATGTATACAGTATTCTGTCTGTGTGTATGTCTGCAGGCCAGAAGAGGGCACCAGACCTCATTATAGATGGTTGTGAGCCACCATGTGGTTGCTGGAAATTGAACTCAGGACCTTTGGAAGAGTAAGCAATGCTCTTAACCTCTGAGCCATCTCTCCAGCTCCCAATGGTCTCATTTAAAAATGAAGATAATCCCTGCCTCACTGGGAAAACCAAAGACTAAAAGACTCCACACCACTCACTGTTCTCCACCTTGACATTCTCTGTTCATTTGAGGGGAGTCCCACTTTGACTTTTTTCTGGTGAGGAAACTGAGGTACAGAAAGGCGAGTAACCTACTCAAGGTTCAAACACACACAGGCAGAGAGGCAGAGTCTAGATGTGTTCCTAACCACTGTGCTATGACGTGCCCTATGAAACACACTAAAGTCATCTAACTGTAATGCTCCATCAGAAGAGGCCCTTCATTCTTACCACATCAGTCAAACCCACAGCCCTTCACAGCAACAACCCCAGAAGGGTCACATTCTCCCAGCCTGGCCCCCATCCACACACCCAAAACAAACTTTTATGCCTCCCCGCTCCCGTGTTCTTGAGTGTCCCCTACGTTCTTAAGTTAGTATGATGATAGTATCAGACAGAGGAGGGGCCTTTGTTCTGAGGGTGGGACCACTGTGAAGGCTTTATAAGAGGAAGAGAAACCCAAGCCAGCTTGCTTGGTCTCACCATGTGACCCTCTACCATGCTATGACACAGCTTGAAGTCTCACCAGGCGCAGGTGTCATGTTCTTAGACCTTCCAACCCCCAGAACTGTGAGCCAAATGTACGGAGCGAGGAACCTTCCCCAAGGATTCTGTCACAGCCACAGAAAAGAAGCTCAGGCGCCTGTCCATTCTGCACCATCTCTCCACAGCCTGAGGGCTTAGGTGTCCCCACTCCGGAAATGACAGTCTTCACTGCCTGTGAGTTTACATGTGCCATTCATGGCACCAAAGACACCAGATTACTGTCCACAGCAGACCATGAGCTGCTGGTGGCCCAGGACCACACATGGCCACTGTGAGGGCCCAGTCCCCAGCCAATGCTTGGCCCAAGCAGAGGCCCCAACACTAAACAAGGGGATGGCACCTCCAGTTCTGTGCCCTAAGAACAACTCCCCCGATCACCCTGGACGGGCTTATACCTATAAATCCAGGGCTACTGAGAAGCACACCAAAGCCAGGGCCCACGTCTTCTCTAGACAATCAGGACATACTTTTTTATTTATTTGTTTGTTTTTTCAAGACATAGTTTCTCTGTGTAGCCCTGGCTATCCAGGAACTCACTCTGTAGACCAGGCTGGCCTCAAACTCATAGAGATCTGCCTGCCTCTGCCACCTAAGTGTTGGGATCAAAGGTGTGCATACCACCATCACCGCCCAGCTTGGAACTGGAGGGATAGATGGTATGAGCCATCATGTGGATGGTGGGAACCAAACCTGTGTCCTCTGCAAGAGCAGCAAGTGCTCTTAATTGCTAGGCCATCTCTCCAGTCCTGGGAGAGACTTTCTCAGTAAGGGTTCTGAGGATTGTACCTTTAGAGCTGCCAGGTGACTCTAGGGCCAACCAGTTTGAGAGCAACACTGACTAGTTCATTACTAAATATTCTCATCTCTGCTACTCTCAAAAGCCTGAGATTTTCCCTAGAGCAGAAACCAAATGTCCTTCCTAAATAACAAAATGTCTCCAAAACTTGGGGTGTGGTTTAGCAATAGAACGTAAGGCCCCAGGTTTAGTTCCTAACACCAAGAAAACAAAAGAAACGCCCACTGCATACAAAGCCTTACAGAACATGTACGGCTGTATTGACCCGTCTGTAACACCCATTGGGATCAAAGGTGTGCACACCACCATCCATCACCGCCCAGCTTAGAACTGGAGGGATAGATGGTGTGAGCCATCATGTGGATGGTGGGAACCAAACCTGTGTCCTCTGCAAGAGCAGCAAATGCTCTTAATTGCTAGGCCATCTCTCCAGTCCTGGAAGACATGCATGGCTGTATTGACCTGTCTGTAACACCCACTGCATACAAAGCCTTACAGACATGCACGGCTCTATTGACCCGTCTGTAATGCCCACTGCATATAAAGCCTTACAGACATGCATGGCTGTATTGACCTGTCTGTAACACCCATTGCATACAAAGCCTTACAGACATGCACGGCTGCCCTGGCTGTCTGGGCCTGGGCTCCTCATACATAACAGGAGCACCTGCAGGGCATCTGTTCGTCAGTGTCCCTATCTATGGACATGCAAGTGCAAATGCGGGCTTCAAGTGACTGTCTTGTGCTGCAGCCACTACACATCACCACCCAGTTAGCAAGATGTGAGAGAATCAGCCACCAGGTGGTGCTAGTGGGCCAGACTGAACCCCATCAAAAGCTATCCAAGCAGGCATTTCAGCACCTAAGCAAAGGTTACCCATCCAGTGCGGATGTACAGGATCCAGCCTGGCTGTCCCTCACAACAGGCAGAGTGCCACCAGAGGGCATGGACCCCTCAGGGGAAGGTGCACTAAAGCCCCAAAGAAAAATATGACAGTCGGGTTGTCTTGGAGCCACAGAGATGCTCCTGACTCCTGAGATGCGTCCACTATTGGGGGGAGGGGGTTGCTTTGTTTTCATTTGTTTGGGTAGGTTTTTCTGTTGTGGAGGTGGTGGTTTGGGGCTTTTTGTTATTTTTTTGAGATGGCATCTAACTGTGTAACCTGGCTGTCCTGGAACACACTCCGTAGACCAGACTGGCCTTGAAGTCACAAAGATCCACAGGCTCAGCCTCCTGAGTGCTGAGATTAAAGACATGTGCTATCTCACAGGGCCAATTTTTTAATTAACTAATTAATTTAAGTGGCCACATGGAGACACTGAGTGCCATAACGGACAGTATGGGCCAATAGGACCGTAGTCCCTGAAGGTGGTTCTAACTTTACTCAAAGGAGCCAAGAGTGCAACCGTGCTAGAGAAGAGAAAGGTCCATTCCTGAGGAATGGCTGAAGACCACCTCGTCCACACACAAAACCCTTTATCAAGGCAACACCGCAGTTATCTTTCCCCAGGGCTGTGTGAACCTGTGAGGGGATGCAGACAGCCCTATGCCTCCAGCATGCAGGCCTCCACATACCCGGTGGTAGAATGCTCCGTTGGCTGTGTTTTCTCTAAACTCCCAGGTCTGTCCTGCAGCATCCGCCATTCTCCCATACCACCACGTCAGAAGTCCAGCAGTTTCTCTCAGGCTCAGGTCTCCCACTAGAGTTCCACTAACTCTGCCTCTTCCAGGTTACAGCAATCACTGATTGCCTGAGGCTGCCTGCCTACCGTCTAGACCCCAGAAGCCAATGCTGTTCTTAGGCTTTCCCAAGTGAAGGGCCCTGCCTACCTCACTGGGCTGGCCAGTCTCCCTCATAAAAGGAAGGGGTACAAGCCTGAAGGGCTACCATGGCCTTCCCTGAATTCATCCTTATCTCACTTCAGCAAACTGACAGGAATTATCTGAACTCAGGGCCTCACACGTGCTAGACAGACACTCTGCCACTGAGCTATGTCCCCAGATCCCTTTTCACTTCTAGCTTGAGATGGGGTCTTGCTAGTTGCCCAGAGTAGTGTTGAACCCATAGTCCAGGTGGGCCTTGAATCCATTCACCCACTGTTTCTGTCTCCTGAGTGTCTTCAATTACAGGTCTATGCCACCAGGCCTGACGAGGGTTCTTCCTGACACTTTTTTCCTGTGTGGTTACTTTTCATGGCCTATTGTTTACATTACACCACAGGATCCCTAAGCCCAGCACAATGCCTGGCACACAGGGGCTGGGCAGGATCAGCAGCCTGGGGCTCACGGTGAGGACAGCAAAGGGCAACACTTACGCGATCTGGAGTGCCCGGGTGCCCAGCACACGGGCTCGCTCGTACTTGGTCATGTACGGAGTGGTGATGCGCTTCTGGTTGGCCTGCGGTCGCTCACCAGAGGGGAGAATCTCAACATTCTCCTGACCTTCCTGGATAGAAGAAAACAGAGGGGACATCTCAGGATGAGTTTTGGGTCAGAGAGGAAGATGATGACAATGACCTCACCACCATCATTAACGCTTTCTAGATGTCAAGGACATCTACTAACACCCCATTCCTTACTACCCCGTGAGGAATAGGCGGGAATCATGGTCCCTATTCCAAGGGCTTCAAGAGCCAGCCAACCTGACCAAATTCTCCAAACCAGCAGTAAAGAAGACTGTGGTCAGAACTCCAGAGCCAGCTGCCACACTGAAAAGAAGGCTGGTCCTGTAAGTGATGAGCACACCCTAAATGGGAAGTTGCTCAAACACCAGATCTTTCACGGGTGGCAACTGAGTCAATGGGTCGAGTGGCAAGGACAGTCATGGTAAGAAGAAAGAGTCACCACCCATACTGAGCAACAACTTGCCACATATCTGTCCAGGCTAGCCCTGGGTTCCACCCTCCGCTCCATGCACACAAGCACACACACGCACGCACGCACGCACACAAGCACATGTGCACACACACACACCCCTGGGTTCCACCCTCCGCTCCACATACACGCACGCACACAAGCACACACACACATCTGGGTTCCATCCTCCGCTACACACACACACACAAACACACACACCTGGGTTCCACCCTTTGCTCCACACACATGCACACAAGCACACACATACACCTGGGTTCCATCACACACACACACAAATCATAATCCACCAGCACAGCCACAAATGCTGAGGTACTAAGCAAAGGGTTTGTGATAGAGTCTTGACCTAGAGGAAAAAACAGGCACGAGCACCAGCTGCTGCCAGGATCGTGCACAGCCTGTGACGAGAGTTTACAGGACTCTGAAACCAAGAATTCGAGCTTAGGGTATGGCTCAGACAGTAAAGAGCTTGCTGCCCAAACTGGAGGACCTAAATTTGAATCCTTAGTCTCCATGTAAGACTCTGGGTATATAACAGTGTGTGCATATAACCACAGAACCAGGAGGTAAGAAGAGAAAGATTTCTGGGGCTCACTGACCGACAGTCTAACTGACACAGTGAGTCCCAAGGTCAGGGAGATCCTGTCTTGAAAGAGAAGGTGAACACCATAAGAGGATGACAGCTGACAGCAGCCTCTGCCCCTCCACCGCACTACACAGGTGAGTGTACCGCACACAGACACGCAAGTGCACATGCACGAAAAACTATTTTTTTAAAAGATAAAAATTGTGGGGGCTGGAGAGATGGCTCAGCAGTTACGAGCACTAGCTGCTCTTTCAGAGGACCCAGGTTCAATTCCCAGCACCCACATGGCAGCTCACAACCATCTGTAGCTCTAGTTCTAGGGTAATCTGACACCAATACACAGAAAATAAAGTTAAATAAATTAAAAATAATAATGATAATAATAAAATAAAAACTGTTTGCCGAGTGCTTGCTACAGGCCCCGAGGTATTCGAAGTGTTTGGGGTAGAGCAGCAAATGAAAGGGAGCAAAGCTGCTTCCACCTGGGCCCACGCCTTATTCAGCACGCAGGCGGCACAGGCAGGCTGGTTGCTGTGAGCTAGAGGCCAGCCTGGTTTCAACAGCTCAGTTCTAAGCCTATCTACCAAGAACAAGTCTAAAAAAACCCATACATAATAAGATACAACAATCCCAAGACCAAGCTAAGGTCTAACTCATGCAAAGACCAAGAGTGTATCTGTGAACTGGGTAGTGGTGGCGCACGCCTTTAATCCCAGCACTCAGGAAGCAGAGGCAGGCGGATCTCTGTGAGTTCGAGGCCAGCCTGGTCTACAGAGCGCATTCTAGAACTGGCTCCACAGTTACTGAGAAACCCTGCCTGTATCTGTGGGAGACACGTCCCTGGAAAAGGGAACAGCGAAACCATTCGGCGACCATCACCCACCCCACTGTCTAGCGCCCGGCTGCAGTGCAAGAAGCTGAGGGCTGAGGGGGGCTACTGACCTCCTCGGCATTTTCCAAGTCATCTAGTCCTTCGTCCTCCTCCACATCGTCAAAGTCATCGCCATCAAAACTAAGCCAGAAGAAACAGCTGGTTAGAGCGTCACCTGCCAGAATCAGAGGCACAGCTCGGTGTATCGGCTGTGACGTAGGAGGGACCGCAAATCTCAATGAGGGAATCTTCGCTGTATGCCTTCAATCTTGTCCTGTCTGCCCCCCAATTCTGCTAGGACTTGTTCACCTCTGTTTCCCTCTCTATGAACTACTGTGGTCAGCTTGTAACATGTACTTTTCTGGTCTGAGAACTTTTTTTTTTCGGTTTTTCGAGACAGGGCCTGTCCTGGAACTAGCCCCGAACTCACAGAGCTCTGCCTGCCCCTCCTCCCTATGTGTTTG
The DNA here is from genome assembly GCF_000317375.1 of Microtus ochrogaster. Lineage (NCBI taxonomy): Eukaryota > Metazoa > Chordata > Mammalia > Rodentia > Cricetidae > Microtus > Microtus ochrogaster. Next base: position 14,806,859 of record NC_022017.1, read on the forward strand.
TGTATGTGAAATGTGAGTACGCACGAGTGTGCAGATGCCTGTGGAAGCCAGAAATGGGGTGTCAATTCCCCTGAAGCTGGTGTTGCTCAACACGATACCGGGAGCAGAGCTTTCACTCCCTGGGCAAGCAGCAGTGCTGGCAATCACTAAGCCATCCTCCAGTCACCAGTGCAGGACGAGCCCCATCGGAAGGGGGAAGCTATACATCTGTGAGTGTGATGCTACACTCCCGTACTCCTAGCATTTGGACAGTGGAGGAGGAGACGCAGGAGTTCAAGCCCAGCCTGGGCTATCTATATAGGGAGAGGCTATCTCAAGAACAAAAACAAAATTTACTTCAGGGCTGGAGGTGTCGCTCAAAAGTAGTGTATACACAGCATGCACGAAATCCCCAGGCATTAATTCCCAGCAGAGAACATTACCACCATCACCCTACCCCTGAGGTGAGATTACGACTGTGAAGAGAAGATAATCTAACCCAGGGGAGACTTCCACCACACCACAAGCTCTGCTCGCTGATTACCTTTTTTGTTTTGTTTTCAAGGCAGAATTTCTCTGTGCAGCCCTGGCTGTCCTGGAACTCCCTCTGTAGACCAGGCTGGCCTCGAACTCAGAGACCCGCCTGCCTCTGCCTCCCGGGTGCTGGGATTAAAGGCGTGTGCCAGTCAGCTTCACTAATGATCTTTTCCTTGCTAACTCCTCACTCTCACTCGTCTTCGTCCAACAGCTGGCACATCTGGCTCCTCCCTCCTGCTTCACACTTAGGGGGAGCGCCTCCTCAGCCTTTCCTGGGTTCCCCCTTTTCCCCAGTCACTCACTAGCCACCTCCTCTCTAGGGGTCCACACAACCCTGGTTGACACACACGTCTCTGCTTTCACTGTATTTTTCCTGCGTTTTGTCTGCTTGCTTCTGAGACAGCATCACTCTGTACACTATGTAACTCAGGCTGGCCTGGAACTCGCTACGCAGCACAGACTGACATCTGTTCACAGCAATCCTCCTGCCTTAGCCCCCCCAGTGCCAGGATTACAGGGGTAAGCCCACCATATCCAGCTTCTATTTCTGAGTTTTGAGAGCTACATCTATTTTAGGACTCCCATAGTTTATCTTCTCTTTTGACCTAACACATGCAGCCATCAGAAAATCCTCTTGGCTCTATTTTTAAACTATATCAGCAGCCAGGCATGGCGGCACACCCCTATAATCCCAGTGCTCAGGAGGCAAAGGCAGGCGGATCTCCGTAAATTTGAGGACAATCTGATCTACACAGTGACTTCCAGGACAGCTAGGGCCATGTAGACTGACTCTCTCAAAAATAAAAAAAAAAAGTAAAATATATCCAGGAGCTGGACATGGTAACATAGACCTATAAATCCCAGTGTTTTGGAAGTAGAGGCAGGTGGATTTTTTTTTTAGGTTTGAGGCTAGCCTGGCCTACACAGTGAGTTCCTGGACAGCCAAGGCTACATAGCTGAGACTTTCTCTCTCTCTCTCTCTCTCTCTCTCTCTCTCTCTCTCTCTCTCTCTCTCATGTGTATGTGTGTATGTGTATATGTGAATACCATCTCTCTCTCATAGGTGTCTGTGTGTTAAGTGTGAGTGTATACCAGGGGCCAGGCATAGTAGTTCACGCTTTAATCCCATAATTTGGAAGACGGATTACTAAAGTGGAACCACCTGGTATACAGTGAGATTTGGTCTCCAGATAAATAAAATAAATATATACCCAGAGTTCAGCCCACTTCTGGCCACCTATGTTACAAGCCCGCGCCTGCTCCCAGCCTCCCAGGCCATCTCTGGATTGCTTCTTCCTATTTCTACGACTACACGAACTACACCACCGTCATTCCCTTCCAGAAAGGGGGTGCCCAGAGGGCTTAACTCCGCACACTGTCCCGGGAGCATTGCTCCGCGAAGTAGGAAGTTCTCAAGACTTCACCCCCACAGACCCCGTAGCTAGGCTAGCCTGTGCTCCAAGGGCCCAGCTCGCACCACGAAGTCCTCCCCTCCGAGCCCGCGCTCACTTGTCTTCGTTGTCTGACATGATGCCTTCCCCGCACTGACGGCTCGGGACCGCACAAGAGTGAACCGCGCGCTTCAGTCGTCCCCGGCACGACCCGCGGTCTGCGCCTGCGCAGTGACCCAAAAGCAATCACTTCCGGGAGACAGCCAAGAACGAGACGGGAGTGCGCACGCGTGGGCGTGTACGCTAGTTACCATAGTAACCAGATGCGCTTGGTGCGGTCCCTAACAAACTGGCTTCCCCGAGGATCTCCTTCAGGAGGGCGCTGCCACGCTTAGGGTGAGCGCTCCGCCCGGGACCGTCCCGATGGGGACTGTGTTCACTGCACGGTCCGGAGCCGAGGGTTCGGGCACCAGCTTCTCAGATACCCAGGGTGCTGGCGATGAGAGGTCGGGACTGCGACGCGAGACGAGGGCTGGTCATTGCTTCTCTCCCTCCTAGGGCCCTCCCATGGCTTCACAGGAGAGGGTGGGCGCAGTGTCCAAAGGAACCGGGTTCCGGCGCTGCCCTAAGCAGGTCACTTACACGCCGGGGACCTGCGAGCTGCTCAGAGGTCAGTGCTTCACAGGAACAACGACAGGAGAGGTGGTGGTTTCTTTAAGAGACTGGAATTAAGAAAAGTTTAGGAGAGGACCAAAGTCCAAAGGACGGAGAATTTTGGGGTGATTAGCTCATCTTTTACATTGCACGTTCAATGAAACCTAACTTCTCCTCACCACAGTGAAAACTTCCAGTACCAAATCCAATTGCCTTCCCTGGGCTTAGCACAATATATAGTCAGTCTTATAGGCTTTTGGTTTCCCAGATATCACCTTTTAAAAAAAAAAAGATTTATTTATTTATTATGTATACAACATTCTGCCTCCAGATATGCCCGCACACCAGAGGAGGGCGCCAGATCTCAGTACACAGATGGTTGTGAGCCACCATGTG
>NC_022017.1:14809955-14811027 GCF_000317375.1 Microtus ochrogaster
TTTTTTTTTTTAAGATTTATTTTTTTATTTTTGTGCATTGGCGTTTTGCCAGCATGTATGCCTGTGTGAGGGTGCAAGATTCCCTGGAACTGGAGTAACAGACAGTTGTGAGCCCCGTGCAAGTGCTGGGAACTGAACCCAGGTCCTCCTGAAGAGCAGCTGGTGCTCTTCACCGCTGAGTCATCTCTCCAGCCCCACAGCCAGCACCTTCTAAATGGTGAATGCCACCAGGCAGAGAAAGTGCCTGTTTCTGCTCACAGTTGTGGCGCCAGCCTCTGATACATGGATGAGTATATATATATATATATATATATTCATTTATCCAACAACTAAAATCACCTGATATGTGATTTTCATATTCTCCTACGTACTGGAAGTAAAGTGTTAGGGGATTGCAGGAAAGCAAACAATTCTTGCTTCCATAGAGCTAACAGTATAGGAGGTTAACAAGAAAAAAATTACAAAGCTGGGGTGTAGCTCAGTAATATGTATGCTAGGCATACATGAAGCCTGGGTTTCAATCTCAGCACACGGCACACAAAAAATGTTACAGTTGGAAAAGCCGGCTCAGTGGTTAAGAACGTGTATTGTTCTTCAAGAAGACTAGAGTTCCCATATTAGCCACACACAAAAAAAGATGTATGTCATAGGCAGATATAATGATATGCAAGTTTTCTGCTTGAGAGAATTGTCTGAGAAAAAAAAAGTCTGGATAATTAGATGATTAGTAATACCCTGTCTTTAAAATAAAATACAATAAAGGCTGTAGAGACAGCTCAGAGGTTAAGAACACTTGCTGCTGTTCTGGAGGATCCAAGTTCAATTCCAACAACCATATCAGGTGGCCTGAAACCACCTATAGAGGTTCAGTGCTTTTTTCTGGCCTCCATAGGCACCCATACACACAAAATCTTAAAGCCGGGTGGTGGTACACGCCCCTAATTCTAGTACTCGGAAGGCAGAGGCAGGTGGGTTTCTGAGTTTGGGGCCACCCTGACCTACAGATGGAGTTCCAGGACAGCCAAAGAGACTCTGTCTTGAAAAACCAAAATAAATAAATAATTAAAGCCTT
>NC_022017.1:14811492-14821949 GCF_000317375.1 Microtus ochrogaster
CTAAAAATGTGACATGTACTAGAGAAAATGAAGCAGGCAGAAGAACATGCGTGCTTAGTTGGGAGTTGGGGAGCAGTGCTGCGGTGTGGAGTTTGGGCAAGATGAGACATGCCGAGATGCGGGGGAGATATGGGGTTCAGCTGCAGCTCAGGAGGTCTCACGCTGAGACGCAGGGGAGATACGGGGTTCAGCTGCAGCTCAGGAGGTCTTAAGCCGAGAAGTGGGGGAAATGCGGGGTTCAGCTGCAGCTCAGGAGGTCTCACAGAGTGTTTTATTTTGCAGTGATGATGAAGGAGTCCAAACTGACTAACTTCCAGCAACGACACATCTTGGAAACCATGAGAAGTAAGGACAGTCACTCTAGAGACTTTCTGAACAGAGGACCAGGGATATATCTTTAATATTCCTCTATGTGAAAGGGAAGGGGAGTTCATCTCAAAGGACAGAAGCCAGACATGATTATATACACTTCTAGTCCCAGCACTTAGGAAGCAGAGGCAGGAGGATCACCAAAAGTTCAAGGCTGAGCCCGGCTGTGGTGGTGCACGCCTTTAATCCAGCACTTGGTAGGCAACGGCAGGCAGAGTGAGTTCCAGGATAGCCAAGGCTACATAGAGAAACCCCATTTTGGAAAAAAAAAAAAAGAAGTTCCAGGCCAGCCTGGTTTATACAACAAGGTCCAGGCTGGCCAGGGCTACATAGTGAGACCATCTCATAAAAAAGGTTTGGGGAGAGTGAGGCAGGCTGGAGAAGTGGCTTAGTGGGTAAGAGAAGGTACTGCTCTTGTAGAGGCCCTGAATTTGGTTCCCAGCTCCCATGTCGGTGGCTCATAACCACCTGCAACTCCAGCTGCAGGGCCATCCCACATCTCTGGCCTCTGTGGGCACTGCAGTCATGTTCACAGACACACAGGCATATACATATCTAGAGTAACTAAAAATAACTTATTTTTTGTTTGTTTTTCAAGACAGGGTTTCTCTGTGTAGCCCTGGTTTTCCTGGAACTCACTCTGTAGACCAGGCTGGCCTCGAACTCAGAGAGATCCGCCTAACTCTGCCTTTCAAGTGCTGGGATTGAGACATGCTGTGGACAGATTATTCCTTGTGCTGCCAGCTCACAAACTACACAGAAACTTAATCATGGAAGTTCAGCCAAGGGCTTGGGCTTGTCCCTCTAGCTCTATTCATCTACAACTTGTGCCTTTCACCTCTCCTCTGCATCTGGTTGGTGACTCTGCCCTCTTCTTTGCAGTTCTTTGTCCAGAAGTTCCGCCTATACCTCCTGCCTAGCTATTGGCCATTATCTCTTTTGAAACCATTCACACTGACACATCTTCACACAGTGTAAAGCAATACTGACCAGCCAGTGGTAAAGAATACTTACTGCTCTTGCAAAGGTTCTGAGTTCAGATCCCAGCTCCTACATGGTGCCTCACCCCCATCTAAACTCCAGTGCGAAGTGATCCTCTTCTGACTCCTGTGGGCACCAGAAGAGGTTCATATATGGTATACATTGATATATGCAAACGTCCATAGACATAAAATAAAAATAAGTACACCTTGAAAGACAAGGCTTCCTTGAAGCTGTTCCCTAGGAATTCACTGTCTACTTCTCCTTAAGCAAAATATTGTTTCATAGCTTGGTTGAAGCCACAGATCCCTCTCCCCGACATGAATGTCCAGCATCACTGAGGCTGTAACTATTTGCTTGCTCAGCGTGTGCTCAGGGGAGAGGCAGACCTGGGGCATGGGATCATCCCAAGAATGGTATCTGTTTATTAATTTATTTATTTTTTGGTTTTTTGAGACAGGGTTTCTCTGTGGCTTTGGAGCCTGTCCTGGAACTAGCTCTGTAGACCAGGCTGGTCTCGAACTCACAGAGATCCGCCTGCCTCTGCCTCCCGAGTGCTGGGATTAAAGGCGTGCGCCACCATCGCCCGGCTGCTTGGTTCCACGAAGGGAAGGCAGTGGGGGAGTGGGGAGTAAAGGCAGGCACACACTTGTAAGTCCACAGCACAGAAACCCAGTCATCCTTGACGGCCCTTGTTCTCCCTACCTGGTCAACAGCCCTGCAAGCTACAACCTGCCCCTGATAACCTGTCTTCTCTGCTCCTCACCAATGCTGCATGTTATCTGAATAGCTGTTTTCCTTGGCTCTACCGTTAGCCATGAATGGGACTGTCAACAGCAGAAAGGGTAACTTTTCCCCAAACCCTCCAACGGCTTGCTACGCTGTAGAATAAAATCCTCTTTCCAGAAGCTTCCATAAGTCCTGATCTCTGTCTCCCACCCCATTAGCCTCTTGGCTGCTACCTAGATACCTGGGTACACAGTGCCTGAGCACCTTCACCCCAGCTGTTCTACCTGGAACAGTCTTCCTCAAAGTAACTGCAGGTCTGGCTCATCACCCTTCACTGTTTGCTCCAATGTTACCCTTTTACAAAAGCTTTCCCTGTTACAACCACAATCTGGGCTGCAGTTTTGGCTCAGTTGGTAGAGCCCTTGCTTCAGATGTACCAAGCCCTGGTGCATTCCAGCACCACAGAAACCAGGTGTGGTGGCAAATACCTACAATCCATGCACTTGGAAGATAGAGGGAGGAGGATCAAAAGTTTAAGGTCTATATGGAGTTGGGAGGCCAGTCTGGATAGACCCTGCCTTTAAAATAAGCAAAAACTGCCAGGTGGTGGTGGCACACATCTTTAGTTCCAGCACTCGGGAAGCAGAGGCAGGTGGATCTCTGTGAGTTTGAGGCCAACCTCATCTACAGAGCAAGTTCTAGGCCAGGCTCCAAAGCTACAGAGAAACCCTGTCTTAAGAAAACAAACAAAACAAACAAAAAACAACATCAAAAAAGCAAAAAACAAAACACAGGGCTGGTGAGATGGTTAAGCAGGGAAAGGTGCTTGCTGCCAAGTGTAACAATCTGAATTTGATCCCTGGGACACGCATGGTCAGAGAGAACTGATTCCCTGACCTGCACACATACACAGACATGCATGCACACAGCACATTAAAACAAAAACCACACACAGAGAAATAAAAACACCAAAGACTCAGTGTATAAGAATGTTTATTGCAGCATTGTCAGAAGTAGTAAAAATCCAACCAACAAAAACAAAACAAACCCAGAGAGAACCTGAATGACTAGCTGAATAAATAGTGTAATCATTCTAACAACTAGTAGATTACTATAAAAAATAAGTTACATATAAATGTGTCTTTATGGAAAGTTGGTCTGATAAATTGGTAAGTGAAAAGGTGTGATCCAGTGTTTAAGAACCGTCTGTGTACATACCGAACAAAAAACATCCTTGAATGTGTTTTAGAAGCATCAAGAATGAGGAGCGACCACCTAATTGTTAGCACAGCCTGCAGAGGAGCACACTCAGAGGGCTGGACTGTCCACACTGTTTGACTTCTATTTGGCAAATACCATTTTTCTTCAAAAAGAAAGACAAACAGGTGCCATCACTTGACCTTTTTGTTCCCAGGAGGAGCCCCTCTGCCCCTGCAGTGCAACCCAACATCCAGCCAGAGGGGCTCTCCTTCCAAGAAGCCAGCTACAACCATCTACCTGCCTCCCATCCTGGCTACCCACTCCCACCTCCGGCCTGCCAGCATGTGTCAAGCCAATGGGGCATACAACCGTGAGCAATTCAAGCCTCAGGCCACCAGTAAGTGATGGTCTTGGGCTAGGGGCTCTCTTCTGTCTTCTGGGGTCACAGAGGCCTGGGACAGACAGCACCATTCCAGTAGTGGGTAACAAACCCAGACAGATGGCCCTCTTCATCCTATAGCTTTTCTGAAATTAATCCAGTTTTCCTAATCCTAATCCCAGAGGGATACATGGTCCCTCAAATCCATCTCCTCTGTATTTGAGCCCACATCTGGGAGCATGCCTCAGCATCCTCACAATTCCCTACACACAGGTCACCTCGGAGGTCTGCATTTCTGGATTCTCTGTTAGCTCTGCACTGAAGCTTTTTCTTGGTTGTCTCAACTGCTAACCTGCCATGTTCTGCTCTGGAACAGCCAAGGGAGGTGCTGGGTCTGCAGAGCCCACTCCTCTCAACCCCAACAGCCTGCAGCGGGGTTAAGAGGGAAACGACTCTCTTCCCTCTTAACAAGACTGTCTCTGGGCCCTACAGGAGATCTGGAGAAGGAGAAACGAAGACTCCAAACTATCTTTGCCACTGGGAAGGACACGGAGGAGCGGAAAACGGCTCCACGTGTGCAGCAAGAGGACCCAGGTCCCGAGGTGGACCGCTTTGAAGAATGTGAGTGATGGGGCTAACAAGAGAACATGACTTGCTATAGACCCCCTCCCCCACCCCGCCCTGCTCTCCCTCAGAGGCCATGTGCTGCCTGGGCCCCTGTGCACTCCCACTGTCCTGTGCACTGATGGCCCTCCCCTCTGTGCAGTGGTGAAGGAAGTCCAGGACAGGAAAGAATTCTTGGCTGCCATGGAGGCTCTGGGACAGGGCAAGCAATACCGAGGAATCATCCTGGCTGAAATCTCCCAGGTAGGAAAGCCCAAAAGTGGGGAGGAGTGGAGTCCAGTGGGAGGAGCCCCAGCCAGCACCACGGCTGGCCTCTCAGGTGGCAAGCTCCCACCATGGTGTCCTGCCATGACAGCCATCTTCCTGGTGGCCCTTTGCAGAAAATAAGGGAAATGGAGGACATCGACCGCAGCAGAAGCGAGAGGCTCAGGAAGGCTCTGGCCACCACCTAATCCTAGACAAGGGCGGGCCAGCCCAGTGCAACCACCAGAGCCTTCGCTTCGCCAAGCAGTGTCATCCCCAGGTCTGCCCACCCTCAGAGACCACGCCAGATCATGATGTGGCACTGCCCAGGGATGCAGAGGCCTCAGTGACGCCTCTGAGTCACTGTCACAGCCACAGTATTGGCACCTTCTTCAGGGGAAAGAGCCCAGACACACCATGGACATCTGCCTAAGGGCACCCTCTCTCTGGCTCTTCCCACGCCACAGCTGTCCTCCAGGTGCTCTGTGAACACGATTCTGTCCTTCCTGTATCTTAGGATCTATTTCTTTGCCTTCTTGTAGCCTTGGGCAAATGTTTGACCACAATGATTAATTGGCCAATAAAACACATTTAACTTGGCCATGACATGTGCTGCCTTGTTTACACAGGAATAAACACATTTAATCTGTTCAGAATCAGAACCCGTCCAGCGCACATGGGTTCTAACTGCTGTTTGCACATTTCCAGAGGAGCAGGGAAACAGATTCCTGAGCAGCCTGTCGTCAGTGCTAGCCCTCAATTCTGCGGTGTGAACACCCATCTCACTAAGACACTCCATCCAGGTAGTTACTGCTGAGGAGCCCACTCGGGGTTAAAGGTCAGCTTCATGACTTCCACCAAACGAAGACTAAGGGAAGAAACATAAAAGGAGGGATCCATACTAAAGGGCTCTGGCAGGTGCCACAGCCTTGGTTCCAGTTCCATTCACGTGCTCCTGAGGTCCCAGCCTGAAGGTCAAGGAACCCAATAAGGAAACAGCCCTGCTCCCACCTGGTATGCCCTCGCTCCCCACAACTGGTTTACTGCACAGCAGTGTCCTTCAGGCTGTGACTCTGAACAGCCTGACCTGCACTAGTATCCCATCATTCCCGTCTCTAGAAATGAAATCCTTCCTGCACCTGCTACAAGTCCCATATCTGTCTTCTTACCGAAGAATAACCATGGCTATTACACAAGAGCCAGCAGATAGCATCAGTCAGTAGGGACACAGCCTCCAGCCCAGGCCTAGCTTCTGGGTTTCTTTTGAAAAGTGAGCAATATGTGGCAAGCCTGTGCCCACATTCACAGGCAACAGGTGACTTCTGTGAGGAGGGCTGGTCCCTGGAGACATGGAAACTATGCTTGACACTGAGACAGCCTGGTGGAGCCCTCTCCTGGGTTACAGCAGCTGGGTCACAGGACCCTTCTGAAAAACCTGAGGTGGTGGCCTGGGCTCCAGGTCAACAGCGCATCTGGAAAGACTGCCAGGGGCTATATGGGAGTGCAAGCACCTCTCCCCAAACAAGAAGGGAATCCTGCCCCATGGGAGGCACTGTGGTCAAGTTCCCAACTGCGTGGACAGCCCAGACCCTCCCGGTGGCCAGACACCTGGCCATGAGGTGGAGCACACACAGGCAAAAGGGCACAGATGTGGCTGTGGCCAAGGCAACTGGGCACTAGCAACTGAGAGACAGTGCACTCCTTCCCAGGATGCAGAGGGAGGGGCAGGCACTGAAGACGCCGAGAGCAAGAACAGTGCTTGGACCACAGGCTGCCTGGCATATTCCCCAGGGAAAAGATGTACCCCAGCACTGTTCTCCCAGGGCCATCCAGGGGTGAATGCCACCAGTCCCCAGAGGGAACAGACAACCACAGAAAGGAATGGGTCCATCCCCTGGGTATGGGGTGGGCAAAAACCCTGCATCAGAGGTCAGATCACAACACCTTAGAGAACAAAGGTTAGCACCTACCCAAATCACACCTTTCTAAGCTAGTCTGAGTCACCACCTCAGCACAACCACCAGGTCCCCATGTTGTGGGTGAGACTTCCCATGAACCAAGAGAGGTAAGGGAAGAGCTCCCTACAGCTTGGGAGGCAGAGGAAAGCAGTTCATTCCCAACTGACACAAAACAGCACTCACTGAGGGTCCAGAATCTGAGACTTCATAGAGCTCCTGAGTGAGGGGACATGACTTTCAAGGGCACATGTGTTAGACAGGAAGGCAGAGACTAAGAGTCAGGGCTGAGAAGGAAGAAGTTAGGCAGCCAGCCTTGTTGCTGGCCTGCTGCAAGGTGCACATGTCTTGGCCAGAGCCTGCCTTGGGCAGGACTGACAGTGAAGACTCCATCTGGCCTGGTTCATAAGTACAAGGAGAGTTACTGCCTCTGCCTAGTCCCTGCATCCCTGCTTGCCCCGGGCCTGTCACAGCATCTGGAGTCAGAATGCAGTGGGCAGGGCTAAGTCACAGCTGTCAAGGACACAGGGAAGAAAGAGGGAAGAAAACTTTAGCCCAAACCAGCTGGAGACTCCCAAGGAAGCCAAAGCTCACCCAGGGACTCCCTCCCAAGGTCACTGTCCCCCTTGGCAGGTCTGAGGGCAGCAGAGTGCTGTTCTGGCCTGGAGACTCCAGGAGAGGAGAGGAAGTCTGCTTCCCGCGCTGTCTGTCAGCTCTTGTCCCCAGGGACCTTGCTTTTGGTGTCACGCTTGTTTCCCAGCAGCTTCAGCACCTTCATGGTCTTGAACTTGCCTTTCTTCTTACCCTCGGACTCAGTCTCTCTTTGGAACTCTGCAGCAAAGAAGAGGGACCATCAGGGACAGGATGGAGCAGTGGCCAGCGTCACTGAGCGGCTCGGCCCACCCATGCACCAAGTCATGTCACTATGCCTAGTTCCCTTTTCTCCCTGGGATCCACACCTGGGAGGACAGTCTGGAACCTGAGACGGTGGTGCTCAACCTGTGGTCGCATATTCTACATATCAGATATTTATATTACGATTAATAACAGTAGCAAAATTACAGTTATCAAGTAGCAAAGAAATAATTTTATGGTTGGGAGTCACCAAAATATGAGGAACTGTACTAAAGGATTGCAGCATTAGGAAGGTTGAGAACCACTGTGAGGTATAGCTCACGTTTTAGTCAATAGCTCCATCACCTAGACTGACATACATTTCTCTGTAAGCTACAACAGAAATCTCAACTGCCAGGACTAAGGAACACCTCAGAAACCATCTGCCCAAACCTCAAACTCTCACGAGGAAAATGTGTGCCTTTGAAAAGAACCAACACCAACCATGTGCTTGTAGGTGCCTAACCCCAGACTGGTGCTTTGCACTGTTAGCTCCATAATCCTCAGCCCACACCGGGGAGAGGCACCATGGGAATGGGGGTGAAGTGAGGGCTGAAGGAACTGGCTCAGCCACCAGCTCATGTTAGAGAAAGGACCAGCAGTCAGTCTGGCTCCAGCCTCAGCCAAGATGTAGCCATGAGGCCAAACAGTGAGCCACAGGTGGGACTAAGGTCAAACCCCAACCCAAACAGCTCTCAGGGAGCAACTCCAGGCACTCTGATCCTAGCTCTAGGTTCCCATACTCCTAAGCCAACCCGCAGAGCTCTGGAAAGATAATCTGCTCAGAGCAAAGCCATCCTGGGTCAAGGCCCCCTGGTGGACCACAGTTCTCCCCTCCCAGCCTGAACCAGAGCCGCATGGCTGTGACTGGCCTCACTACACTTGGTTTTCCAGCAAAATGGAGCCTGGGATTTGCATTATGAGCAACCATCCCTATGGGGCCTGTTCAACCTTCTATTTCCAGGCTGCAAACATAGGCTGGCGCTCACAGGTAGGCACTGGTCCCTCCACAAGATGAGCCTCACCTTTCTTCCTCATCATAGCTTCCAACATCTTGTCTTCCTCTTCTTCCCTGGGGTGGAAATGACAAGCTGAGTGACCGCTGCAGGAAAGGGCCAGCTCACCCGTGAGCCCCTCCCAACCTTCAGGCCCCACGGGACTTGTCAAACGTGAGGGAAAGCTGGCAGTGAGCTCTGCCAGGAAGTGGCTCCACCTATGGGGTCCCAAGCATGTCACCTCTGCCGGTCCTCATCCAGGCAGTTGACAATAGCATTGCGCTGCTCGATGAGGGTCACAAGCTCCTGCATCAGCACCTTTTCTCTGGCCCGATCCTCCTCGGTCCAGTCCTTTTCTGCCAAAGGAGAAAGCCAGGGTGAGTGGTGGGACCCTCTCCCTCACAGTAACAGGACACACCACCTGAGTTTCCGGGAAGACAGCAGGTTAACTATACTGTGGAATGAGTGGAGGGCCCAGAGTTGACACTCACAAGCTCTTAGAGAGATGGAAGCAATTCTAGAAAAAAACAAGGATACCCGGAAGCCCACCAGAAAGCCTTCAAAAGACGCCCTGTAGAGGCAGAAACCCTCAAGGGCTTCCTGCTCACCAAACACGTCATTCAAGGATACCATGCAAGGCCAAGGTGCCCACCAAACACACTGTTCAAGGACATCATGCAAGGCTAGCAATTCTCATAGGCTGGAGAGATGGCTCAGAGGTTAAGAGCACTGACTGTTCTTCCAGAGGTCCTGAGTTCAATTCCCAGTAACCACATGGTGGCTCACAGACATCTATAATGAGATCTGGTGCCCTCTTCTGGCATGCAAGCATACATGGAAGGAATGTTGTATACATAATAAATAAATAAATCTTAAAAAAAAAAAAAAGGCTAGCAATTCTCAAGGGCTTCCTGCATATCAAACCCACTGTTGAAGATACCAAGCAGGCCAGCACTCCCCAAAGCCTTCCTAACACATGTGTTGGTGGCATCTTGAGAAAAACTATTGGACTGGCTTGACTGGACAGGGGTGGGAACGACAAGGAACTTCCAGAGGTCTACTTGCAGAAGCAGTATGGTCCCGGTCACACAGAGGAACATGTTCCCAAGGCCTATAGGAGGGTACTGGGGACAGGAGCCCAGTCATGAGAATCCCTGGTGTCACTTCCAGCCTCTTCCCTCTTCTAGGCCCAGGGCTGCCTCACAAGACCACCATCAGGGGCGCACTCATGTCTGGTTCCTCTCACCATCTCCAGGCTCCAGGGCACCCACACCTGGTGCCCCTCATGTGCTACACACCTAGAAATAAACCTCCTGAAGCTACCAGGAACTGTCCCATTCCTCTATGACCTCACCTTGCCAAAACTGAGAGTCAAGAAGTCCAGCCCAGTTCTGGGGACAGAGTATGGCTTCACAGTCACCACCCAAGTTCCAATCCTGCTCTGCCTTTCTTCATCTAGAGCTTGGTAAATTATGCTTCTAATCTACATGGAGGGAAATTGAAGCTTTGGAAAATGAAGCCTTTGGTCAGCAATGGCCAGAGACTGTAAAGCCAAATTGAACACAGGCAGCCTGACCTCCTATTTGGAATCTATGGACCGAACTCCCTCAGGGTCAAATAAACCAGCTTTATTTTCAAAAGCAGCATCAGGGGAAAGCTAAAGAGGACAGGGTGTACAGCCACAGCCTTGGGGCTGATGGCTCATACCCACTCTCTCACACTGGGCTCCTGAGTGCTGGCCACACCCCCAGCTCCTGCTGACTTGGAAGTGACTCATGGTTGGCAAAGGACGCCTAGGACATTCTGTGACTTGGGGGTATTCCAAAGTTCCGAGTTCCCCAGTCAATGGAGAGGAAAGACAGAGAGATGGTAGACTGCTGTTGAGGACCTGCACAGGGCAAAGGCAGAGCTAGTAGCTGCACAAACGAAGAAAGCCCAGCCTCTGGGTCCATTTCTAACCTCAGCTGTGAAATGGCAATGACGGTCCATCACCCGAGTCTGACATGATGTCACAACATAGGAAAGAGGCTGGAACCCTGGATCCTTCCATGGCTCTGTGGACTCTACTAGCAGCTATAGATCAGTGCA
>NC_022017.1:14822224-14826190 GCF_000317375.1 Microtus ochrogaster
GCCACAGCCACAGACATGACGGTCAGTGCATGCCACAGCCACAGACATGACGGTCAGTGCACGCCACAGCCACAGATATGGTCAGTGCACGCCACAGCCAGACATGATGGTCAGTACACGCCACAGCCAGACATGATGGTCAGTACACGCCACAGCCAGGACACCTGGATGTCCTGGAACTTACTCTGTGGACTTGGCTGGCCTTAAACTCAGAGATGCACGTACCTCTGCCTTCCAAGTGCTGGGATTAAAGGCATGTGCCACCACAGCCAGCTACTTTTCAACTTTTTTGGTTTTTTGAGATGGGGTTTCTCTGTGTAGTCCTGGCTGTCCTGGAACTAACTCTATAGACCAGGCTGGCCTCAAACTCACAGAGATCCACCTGCCTCTGCTGCCTGAGTACAGGGATTAAAGGCGTGTGCCACCACTGCCCGGCTTATTTTTCAGTTTGTAAGGCAGGCTCATGTAGCTGAGCTGGCTCACCTGGCTTGTTGAGAAGGCACCGCAGTTCATATTCTACGTCAGCCTGGCGCTGCTCCAGGTTCTGCTGCTTAACACTAAAGGGTGAGATGAAGAGGAAGTAAACGCTTCTGTGCAGTGCCAGCCACCCACACTGAGCTGCCATGGCAGAGTGTGCAGGCTCCCAGTCCTCCCCAGACCCCAGTGGGGAGCAGGCAAGGAGTCAGGACTCACACGTAGATAAGCTCTGACTCTCGCCGCAACAGTAGATGCTTCTCATGAATGAGCTTGAACCAGTCCACCAGCATGTTGTCCTCGCTGCCCTCTGGAAGCCAGATCCCCACTGAGGCCAGAGCTGGCACCCTCCCAGCTCAGCACCCCAGGATGAGGGGCTCCCATCAACCCACAGCCCTCAGCCATCCCTAGGCAGCTCCCGCACCATTTGCTCCTCCACGCAGCTTCTCTTCCAGCAGAACGCCACGGTGTTCCAGGGCATCCAGCTGGCGCTCAATAGTGTCCATCTCACCATAGATGTCCTCCTCAGGGATATACTGGTCGGCCTGGACCTGCCCAACAATACTCTGGTCACCTAAAGAGCAGTGGTCTTCCCCTCCACCTGCTCCTGTCCAACTCACAGGGTCCCCTGGCCACTGCAGGCTGCAGGAAGCCAGGTCCTGTCCCACAAGGTAGCATGACAAGGCAGCCCAGGTGTAGAGAAGGGGCTGTCCCCTCCCTACCAAGGGTCTGACAGACTCCCAATGAGAAGCCAAGTTCCTGCTCCAAGAGAAGCCTCTCCCTTCTCTGTCACTCAGGAGGAGTTCTTTGTGGGCCAGACAGCTAGTGTACCAGGTTACAGAGCACCCTGGGGCACCCTTCTGAGAAGCACACGTTTCTCCTAGTGCTCACTCTCTGCACTTGAACTGTTGTTAGAAACACCTCCTCCCTCTGCTCCTGGCTACACAGGATCCCTGGGTTAAGTTCAACCTTCCAATTAGGCCACCCACAGGTCCCAGATGCCTAAGGCTGCTGCAGGGAGGGTGCTGGGCCCAGGCCAGCTGGGCCTCGGGGTCTCTCTGCTGGCACCTTGCGTTTGATGAGTGGAAAGCCATGTCCAGGGGCAGGTGGCCTCATAGGCTTGGCTCCTTTGGTGGCCTTCCTTACGGCTGGAGATGCAGAAGGAGATGGCTTCCGGTTGAAAGGATTCTCTTTGCAGGAAGACTGAAGGAAGACATGACGGATGGTGGAGTCTGAGAAGTCTGATCACACAGGGCTATGGAAAGTAGGCCAGGACCCACGTGGCAGGAAGGGAGGGCCCAGGCCAGAACAGAATCCCCCAAGTTCCAAATGGTTCCACTTCCAGAGTACTTCCCCAGTGTCAGTTCCACACACATTCTGCTCAAGGGCACGGCTGAGGGAAAAGTCTTTGAGCCCAGTGTGGTGGCACACACCCCTTTAATCCTAGCACTCGGGAGGCAGAGGCAGGCCGATCACTGTGAGTTCAGGGCCTGCCTAGTCTACACAGTGATTTATAGGACAGTCAGGGTTATTAAAAAAAAAGGGGGGGGGGTGAGGAAAGGGGTTATGTGTTAAAGGGCTAAAGGACAGAGCAGGAGATTAGAGGGTAGGGAATTTATCAGGATGCATTTTATAAACCAGGCAGTGGTGGCACATGCTTTTAATTTAATCACAGCACTTGAAAGGCAGAGGCAGATGGATCTCTATGAGTTCAAGGCCAGCCTGATCTACAAGAGCTAGTTTCAGGACAGGCTCCAAAGCTATAGAGAAACCCTGTCTCGAAAAACAAAAGCAAAGCAAAACAACAGAATACATTTTATATGTGTAAGATGTTGTTCAAAAAGCAAAACTAAATAAAGATTAAAAAACAAAATGATGGGTTGCCTAACAAGTGCAAGGCCTTAGGCGCTAGCCCTGGTACTCAAGCACAGAGGCCTCACTCACGCTCAGTGCACCTCTCTGCTCCAGGCCACCCACTTCCCAGAGGTCCAGTAGCATCCACCACAGGTCAAAGACCCCACATTTGACTCTACAGTTACAGTCTTCACGGCCACACTTTCTCCAGTGGAGACTCAAAGGTTCAGAGAGACACAGCTCCCCCATCTAGAGTCACCCAGCCAGGAAATGCAATAGCAGGAATCCCACCCTCCCTCTACCTCCCTCCCTCCCCTCTCCTGCCCACCACAGACACACTCAGACCCTGGCTCTTCATCTTTCTGTCTCTCTAAGAGACCCCTGCCCACTCTGAGACCAGGATCCTGCCTTCCCTACAGTGCCCCTCGGTTTATGGAAAGCAAGCATCACACCTGAGGCCTCAGCTTCCCTCTACTGATGTGGGGGTGGTGGGGGTGGGAGCAGGCCCTGCCCTTATCCAGTCAAGTTCCAAGCTGTGCAGTGGTTCCCTGAAGCAGAAAAAGTGCCTAAGCCAGAGTTGAATATGGCAGGACTAACGTCTCTGCCTGGGACAGAGACAGTGTGGTCACCCATAACCTCAACATTCTCTCCTAATCCAGAGGTAAGAGCGAGACTGAGTCCCTTAGGAAGACCCGAGATTCCGCCCTTTCCCTCTCTGTATCAACACCTAGAGCGAGTCCAGTAAAGCCCAAGGCCTGAGTCCTTCCAGGCTTTTAAAGCCACAGAACATTCTCAAATCAGTCTCCCATACAAGCCATCCTTTCATTACATATGGAGGTGGGCAGGCTGCAAAGATGGCTTAGTGGTTAAGAGCACACACTGCTTGTTCAGAGTCAGATCCCAGCACCCACATCAGGTGACCACCAGACCCCTGTGACACCCCCTCTGCTGGCTACCACAGGCACTGCACTCGCATGCACAAACCCATACACAGATACACATATTTAAAATAAAGAAAACCTAAAACATAAACAAAGGACCTGGAACGGTTCTTTAAGCTACCCCAAGTCCATCACCTACCACCATCTAGATACCAGGGGCTTTTTAGAACATTCTGGAAACTTGGCACTACCAAGTTTACTGTCAAAAGTAGGCCTTTTCAATGTCACACAATAGGTAGCAGAGTTGGAAATACCAATACCATACCTACATGAGTCACTGTGGCCCAGGAAGGATCAGTACAAGAAACAAGACAACCCAGAACTACAGAACCTGTCAAAAGCCAGATTCTCGGATAGGGGCCCAGCTAGATCCTCCTCATGCCTGCTTTATCTCCGAGAGAAGACAGAGCCTAGCATGGGTCTAGGGTCGGGCCTGGTCTTATACCCCATAACCATAAAAGAGAAACCTAGGAAGGTCTGCATCCTGTGCCCTTCAGACTGAAGGGTGCTAACCTTGGCTCCTACAAACCAATATGGCTACCTGTGGGAGTCATTTCAGAACCTGCAGACCAGACAATGACAATGGGCCACTCAAGAACAGAGGCCAAGCCGGGCGGTGGTGGCGCACGCCTTTAATCCCAGCACTTGGGAGGCAGAGGCAGGCGGATCTCTGTGAGTTCGAGACCAGCCTGGTCTA
>NC_022017.1:14826625-14837483 GCF_000317375.1 Microtus ochrogaster
ATCCACCTGCCTTGCCTCCCGAGTGCTGGGATTAAAGGTGTGAGCCACCATTGCCCGGCAAGCACAGGGTCTTAATGAACATGCCCAAGGCCTGGCATCAGTGAAGCCAGCAGATGGTGGGGTAGAGGAGGTGTGGGCAAAGGATACAGGGGCGGACAGATCCCACCGTGTTAGTAAACAGGCTGGGAGCAGACAGACAGACAGACAGAGGGATGGAGAAACACAGACCAGGGCCTCACACAGGTAATAATGGGTGTGTCCACTCGAGATCCCAGACGAGGGCCTCCTTGCCCCCAGACGAGCCACACATCCACTAGCTAGAAGGTTGCTTCTGCACTCACCTTGATCTGCAGCTGTGGGGATGAACTCCCCCGGGAAGGGGCAGGGCTCCGGTCTCCAGCCAACAAGAAGGGCGTGGGGGTAGCACCACTAAAGGGCTTGGTGGCCTGGGTACCTGGGCTGCCCCTGGTCCTGGCTTGGGGTACTTGTTCACCACCAGGCTGTCCTAGCTCCCCAGAAGATGATAGGGAAGAGTTGGCTGAGGGGGTGACGGAGTTCCCAGCTATGCCAGGGGTACCAGGCACGTGCACAGCAGGATCTGAGGAGCTCTTGGGTACGGCAGGCGTCTCCAAAGGCTCTGCACTGGCAGTGTGACTGGAGCTCTCGGATGCCAGGCTCTCCACACTAAGGGCTGGCGATGGTGTGGCGGAAGGAGGTTCCGAGTGTGACAGGCGGGAGGTGTGGAGAACTGTTGAAGACCAATAGCAGTAACAGTCAAGTGGTAAGCAGGACTCTGTAATCCCCCAACACATCCTGCTACCAGAGCTGGGGGTAGCCCTGGACACCAAGCTTTTCCCATCTGGATGGGCAGGAGGCCAGAGAACACCAAACCCATGCCAGGACCCACGTCACAAAGGCACTAGGTCATTGTACCCCTGCTGCGCTAGTGTGCCAACTTGTGGCACATTTATGGCCCTAACTTCTCACTCAGAAAGACAGCTGCCTTCCACTTCCCTACATGTCCCATGATCCTCCCACACCCAAGCCCACTCAAAGGCAAGCCACGGGGCAGATGGAGGCTCCAGTACAGGGAAGGCAGGGGAAATGACGCTGGCTTTCTTCTCCAGCAGAGACTGGAAAAAAGCAACAGCACAGGGTGGGGGCAGCACTTGCTGGGCCAGGCACTGCCAAGCACAGCTTTCCCCTTCTGCAGATGACATGGACTCTGCCTCCACGTCCATCATTGTACTTCCTGGATGAAGCCGCAGACTCAGGGAAGGATCCTCCCTAGCTAGGGTCACCCTTAAACACAGCTCTGTCCAACTTCAGAGCTCATGTCCCCATTACCCCGAACCCAACCAGCAAGCGGACCCAGGGCATACAGGACTGAGAATTTGCCTGGAATTGCTCCCAGCAGGTGCTTGGTCCCAGAACTGCCAGCCACGCCCCTAGGAGTGGGATAGGGGACCAAGAGTTTAAGACAAATCTGAGGAAAAACCAAAACATACAGCGTGCTAGGGTGAAGGGACCTGGAGCTGACCCCCATCTCACACATGAGGAGACTAAAGACCAAGTCATACGAAGGTAGAAGCCAAGCTTCTCAGTGGTTGGAGAGACAGACACAGGGGGCAGGGTTCAAGTGAACTCCTGCCTCATGCCTTTCACAAGTCCAAGGCTGTGTCAAGTACTCCCTGACTCCCATGCTGAATTACCACAACAGGAAGTGTTAAAAGCTGGAGCTCAGGGGCTGGAAAGATGGCTCAGTGGTTAAGAGTACTGGCTGCTCTTCCAAAGGACCCGGGTTCAATTGCCAGCACCCACATGGTCGCTCACAACTATCTGTTGTTAGTTCAGGCATCTGTGCTGGCCTGACCTTGGGGTATACGTCCTCAGCTGTAGTCACTAAGAGCACCTCCTGTTCCCCTTTAAAAGGGCCCTGCCCACCTCCCATCTCTCCCTCATTCTCTCTGTCTCTGTTTGTCTCCCTCTCTTCTCTTCTGCCACTCCTGTCCCCAGAGGCCGGTCTCCATCTCCCCTTTTCCCATTCACTTTTCTCCAGTAAAAAAGCCCTCCACCTTAGCTCTGTCACATGATATCTCTCTCTCACATACCACTTTTTCCAAATTATAACATCTGTAACTCCAAGATCTGACACCCTCACACTGACATATATGCAGGTAAAATATCAATGCACATTAAATGGATGGATGGATGGATGGATGGATGGATGGATGGATGGATGGATGGATAGATGAACAAAGCTGGGGTTCAAATTCCACCTCCATTGCTCCAATGCTCTGCGTCTTCTATAAAGTGACTGCCCTTCTCCCAGCCTCTCTTAGATGAAATGGGAGACCACATACCCATAGTGTACAAAAACATAACAAAGCTCCCCGTACCTCAGACCCAGAACTCACCAAGGGGGGAAGCACTGGGTGCTCTCGGGGCAGGGCGCTTCTTTGTCTTGGGGCTGCTGGTGGGGGTGATGCCATACCAGGGGTGCAGAGACTTGGGTGTGGATTCTGGTGGGGCTGGGGCAGGGCCTGGTACTGCTGGGGCTGTCTCTTCTTCTTCCTCTTCCTCCTCAAAGGGGTTGTAGGGCTTGGGCTCTGGCCCAGCTACTGGGCTCTTCTGGGTCCTTTCTTCCAGGCCTCCATTCTCCACCTGTCTGCTTGGTGACCCAGGACTGCTGCTAGGGGGCGGTGGGGCTGGTTTCTTCTTTGGCTCTGTCTGCACCAGTGCAATCCATGGGGGGTCCTTCCTTGGTGCTGGCATCCTAGAGGAAGGCCACGGCAAGAGGTCAGCCTTCTGCTCTCTAGGAAGTTTCAGTTTGTCCCAGAGGAGGGGGAGAAGCTGCCCCCTCTGTTCTCCCAAGCCTAGCCCCAAGATCAGGCCAAGCAAAAAGGTAAAATAGGTTGTGACAGTCACATCCCAATAGGGCACCTTGGAGCCCAGAGAAGACAAGCCTTCAATCACACAGCCGCTGTCAATCCAGTCCAAAAGAGGGGCTGTGTGACATTTCATGATGTCACCCACCTCCCTATACCTCAGGCTCATCAGCTCCATGGAGGCTTAGCTAGCCTTCCATTTCATAGGGTCCAGTGAGTTCGACACCCTGCTCCAGAGTGTGGTTACACACCAGGAACTGCACAAATGTTTACTAGTGGGGCACTGTGGCCCCTTACCCCTCCCAGGGCAGCTATCCTAATGAGGACCGCTCTCAAAGAAAAGCTAGAAGTATGTCCTCCCTGGAGTGGGGTTGGAGAGAGGCAGACACATCAGCTTTGTCTATGAACTATGTACTCTATAAACAAGGCCTAGATGCCCATGTCATGCAGGAAGCACAGGCTTGGGAGGCAAAGTGACTCTAGAGGTGGCTGTCCCCACTTGGAGCACAGGTCAGGCAGGTTGGGGACACGGCTTTCCTTCCTCACCCAGAGAGGAGCCTCCCTGTGGGCCAGGAAATCCTTTCCCCATCTGGGCCCTGGAAACCCCCACTCCCCCAGAGGCCTTTCAGGGGCCAGAATACCTCTCCGACAGCTTGGGTGTGCCTCTTGGCCTGGGAACAGGGGGTTCCTGCAGTCTTCCTAGACGTGAGAGGACAATGAACCAGGCCTTCATGGGCTGTAGAGGGGTACCAAGAGGCAGCCAGAGTGCTGGCTTTGCAAGCCAGCACTTTGTGCCCTACATGGCAAATCACAGACCAGGGTGACCGCAGTCCCTCCCTGCCCCGCCCTCAGGGAGATAAGATACATGATCAAAGGTGAATAGGAGAATGGTCAGTCAGGCTGTAGGCAGGCTTCTGACAGGCCCAACTGCATGCTAGCTGAAAAGTCCCAACCCAAATCCCTTCAGTCACTTCTTCTATACCAGGGTATCAACCCAGGTGCCACCTCCACCTGGAAACCTCCCTTGACTACAGCTATCTAAATCCCAGTCTTGGCTTCCTTTCATCCACCCCAACAGCGTGTCTACACACTACCAAATCACTGGTTCCTCCAAGAAAACACAACAAGGTCCAAACATTATCGGCGTCCCTAGTACCCAAACCTAAGCCTGCCTCCAGAAATGCTGAGAATGTTTTGGCACAAGTCCCGGGATGCTCTCTCCCTCTGGCCTTCATTGCCTTCCCTGACCAAATGATAAGGGGTGTTCTGCATAGCTCAGGAACACATGGAGGTCATCCAAGAAAACCCTGCAGACAGCAGTCCAAGAGTTTCCATGAAGTTCAGATGAGCCCAAGGGCCCTGACCCCACTGCCCTCCCCAGACAGATAGCAGATCACATAATTAAAGTGGGAAGTTACCTGAAGCATACCTGGGAATGAACCAGGTCACATACTATTGACATCAACATGCACAGTCCCAGACACTCAAGACACACACATGTATGCCTGCTATACTCCAAGCCACAAGACAGAAACAAAATGCATACACGGGACACAGGTGGCGCTATGGCTTGAGCTGTACCAGTTTGGAGAACAACATGGCATGAAAAGGCACAAGGTGACTGGGACACACACAGGAGACCTCATCACACAGCACATACAGGTGCCAGCTCAGAGCAGTTCACAGGGCTGGAGAGATGCCTCAGCAGTCAAGAACACTTGCTGCTCTTCCAGAGGACCTGGGTTCAGTTCCCAACACCCAGATCAGGTGACTCACAACATCCTGTTTCTCCAGCTCTAAAGGATCCTATGCCCTCTTCTCGACTTTGGACTTTGTAGGCATCTATTGTCACATGCACAGACACACATACACACAATTTAAAATAAATCTTGAGGAAAAGAAGGAAAGCTGACACTATTCCAGGAACACAAGGCTACATGCCTTGTACATGCCCACAGGAGGGAACACATTCAGGCAGCACGCCCCGTCCAC
The DNA here is from genome assembly GCF_000317375.1 of Microtus ochrogaster. NCBI lineage: Eukaryota > Metazoa > Chordata > Mammalia > Rodentia > Cricetidae > Microtus > Microtus ochrogaster. The sequence goes on from NC_022017.1 coordinate 14,831,506, forward strand.
TGTGTTCTCACTCACCATTCACAAGGCTGCTGCTGGTACCCTGCTCCACCAAGCCATCCTGCTGCAGGCTAGACCGTGGCCGTGGTGTTGGGGGCGTCAAGGCTGAGCTCTCAGAAGCCTTCCTGGGGGCAGGTGTGGGCCGGCCAGCAGGGGGACTGGCCAACTCCTGGGGCTTGCTGGGAAGAAGTGGCTTGTTCGGGGTCTGGGGCTGTACCTCGGAGCTGGCCTGGAACCCATCTGCCTCGGCCACTGCAGACACACTAAGGTCACTCTCCTCTCCATCCTTGGCTTCTGCTAACTGCTGCTGCTTTCGCTGTGACAGGGGCCTAGTTCCTGATCGGCCTCCTGGACCCAGCCTGGTGCAGCGTTCTGCACACACAAAGGTGCCTTCCTCAGGCCCACTATTATAAGAACCCGGGAGCAGCGTGCTGGAACACTGCCGACATCTGCAGAGGACAGAGCAGGTATTCCCTTAGCAGGGCACACTGGCTAGGTCCTGGGTAAGTCCTCCATCAGAGACCAAAATTATTATCCCCTTACTCCTTCCTTCAACTGCCAGGCTAACTGGTTTTATACCCTGGACTTTCCAAAAGAAAAAGAACACAGCAACTGTTGGAATCAGAGGGGAAGAGTAAACCATGTCAAATTAGAAACAAGCATTGTGAAACAAGCTTGTGCTGCAAGGGGAAGAGGCGAAAGTGCCCCAGGGTTTGCCCCAGGGGAAGACCGCCATCAGCCAGTTACTCTAGAAATCAGTTTGGTTCCCTACCTACCAGGTTTGTTTTGGTTTCACTTTGTTTTTCAGGGCTGGGAACCAAAGCCTCTAAAAAGGCTAAACACTGTGCTCTACCCTTGGACCACAGCCCAAGCTCAACTGTTTTGGGGTGGAACCCAGAGCCTTGTGAATTATGAATAAGCACTCCACCACTGAGTCACACAGCCCCAGCCTGGGGCTGGCTTGCTCTTAATGAAACAGAATAAAATACAATGTATCAGAGTGTCTCCTGTGTGGGTGAGCCCAGCTGCAGAAAGCTCTTGTACAGGGCACACATCTACAGACACAGGGTCAGACCACTCGTGCACATCTAGTAATATCAAATGCGTGTTGTACAGGGCACACATCTACAGACACAGGGTCAGACCATGCATACACATTTAGTAATAGCAAATGCGTGTTGCGGGGGGGGGGATACTTTTTAAGATTTATTTTATGTGTTGGGCTTTTTTGCCTACATGTAGATCTATGTACATGGATACCTGGTTCCAAGGGAGGCCAGGAGAAGGCATCAGATCCCCTGGAACTGGATTACAGAGGTTGTGAGAGGCTATGTGCATGAAGGAAATCAAACTTTGGGTCCGCTGCAGGAGCAACCACTGCTCTAAGTGCTGAGCCTTCGCACCTGCCCCTCAAGTGCACTTTTGAAAAAGTCAGGTATGGTGGTACACACCTGTTTTGTTTGGGGGTTTTTTTGGTTTTGGTTTTGGTTTTATAAAACGGGGTCTCACTTTGTAGCTCTGGCTGTCTGGTACTCACTCTGTAGCCAGGCTGGTCTGAAACTCACAGATCCACCTGCCTCTGCCTCCCGAGTGCTGGGTTGGGTTACGCCGATGTACTTTATCTCAGCATTTAGAAGACTGATGCCAGAGAAATACCAGTTCCAGGCTAGCCTGGTCTACGCAGTAAGGCACTGCCTTAAAACAAAAACAGAAAAAGCAAAAAGGAGAACCTGTCTTCCCTTGGCTGGAAGAATAGCTCAGTGGTAGAGGGCTTGCCTAGCAGACACAGACTGCGTTCAGTCCCAGCACCACAAAACCAAACAACTTGGCATCCCCAGGAAGTCACACTTAAACCCAAGAAAATTCTTTGTTTCAACTGAGCTCCAATGATGAGGGGGGCTGAGCACAAAACTCAGTGGTGAGACGCTTGCCCTGCACATGCCTGGGCCTGGGTTCAAGCCTCAGCACCCCAGGAAAAAAGATGGCTCAGCATTTGAGAGCAACTGCTGCTCTTGCAGAGGACCTGAGTTTGGTCCCGAGCACCCACACTGAGCCACTCATGACGGCCTGTAACTGCAGATGGCTTCCAGGGGCGTCCCCACACACAGCTTCTGCTTCCACAGTCATAGACACATACATAAAAATCAATACATCTTTAAAAAGAATGAGAAGGGGACTGGAGAGATGGCTCAGAGGTTAAGAGCACTGCCTGCTCTTCCAAAGGTCCTGAGTTGAATTCCCAGCAACCACATGGTGGCTCACAACCAACTGTAATGGGGTCTGGTGCCCTCTTCTGGCCTGCAGGCATACACACAGACAGAATATTGTATACATAATAAATAAATAAATAAAAAGAATGAGAATGGGAGGGTAATCCTGTAACTGACTGGGTCTTGGTCTTTCTCTTCTAGGCCACAGTTTCTTCCTCTGTGAAGTAAGGAGAAGCTGAATGCCCAGTATAAACAGCCCGGTGGGTGTGAACGGCCACAGCAGGTGTGAAGGGCACAGTGGGTGCTGACCCCAAGGGAGCTCCCTCCCGGGTGCTGGGAGATATGCCCTGCCCTACAGCACTCACCGGAAGCAGTGCCGGTGGTAGAGCCTGCCCTCGGCCAAGTACCGCTGTACCAGGTGCACCCGCTGCCCGCAGGCTGCGCATGCGCTGCTGGGGGGCTGCTGTTTGCCCTGCTCAGACAGGCTGGCTGAGGAGAGGTCATCACCCTGCAGGAAACGGGGCACAGTTACCAGCCATGCTGCTCCTGAAGAGTTCCCTTCCCTCTCCACCACAGCCAGGTCACTCAAGTGCACACAGAGCTCCGTAGTGCTAACACATGAAGACCAGAGGAGAGCCAGGGGACGGCAGGCTGTCGCCTTCTCCCACGTGAGGAAGCCAGAGCCCAGAGAAGGTGACTTTCTCAATGTCCCAAATCAGTACAGAAACAGTGAAGCCCAGACTTCCAGCTTCCAAGGAAGGCCTCCTGGCCCTAGGAGAGGCAACTTTTAGTTGCCAAGTCCCTCCTGGTAGCTGCTCTAGCCAACCCTCCTTTCCTCTGGTGGCCTTGGACCATCAACTAGCTGTCAGCCCACTCAGGCTGTCTGGGTACTTACTCTGGGCTTGCTTCTCTCTAAAGCTCATGAAAAGCTGATGTCCTTTGGAGAGGGGACTAATAAGGTGGTCCCCACTTCTCTACTGAGCGACCTTGGACAAAGGACCAAACCTCACTGAGTCACTGTTTCCTAGGGCCTGAGAGATGCTGCCTTGGAGGGGCCTCACACTGACTGGTTCAAACCTGGGACTCCACAGAGTCAAAGGGACAGTCACATCACTGTGCGTCATTCGCATAGCTCCTGACAGTCCCATGATGGCAAGGACAGCATGGGGTTTGTCCACAGTCACAGGAATGACCGTGACTCACTCAAACTCTGGAGAAAACATCCAGGCTGTGCCCCTCGCCTGCTCTTCCACCCAAGGAGTCTGCCTACCTGAGCCTCCTCTCCTGGTTGCACAGCAGGTGATGCAGATGGGGGAGAGGAGAGTGCTGGATCCTTTCCTGGTGAGGGTGATGGTGAGACAGCCGCTATAAGACAGGAAAGACACTGTCTGAGGCAGGGAGAGAACCTGGAGACCAAGGAGGCGCCAACCCACCCGAAGCTCCACAGCCACCTCCTCTGGGCAGAACACGGGTCTGCACCTGAGCTGCACGTAAGAGCGGGAAACACCTTCCACTTTCAGGCCCTGTGCCAGGGGCCTTGCTGAGCCTCCCTCAAGTGGAGCCAGTGATTCGCACTGTACAGGACTGCCACAACCTGGGTACAGCAGGCTGAGCCTCAGCTTCCTTCTCACTCAGGCAAAGGGATGAAGCCTGATCTGAAGGCTCAGGGAGGTGGCCTACTCCCTGAGGTCGCCCGCCTGTCTCCACGTGAGCAGATGTGGCCCAGAGTCAGAGGAAACCCCACACACATGCCAGGGCTTCCCTCAGGTCATCTCCCTCCTCCATCAGCTAGTGTCAAGTTGAGAACCTCCTCTTCACCCACGCAGTGAAACAATATCCAACTTCTAACTTCTTGAGAACTGTGCACCACCAAACAGTCCATGTGTGGTGATCTGACAAGTATCCAGACAGCTCATCCACAAAGCGCTCGGCTAAGCCCAGTACTGAAAAGAAACAAGGTATGTGCAGGGGTGTGTGTGTGTGTGTGTGTGTGTGTGTGTGTGTTGCACACCTGTAATCCCAGTCCCTGGAGTGCTAACACTACATGATTATGAATTCTGAGCTAGTCTGAGCTACAAAGTAAGAGCCTGTCTCAAAAAATAACTAATTAGTGAGTTAATCAATTAAAGGGCCAGTGAGATGATGCAGCAGGCAAAGGCTCTTGTTGTCAAGGCTGATGATTTGAGTTCAGTCTCTGGAAACCACATGGTGGATGGAAAGAAATGACTCCCACAGTTGTCCCACACATGAGCCATGGTATACATGCACACAAATTAAACAAGCAAATGTGAATTTTGGTGGGGGTGGAGGACTGAGATAGAGTTTCTTTGGATAGCCCTGGCTATCCTGGAACTAGTTCTATAGACCAGGCTGGCCTCGAACTTACAGAGATCCACCTGCATTTTCCTCTCAAGTGCTGGGATTAAAGGCATGTGCCACCCCTGCCCAGCTTAAAAAAAAAAATGGCTCTTACGCCAGATGGTGGTGGCAGTGGCGCACACCTTTAATTCCAGCACTCAGGAGGCAGAGACAGGTAGATCTCCGTGAGTTTGAGGCTAGCACCAGCCTGGTCTACCAAGTGAGTTCCAGGACAGGCTCCAAAGCTACAGAGAAACCTTGTCTTCAAACAAACAAACAAAATGGCTCTTACAGAGAACCTGGCTTGAGTTTTTGCACCCACATGGCAGTAGTTCGTGAACACCTGTAACTCCAGTTCCAGAGGATCCAATGCCCTTCTGGACTTCTGCAGGCTTATAACGCCAACATATGACTCACAGAGATATGCTCAGCACACACATACACACGTACAAAACAAATATTTATAATGATAATACAATTCAATTAAATACAACATCTGAACAAGGGTATACATAGAGGAGAAACATCTACTCAATGCAAAGGCCATCATGTCAGATGGGAAGGGACTGATTTCTAAAGCTTATGTCACTTACACATGTGTGTGAACTTGGGGATGTGGCAGGGAATGCATCTGTTTTAGCTTTGTTGTATTTTATTGAGACAGGATCTTACTATGTAGCCCTGGCTGCCCTAGAACTATATAGACCAGGCTGGCCTCACACTGATATCCACCTGTCTCTGCTGCCCTAGTGCTGGGATTAAGGGCATGCCTGACTGGAAAGCTGTTTTATTCTGAGTCACAGTGAAAAGGTTAGGAGACTCAGCAGCCTATGCAAGCCCCTGGGGAGATTCCCTGGGCTGGCTCCTGTCCTCTTCCCCCTAGAGCCCAGCAGCACAGGACCCATGCTGCTCTACCTGCCACACTTCTCCCCACACCTTCAGAGCTGTCTGGCTGTCTCCTGCTCACTTCAGACATCACCTCCAAGGCCCTCCAAGACCACACATCTAAAGTGACCACTTCCTGCTCTCCTTGGTGAACTCTGCCCTTTGCCCAGATCCTGAGAAATGTACTGTTTCATGCTTTCTTTCTCTTCCTCCAACACCATACAGCATGATCTCTGAAACTCTCTCTTTCCCCAGCAGCCAGCACAATGCCTGGCACACAGCAAGGGTTCTACAAGTACTTGTTAAAGTACTGGGTTCCAGGTGCTGGGGCAGCACAGCTGTGCAGACAGTGCTGGTCTGCAGGGAAGGAAGGCTGGGACTGGGCTCAATGTGAGTGCCTGTTTAGCATGTGGGAGCCCTGGGTTGTACATACTTAAGTATATTCTGTGTGTTTCCCAGGAGAAAGGCAGTGGCTACTGTACAGATGAGAGGGCCAGGTTAGGAAGAACTGGCCATTCTCTCTCTCTC
>NC_022017.1:14838998-14855116 GCF_000317375.1 Microtus ochrogaster
AACTCAGGACCTTTGGAAGATGAGGCAATGCTCTTAACCACTGAGCCCTCTCTCCAGCCCCCTAGCTGTAACTTTTGAGCCTTTCCTGGAACTAGCTCTGATAGACCAGGCTGGCCTTGAACTCAGAAGTCCTTCTCTGCCTCCTGAGTGCTGAGATTAAAGGCGTGTACCACCACCTCCTGGCCTTTGTGTTATTTTGCACACATGAGTGCAATGCCCATGAAGGCCAGATCCTCTGGAGCTAGAGTTAAAGGCAGTTGTGAGTGAGCTGCTAGGCATAAGTGCTGAGAAGAGAACTCAAGTCTTTTATTTTTTGTTTGTTTGTTTGGTTGGTTTTTCAAAACAGGGTTTCACTGTGTAACAGACCTGGTTGCCTGGAACTCACTCTGTAGACCAGGCTGGCCTCAAACTCTCAGAGATCCACCTGCCGCTGCCTCCCAAGTGCTGGGATTAAAGGGATGCATCACTACTGCCCGGCTCTGAATTAAGTCTTTATTAGTAGTCGAACCATCTCTTCAGCCCCTAATTTATTATTTTTAAACTAAGATTTTGATATTTATTTACTTTTCGGGTACAGAGATTGAAAGCATCATGGTTCACAAGCGGAAGTCAGAAGGCAAATTTCAGGAGTCAGTTCTCTCCTTCCATGATGTGGGTTCTATGGCTGGAACTCAGTCATTAGCCTTGGCAGCAAGTGCTGGCTCAAAAAACAGATTTTTTTTATTTTTAAAGACAAGATTATGTCTCCCAGGCTGTGTAGCTGACAAGGACTTTGACCTTCTGGTCTTCTGCCTCCATCTCCCAAATGCTGGGATTCCGGGTGTTGGCCACTACCACTAATTTACATGGTGCTGGTAAATGAACCCAAGCAGGGTTTTATGCACGCTGTCCACACACTCTGCCAACTAAGCTACATTCCCAGCTGTAGAACAGTGTTTTTTGGGATTTTGTTCTCTTTTATTTTTTTAAGACAAGGTCTCACAATTTAGCCCTGGCTGGCCTAGCAGACCGGGCTGGCCTTAAATTCACAGAAATCACCTGCCTCTGCCTCCTATGAGCTGGTATACAAGGCGTGCACAACCACATTCAGCCTTTTATAAGAATGTTTTTTATGGCCAGGCAGTGGTGGTGCACGCCTTTAATCCCAGCACTCGGGAGGCAGGGGCAGGTGGATCTCTGTAAGTTAGAGGCCAGCCTGGTCTACTCCAAAGTTTTTTATTATCATTTAATTATGTTTGCATGTATGTTCATGCCTGATGCTTGCAGAGGTCAGAACATTCGATCTCCTGGAACTAGAATTATAGACTGTTGTGAGCCTCCATGTTCATGTGGGTGCTGGATCCCCTCAAAGAAAACTATGTACTTAACCACTGAGCCAGCTCTCCAGCTCCACCCCGTCCCGCCCCATTTAAAGAGACAGACTGGATTTTGCCCACACAGAGCAGACACAGAAAACATGACCCACATGGGACTGGTTATTCAGGACCTAGTGGCAGCAACTGCCCAGTGTAGGACTCAGAACCCCTGACTCCTCAGCCCCATTGTTCAGCTTCTGTGCTGTGTTCTTGAGCTCCTTGCTTCCCCTCTTTAGACTCACTTCCCCTATGCAGAAAGGAGCTGTCTGCCCCCAGCTGCCCTGGGACACTCATGAACCTGACTAGAACAGAGAGGATGCCTGTCCCTCTAGCATATGCCCTTCTCCAGTGTCTCTACACTCAAGCTGAGGAGGCAGGCTCTGCAAAGATGCTATGCAATAGCCCAGAACAGAGCGCATGGCAGGAAGAAAAAGCGCTGGGAAGTGTCGGGACAGGAAGTGTCAGACAGGAAGTGCAGTGGGTGAGGGGAGGTGAACGCACAGATGAGCTCACCTGTGTTTACTGCCTGTCTCTCTCACACTCACAGACACACACACAGACACACACACACAGGGCAAAGCAGACAGGGTCTGATTGTGTGGCCCTGGCTGGCCTCAGACGTGAGGTAATCCTGCCTCAGCCTCCCAAGTATGGAGATTACAGGTGTGAGCACATCACCCAAGCCAGTGCTGTTTTAATGCAAAAATGTATATGAACTAGCAAATCTACAGTCAGTGAATGAATGGCAGGCTGTTTGTTCCTGGATCTATCTATCTTTCTTTCTTTTTTTCCTGTTTTGGTTTTTTGAGACAGGGTTTCTCTGTGTAGCCCTGGCTGTCCTGAAACTCGCTCTGTAGACCAGGCTGGCCTCAAACTCCGAGTTCCACCTGCCTCTGCCTCCCATTAGAGGCGTGTGCCGCCACCACCTGGGCATCCCAGCTATTTCTGTACTGCTCAGAAAAGAAGTCAACAGCCCGGGGCAGCCTCCCTGAAGGGCTGTCCCCTCTTACCTTGGCCAGAACTGGTGAAGTGGTTGTAGTACTGGGACACATAGGTCATGATGCTGAGACAGTCAGGGACACTCATGGAGACCATGTCATTGGGGTCCAGGAGAGCAGGGATCCCCAGCTCTTTTTCAGCCACTTCAAAGGCCTAGGATGGAGACAGGAGCGGCCACAGTGAGGCGAGGACAGCGAGATGGCAGAGTCAGGAAACACTTCTCAGACCGGGACCAGCTCATTGTAAGGGGACTGGGTGACTATAATCCCATCCCCACATGGTGGCCTGAAGGAGCAGCTGAAGGAGCAGCTCACCCATGGGAGCTGTGAGAAGGGAGAATCAGGACCTCCCCTAGGTCCTGAACCAGTCCCCTTTCCAAATGCAGTAGCCCTCTGCGACCCCTGCCCTCTCCCACCACAGCCCTCTGTGCTCCCGTCTGTCTGAGGACTCACCAAACGGTTATTCTCGAAGACATTTTCCTTGGAGAGAGACTGGAAGTCGCTGCAAGAGACAGAGGACTGATCAAGAGAGGTGACAGGCGGAATCAGGAGGGAGGGAGGAGGTGATCTTATCCTGGTAGGACCAGCCTCAGCTCTCCAAGAGCTGGGAGGGCACCTAGAGGTTCCTGAGGAGGAAACTGAGGCTGCAAGCCCTGATGGAACTGTCGCTGTCAACTGGAAGCAGAGAGTGAGCCTATGGCCCCTAAAGGTACCCAAGCCAGGCTTGAGAAATCACTGAGAAGGGGTGGGCTCAAGCCAAGCTCCAAGTCATGGCTGGATTCTTGATTCATGGCTAGTTCTTCCTCAGGAGACATTCTTCTCAGTCAGTGGCAAAAAAGATAAACCAAGCATGCAGACTTGCAATGTGGGCATTCCCATGCAGAGGAGCCTGCACTTCCCTGCAGCTTGCCTGACAGGTGCTCACCCCATTTTACAGAAGAGGGTGGTGAGATTCAAGAGGGGAGGCTAACCAGCCCTGGGAATCTATACTTTTGGAACTTCCATCAAATGTCACAAACACACAAGCCATATCAAGCACGGAATCCAAAACCCCATCCAACTCCAGGAGGAACGTTTTTCTGTTTTGTTTGTTTTGTTAAATTTGTATTTTTTTTTAGTGTATATGTACACATACTTATTTTCTTGTTTATTTAATATGTATTAAATAAACAAGATATATAGATATAGATATGTTTTCCAGCATGCATGTCTGTGTCCCATGTGCCTACCTGACGCCCAAGGTCAGAAGAGGGCATCAGAGTCCCTGGGACTAGAGGTACAGTTGCTGTCACAGTGAGTGCTGGGAGTTGAACCCCGTTCCTCTGGAAGAGCAGCCAGAGCTCTTAACCACTGAATAAACTTTAGCCCCTACATTTGTTTCTTAATGGGGCCCAAAATAGAACAAGCTAGCAGCAGAGCAGAAATGAGCATACTGCAGAGCTGCTAGAACTTTCTAACAGCTGGTCTGTCCCATCAGCCACTCCTGGGGACAGCTTCCCTCCAGGGGACTTCCTACTTCCCTAAGAAAGGGCTTCTTGGCTTCTGAGTGGGGCAGGTGAGTGGTGGCAGGACATCCCCTCAGGGCACTGGTGTGGGAAACACAGGTGCTGGTTGGCTTTATCCATCTCTGGAAAACAGTGGGCTGGACCATGAGTGGGTGGGGCACTGTGGGCCTGCTCTTTCAGGCAGGCTGTGTGACTGTGGGTGTCAGGAACCCTACCTGCCTCCACTGCCGGAAGACTCAGGAGAGCCTCAGGCCTTGCTCCCGGGCCGGAGTGAGGGCCAGCAGCATCTGAGAGTGACAGAAGGAGGCCTCCTAGAGACTGCAAAGTGTACAAGCTTTGCCACTGCCTAGCAGTGACCTTCTTCTGCCAGCTACTTCGTCTCTCTGTACCTCAGTTTCCTCGTCTGTAATACTAAACACCATAGTGTCCAACACAGGGGACTCCAAATCCAGTGACAGAAGGGCAACTTGTCTGGACCGTTTGGCTTCCTCAGCAGTGTTCCTAGAAGGAGCAGTCATAGTTTGTCCCCACTGCGTCCCCAGGGCCCTACACAGTTCCTGGTGTCCAGGAAGTGTTCTTGTACACGTTTGTTGAAATAATACGTGATGAAACCTCTAGAACTGGGGTAACTGGGACCGGGGAGGTGGCTCCCTTGTGACACGCTTGTCACACAAGCATGAGGACCTGAGTTCAGTTCACAGCGCCAATGCTCGCGTCCCCAGCACTGGGGAGAAAGAGACAGGCGGTCTGGTGGCTAGTCAGAGCCTAGGCTAATTAGCCCGCCCCTCCCGGTCTCAATGAGAGCCTGTCTCAAAAAAACAGGACCATCATCTTAATTTGACCTCCAGCCTACACACACACACACACACACACACACACACACACACCATATACAAATATACACATACATAAACACACACAATACTAGTGTTTCCTCAGCGTCTCCCACTTCATCTCTACCCCTAAACACCATCTGGGTTTGGGCTGCACACATCTTTCTGAGAATTTTCAAAGGCTGAGAAAGTTCCATCTGACGCGAGGAAATGAAAGCACAGAAATGAATGCCACATGGGCCCTGGTCTCAAGGGAATTTAGGAAAGGCTGGAGGAGGCAGAAGGGCACTGTCCAGTTCCTCACCCATGCATGCACACACACGGAGAGAGAGCCTGGGACCAGCCCTGGGCTGGCAAGGCCTGCAGCCCTGGAGGTTAGGACCCTTACTCCACATCTGCTCCTGTACGGATCCGCCCCGAAGTGCTGAGGCTGCAGCTCAATGGCTGAGTGCTTCCTTGGCACACACATGGGACTGGAGTCAATCCCTAGCAAATAAATAAATGGAGGACAGATAAACCTCCACCCTTCTCTACACTTTATGGAGAACCTGGCAGGGGCTGGAGAGTTGGCTCAGTGGTTAAGAGCATTGACTGTTCTTCCAGAGGACCTGAGTTCAAGTCCCAGCAACACCATGGTGGCTCACAACCATCTGTAATGATATCTAGCGCCCTCTTCTGGGCTGCAATCATACATGAAGGCAGAATGTTATATAGAGAATAAATGAATAAATAAATAAACAAACAAATAAATAAATAAAACAAAGAACCTGGCTTCAGTTTCTCTCCCACACAATTAGCATGGTCCAGGCCCAGCCTCCCTAGCAAATGACCAACTGGATTGAGTCTAGACCTCTGCTTGGGAGGGAAACCCTTCACACCTGCTTTCTGGACATCTGAGTGACCTCCCTTGGGCCTTGAAAGCCCTCAGGTGGGGCCTTGGGGCCTTCTCTTGACCTTGGCCTTTCCCCAGGATGTCCCCTGGAGGCCTCCAGGTAGGGACCCCTAGTTAATCACCTCAAGCTCTACATGTGTGACAGTATGTAGGTTTTTCGGTCCTGTTTTCGTTTTTGATTTTCAAGAAAGGGTTTCTCTGTGTAGCCTTGACTGTTCTGAAACTCAGCCCAGGCTGGTCTTGAACTCAGTGATCTACCTGCCTCTGCCTTCCGAGTGTTGGGATTAAAGGTATGGGCCACTACGACTGGCTCAGTATGTAGGCTTCTGCCTTGCTGGCTGTGGTCTCTGCCAACTCCACTGTGTGGGAGCAGTGACTACACATACTTGTTGACTAGATGAAGGGGTTAAGCAGTCATTCCCACCCCCTACTGCCTAATAGCACCTCTTCTAGTGGTTAGTGTTAACTGCCTGCTTATTACCTCCTTTAAAATCCTGACCACAGGGCTGTGAGGTAGGTCTTGTTATCAACCCCACCTTCCAGATGTCCAGAGAACCAATGATTTTCCCCAGGGCTTAAACATTAGCACCAGGCAGCCAGCACTTAGAGCCGGGGGTTCAGCACCTAGCATCCTGACACAAAATCCTCTCTTGAGGCTCATCCTCCGCCTCCTGCTTCAGGGATAGTCCCCAGCAAAAACAGAAGACCCTGAGTGGCAGCTCCAAAGCAAGGGCCAAGCCGGCATCTTCTCCACCACTGCAAGCCCAAGCCCCACTCCCCTTTGCGGTTAGCACTGGGTCCCATGCTATCAAACCTTGCTCCCTTCGGCGTCCACACCCCCAAACCCTGTCTTCCAGGGCCCCTGGGACACTATTCAACTGCACACACAGTAAATCAAGTTAGAGCTGGGCAATCCCTTCCTGGGCCCTCCCACAGCCTGTCCTATGGAAACAGGTCTGGGAGAGAGCAGCAGAGACTGCCGGTTGTGAGAGCTGGAGGAGCCCTCCCAGGGGAGCTGTAAGCAAGACAGAGCCAGGCCTCTTCCAGATTTGCTACTAAAGCCTGAAGTGAAAGGAAGGCAGACTCCAGATGAACTGTCACTTTCAGTTTTACGATTAAATAAATCAATGAACCAACGAAAAGAGGTTCCAGGGCTCAGAAAAGAAGCTGAGGTAGAAGCCCATGTCAATTGTCTGCAGGCCTGAATACATTTTTCCAGGAGACCCTTTGGAAGTGGCTCGGGTAGGAGGGACCCACTTTCCAGCAGGAAGCTACAGATCGGGCTGTCAACCGTCCTAAATTTGTCCCCCCTCCCCACCCCAGCCGCCCCGCGCCTTCTCTGTCCCATCGCTGTGCCCCACTGTGAACAGCGGGACTACAGAGCATACACCCTGTCAGATTCCTACTTGAGTGGTATTGGGAAGTAGTGTACCCCAAGTCACCTGACAGTCATTAATCTAGGACCTCTGTGCCAGAAACGAGGTTAATGCCCAAGAGCGCATCAGCCCAAAATGCCTAACGGAGAGGTGGCTTCCCTCCCTCCCCCCTCCCCGTTCTTTGCACTTTAAATGTAAATGGCAAAAAGAGCTGAAGAGAAGTGAAACTAATGACCTACATTCCCGTGGGAGTCCGACAAAATATGGGACTTGGAGAGTCGATGACAGAGCTTATATATAGAAGGGAACCGGGTTTAGGCTTCTGGGGAAGGGAAGAACCGGGTGAATAGAGCCGGGCAGCGGTCTCAGGTGGGACGAGATTTGGGGCAGCCTTCTTTCTGACACCCTTTCCGGTGGTTGTCCTTCCCGATGTAAATTCCTACTGGAAAAAGTCAGCCTCCCAGAGCACCTGAATGTCAGCTCACACGAGCTCAAACTCGGAGGCAGCCTATCTGGGGGAGTGGCACAGCCTGATCCCCTACAGTCAAGTGTGGGGGTACTATGCACAGGCGCCGCCCAAGGGAGGCTCAGCGTGTGCGCTGGAGCCTCGAGTAGGAGCGTCCCTGAGGAGGGGTCAGCCTGACACCAGGGGCCCAAGGCGGGGGAGGGGTGCACGGGTATGGGGTCTCGGCGCCCCTGCTCTGCACACAGAGCAGACGGGTGTGGACTCCCGGATCTCTCGGGGTGGCGCGCGCCACCGCGTCACTGAGGGGGGCGGCGGTCCCCAGCCCCGCGCGCTCGCGCGCCCCGGGCACTCACAGCAGGTCGGGTCGGTGCCGGTGCAGGATGGCGCAGAAAGCCAGGCCGTCCCGGAAGGAGCTGCTCAGGTCGCGGATGTCCACGCCGCGGTAGCCCTCGCACTGGCGGCGGCACCAGGCCAGGAGAGCGCCCCGCGGCCCCGCCATGGTGGGCCGGGCTCGGCCGGCCCCGACTGGGGCTGGGACTCGGGCTTCGGCTCGTGCGGCTCCGACTCCGGATCAGGTAGCACGAGGCTGGTGCTAGGGCTCCGGCGGGGCCGGTTTCCGGCAGAGACTGCGGCGCGGCTGGGAGCTCGGGGCGCCACCGGCGGCCGGGGCGGGGCCTCGGTGTCCTCGCTCGGCTCTGGCGCGGCTAGGGCTGCGGGCTCGGATCCCGACCCCGCCCGGCCAGCCTGCCCCGACCTGCCCGCGCAGCCTCCGCCCCGCGTGGCCCGGCCTGGCCGGCCGCCGCTTACTCACCGCGGCCCGCTCTCCTCATTGTGGGCCGGCCGCGGGCGCCCACCGCCTCCGTCCCCGCCCCTGCCCGCCCGCCAGATCGCCCGCGCCGCGGGGGAGCGCGAGGAGGAGGAGGCCCCACCCTGCGGCCCCGCCCACGCCGTCGAGCCCCTTCCCCGGAAGGGCCGACGCCCCATAACCCCTCTTCTCCAGACCGGTCACCCCTTCCCAGGAGGAACCCCTCCTGGCAGCCGGGACAACCCATCTCTGGCTAGCCCCTCCCCATCGCCACCCGCAGGCTCCCCAGACCCTCCTATCCCAGAGGCGGGACACTCTCTCTTGCCACTTGCCTGCCTCAAGCTCACCCCTCAAAACCTGCGGATCCACCTCCCTGACTTCTGTGAACCACACCCACACCCGATCTGAAAGAATCGAGGCACTTTACACGCAGATCCCAAACCTCCATATGGTCACCAGCTTCCTACCACCCCTCCCCACTCTATAACACCCCGGTCGCCCTCCCTCCACCCCCCATGGCCTGCCTTGGGGACGCAAACTACTACCAATCCAGAGAGCTATGTAGTGACAGGCTGGAGACCCCACAACCAATGGTCCTTGGGAGTCCCCATCTAGCTGTGTAAACTAGATCTCACTCGCTCGCACACACCCTTCTGGGCCCGCGTCCCTTCAACTTCAAGAAGGGCAGGGGGCTGCGCTTTTGCTGGAAGGACCTAGAAACAGACCTCTCTCTAACGGAGTGTTCTGGCCACACCTGGCTTTGGAACCTCCCCTGCCTTGTCCTCTGGTCTGCTGGTTTAAGACCCGGCCAATAGACCCCTCCCCCAGAGGCCTCTCTGAATGAGGAGCTGTTGAATCAGCTGCAGAGATGGTGACATCACTCTGACCTATGCATAGCTAGTAGGATTGGGTCTGCTGCTCCCCCTGAGGGAATGAACGGGGCCTGAGTCATCTGGAACAGGGTTTTAGAGTTCTATCAACTCAGTCTCAAATCCTGGCTCCCTCCTTCCCCAATCCCATGATCTAGTGTCACCTAGTATCTTAAACATGGAGATAGAACCTCTGGTATATGGCTATAATCCCAGCACCTGAGAGGTGGAAGCAGGAGTTAAGATGTCAGTCTGGCCTACAAGAGACCTGTTTCAGAAGTAAAGCTAGGATGAATGGCTCACATGTTTATACAATGGGCGAATGCAGAGGCAGGAAGAATGACCCAAGTTTGAGGATAACCTTGGTTACACAGTAGCAGGCTAGCCTGAACTACAACATAAAAATAAAAAGGAGCCTGGAATGATAGCACACCTTTAATCCCAGCATGCAAGTGGATCTCTGGGAGTTGGAAGCCAGCCTGGACTAGTGAGTTCCAGGACAACCAAGACTACACAGAGAAACCCTGTCTCCAAATAAATAAATAGGGCCAGTAAGGATTGTTCATCAGAAGCCAGGCAGGGGTGGCACATGCATTAATCCCAGCACTCCGGAGGCAGAGGCAGGCAGATTTCTGAGTTCAAGACCAGCCTAGTCTACAAAGTGAGTCCCAGAAATGGTTGTACCCGTTTCCAAAAGGAGAGCCAGTCAGTGACTTACTACCGTTGGTCTGACCTCGATCCCTCACATTGCCTTAATAATAGCTTAGACAGCTCAGCCCTTGGCCCCCAGCAGCCATCTGTGGGCTTCAGAAATCCAGTGCCTGAGTCAGCTTGCCGCATCATGAAGGGCCTGCACGGTGACCAGAGCTGTGTGACTCCAGGCCAGACACCTCACCCCAGTGAGCCCCAATTTCCTTCCCTGTAAGGTGCGGATAATAATCTTTGCCTTGCCTGCATCCCGGCTTTGTGGGTAACCAAGTGAGATAATGACAGTAAAATGCTGTGTCGACAGTCAGTCGGGGTACAGGAAGAGGATGAGTCCTTGTTTACAGGGAGGTTCAGGAGCCACAGACCCACGGACAGGTCTGGTCTCTTGGTCAAAGTGAAGACATGATTTCAGGATTAGGACTTTAGAGCATTTTATTTTATTTTTTTTCAAGACAAGGTTTCTCTACAGTTTTGGTTCCTGTCCTGGAACTAGCTCTTGTAGACCAGGTTGGCCTCGAACTCACAGAGATCCACCTGCCTCTGCCTCCCAAGTGCTGGGATTAAAGGTGTGTGCCACCACTGCCTGGCCTTTAGATAATTTTTCAAAGAAGACAGTGCCTCTCTATATAGTCCTAGCTGCTCTGGAATTCTCTCTGTAGATCAGAATGGCCTCAAACGCAGAGATCTGCCTGCCTCTGCGTCCAGAGCAAAGGGGTTCAAGGCACGGCCCGCTATGCCCAGCTAGCACTCTTGATCATTATGTCTGCACGTGTCTGATTCTATTTCTGCAGTACTGGAGACTGACTCCAGGGCCCTATGTGTTTGCTCTGCAAGCACTCTACCAGATGAGCTTCACCATCAGTCCTACCTTACTTTTTCTTTTCTTTTTTTTTTTGTTTTTTTTGTTTTTTTTGTTTTTTCGAGACAGGGTTTCTCTGTGGCTTTTGAGCCTGTCCTGGAACTAGCTCTTGTAGACCGGGCTGGTCTCAAACTCACAGAGATCCGCCTGCCTCTGCCTCCCGAGTGCTGGGATTAAAGGCGTGTGCCACCATCGCCCGGCCCTACCTTACTTTTTACGTCAATCACTGAGCCTGGGAATTCGGCTCAGTGGTATGCCATTTGCCCAGCACGTACAAGACATTGAGGTACATCTCCAGATTCGGGGAGGGGGTTGCTTTAACAGAGAGAATGAGCAATGGGAATAGAGTGGCCAGAGCCAGAGAAGGTTTCTGGTTGACCTGGGCAAGAACTGAGGACAGTGACTTCCACTTGCCATTCTGCCAGACAATGCGCTTAGCAGAGGGCTGTGCTGGAGATTCGAACAAGGTTTTAAAAACTGACAATGTATTAGTTACTTTCTCCTTTAAGCAGCATAAGGAAGGAAAGGCTTGTATTGGCTCATGGTGTGATGGTCCAGCACATCATGGAAGGGAAGGCACGGCTGCAGGAGCATGAGGAGGCTGCTCACATTGTTAGGGGGCTGAGGGGATGATGCTGGTGCTGGCTGACTTTCTGCTTTTATGGTTTTGTGCGTGTGTGCATGCATGCATGTGTGTGTGTGTGTGTGTGTGTGTGTGTACAAGTGTGTGCACCCATGCACACATGCACAGAGGCCAGAGAAGGCTGTCAGGTGTCCTACTCTTTTGAGACAGGGTCTTTTACTAAGTCTGGAACTAAGCTGGCAGCTAGCAAACTCCAGTCATCTTCCTGTCCCCTCCCAGGCCCCACAGCACTATGGTTACAGGTACCTGTGACAACATTTGGTGCTTCCCATGCTGCTGGTGATCCAAGCTCAGGTCCCCGTGCTTGTGCAGTAAATGTTCTTACCCACTGAGCCATCTCCCCAGCCTCATTTAATTTCCCTTCATACAGTCTGGAACCCCAGCCCACCGGGATAGCATGTTATTTTAATGAGAACGGCCCCCTAGGCTCATCTATTTGAACATTTGGCTCCCAGTTAGTGGAACTGTTTAGGAAGGATTTGGAGATGTGGCCTTGTTGGAAGAAGTTTGTCAAAAAATAATAATAATAAAAAAGAAGTTTGTCACTGGGAGTAGGTTTTGCGGTATCAAAAGCCCATGCCAGGCTCTGTCTCTTGTTTTCTCTCCCGTCTTCTACTTGTGGATTGAATATAAGCTCTTAGCTATTCCAGTGCTATGATGATCATGGACTAATCCTCTGAAACTGCAAGCCCCCAACTAAGTGCTTTCTTCTATAAGTTGTCCTGGTCACAGTGTCTCCTTGGCAGTCACGCAGTAACTAAGGCAGATGGTATCACTTGCATTCAAGGAATGTCCTCCTCCCTGGCCACTCACAAGGGCCCAGGATGTATGTGTCCTCGGTGATTCTATGTTGACAATGAAAATTAACCATCACAAAGAGCAGCCAAAAACCCACTGAGCATGGAGGAGGGTAGCATTTGATAAATACTGATGAGAAGGAATGAATGAACAAACCAGGACCCAGGGCTCACATTTATTTTCACATGCAGGTCTCAAGGCAAGTTCCAGGGACAAAAAGGAGAGGAATGGGCTACAGACAGCATCAGTCAAGGGCAGACTGCTTACCTAGCAATTGCAAGACTTTAGGCTCAAACCCAGTCAGTCCATCATCCCGATCCTGCAAAAAAGAACCTCAATGGATCTTAGAGAGGGCCTAGAGGCATATTAGTGTGGCCTTTAACCCCAGCACTTAGGAGGAGAAGCAAGCAGAACTCTGTGAGTTCCAGACCACAGCGAGACCTGGTCTTGAAAATATAAAAATAGGGAAAGAGAGAGGGGGAGGGGAAGGATGGGGGATGGAAAGAAGGAAGCAAGGACATTATTGCCTCCAGGGACCTCTGGTATCTGATCCAGGCCACCTGATAATGCAGCTGTGCAGAGGCCCATGGTCTTTCCATCTTAGAGACAAAGGTGAATTTGTGTGTTCCTGAGTATGGGAACAGGTACCTGGCCGGCACAGTCACACACCAACTGCTCTCTTGTCTGTGACTTCCTGAAAGGCCCTGAGTAAAATGTCACCTGCCTGCTCAACATCAGCCTGCGTAAAAGGGAAGAAGTTCCCACCTGTGACAGCAGGCCTAGTTCTAGGACTGAGTTCCAGAAGTGACGGGTCTGCATACAGTGATAGTCATTGCTCACAAAAGTAAAGCTCTGGAAACAGTGTTGCTCTGCAGGGAACTGGGAGATTAAGTTTCCACACAGCTGGATGATACCAAAACACACAGTGGTCTAAAAAGAAGCCTTGGGAAGCCAGTCACAGTTCTAGCTATGGGGAAGGCTAAGGCCAGAGGACTGAAAATTCACAGCCAGATTGAGCTGCATGTGAGAGCATGTTTCAAAAAAAAATTAAAGCTGGGTGGTAGTGGCGCATGCCTTTAATCCCAGCACTTGGGAGGCAGAGGTAGGTAGATGTCTATGAGTTCGAGGCCAGCCTGGTCTACAGAGTGAGCTCCAGAACAGCCAGGACTATTTCACAGAGAAACTCTGGCTCAGAAAAATAAATAAATAAACAAACAAACAAATAAATGGAAGCTGGTTGTCGTGGCACACACCTTTAACCCACACACTCCAGAGACAGAGGCAGGAGGATCTCTCTGAGTTACAGGACAGCCCTAGCTATGTAGAGACCCCACCTCAAATAAATAATTAGGGTGAAATCAGTGAAAGTGAAAGGCCTGGCATCGGCTCAGGACACTCCAAGCCCAAGTTTTCTGCACAAAGGAGATTTATTTGCCTGAGAGGGACAAAAGGCAGGGAATAAGAGAAAAAGACAGGAGATATATGGAGAAGGGGGAATAAGGGAGAGGGGAAGGGGTATTTGTCCTGGAGGGACCAAGGACTGTCTCTAGATACAGGGGAGACATGGCCTACAGACAAAGGGATGCCCGTGTCAGGATGAGGTGTTTCATCTTAATTGGGCGTGTTTATGAGGTGAGCGAAAGGGTGCTTTTGATTGCAGGACTTCAATACTTTGATAGCTGAACCTTGGAAGTCAGTCTCAGGAGGAGGAAGTCGTCGTACAAGAGTCACCTTGGTGACTAGCTTTAGGAATGTAATCTAAGGGATTTTAGCACGGTGGAGGGAATGAGGGAGAAGGGCAAGGCCTGCCAGAGCTGTGTTTGCCATGCTTGAGCTGGCCAGAGTCCCTTCAGAGAGGGCTCAGTGGGTAAAGGCTCTTGCTGCCAAGCCTGGTGACTTGAGCTCAATCCCTGAGACCCTCATGGCAGGAGAGCACTGACACCCTCAAGTCCTCCTGACTTCCACACCTGCTGGAGCGTGTGCAACGTCCCCCCCACCACACAAAATAAATGAATAAATGTGACAAAAAGAAGTTAAAAAAACAAGGTAGAGAGTGTGCTCAAGGAAGACGTTCAGTTTCGACCTCTGGCCCTGCACCCATGTGAACGAGCACCTTCCCATACACGTGCACAGACCCACACAGATACATACGTATGGCACACACACACATGAACATTCATTTTAGCTTTTTCATGTCAGTGTGACACTGCTTTCAGTTAGATAACACTTTCTGCAGAGTTGTTATTAT
This sequence comes from Microtus ochrogaster, assembly GCF_000317375.1. Taxonomy (NCBI): domain Eukaryota; kingdom Metazoa; phylum Chordata; class Mammalia; order Rodentia; family Cricetidae; genus Microtus; species Microtus ochrogaster. Next base: position 14,853,354 of record NC_022017.1, read on the forward strand.
TGCAGTGCTGACAGTTCAGCCCAGGACCTCACTCTGCCCAAGCACTAGACAGCACTAGAGTACCAAAGCACACTCCGGTGCCAGGGCTCTGATTTGAAAATAAAGCCAGCCCCCAGACAAGGAAGTACAAATATGCTCACTCAGCCACCCAGGGCCTCAGGCAAATCACTGGGAAGGTGGGAGGTCTGCGTAACTCAGAGAAGGGTTGGTACAGCTTTATAAGAAAAGGGAAAGAAGGAGAAAGATAGATGGAGAAAGAGAGAGAGAGAGAAAGAGGGAGGGAAGGGAGAGGGAAAGGGAGAGAGGGAGAGAAAGAGGAAGGGAGGGAGCGAGGGAGAGAAAGAGAGAGAGAGAGAGAGAGAGAGAGAGAGAGAGAGAGAGAGAGAGAAGGGAATGGGCTGTGTGCACACAATCACCCCCCTGGGCTGGACAGACCAGACTACAGACCACCTGTGGCCTACTGTGCACTGTATTCTCTAAAAGGCCTTGACCCTCAGATTCCAGGGTTCTCAGCCTAGGATTCCCCAAGTTCCTTAGCTGCTTCTGGTGTGGCCTGCAGCTTTTTCCACCCAAGCTGTCCCAAGAATGAGGCCCTGCCCAGGCCCCCAGCTTAGAGCTGCTCCCTGGGGGTCAGCCTGGCAGAGCAGTGAACAATGGGAGCCTTGTGGAGTCCCAGGGGCAGGGCTAGGGCCAGGAGTGGGCACATGGAGGGATGGCAGCTTTCTTGTCTTCACCATCGTCCTGGGCAAGGGCAGCTCAGGATTCTCTGGGACACTTGCTCACAGCCTGAGCCCTGGAATTCCACATAGGCTTCGCCTTCTAGACCTTCCTGTCCTCACCTACTATGTTCTAGAAATTCTTCCTGGGACTGGGCAAATGGGGCCACCCTTATACTAAGCTCTGCAGAGAGGAGAGGAGCCTGTGCATGCTGTCACTGGGTGCATGCTGTCACTGGGTGCATGCTGTCATCGGGACTGCCCCGGGTCAAAGAGCCTACTGAAAGCCCTAACAGGCCAATATCCTAATTTAGCGAGTTCCCCCTACGCACTGAACTGAACAGAGGAAGAAGAGGTTTGTTGGGGGCACAAATGTGCTTGGATTGGGAGCCCAACTCCTGCCCTTTCAGCGGGCACTGTTGAGTCCCAGGCTGTCCCTCTGCTTTTGGCTGTTCTGAGATGCCTATTGCTGAGACCTGACCCAGATGCCACCTCCTCCCTGAAGCCAGGCCTTCAGATCTTCTCAGAGGACTCACCCTCAGAAGGGAAGGGCCCCAGAGGGGATGTTCCATATGCCTACCCCAGAGGGGATGTTCCGCACGCCTACCCCGGAGGAACTGACAGCTGGTGTGGAAGACAGGTCTGTAAGTTGTCCCGGACAGCTACCATGTAGAGGTGATGAGTAGTGGGACGAGAAAAACGGGCAAAGTACCTTGAGGATCCTCTCACTTCCACAGGAGACGCACTTGGGGGTCACCCACACTGGATGGTATATATATTGTACACGAGTGTTTGCCCATTGGACCAAGATGATAAATAATACCAACAGTTAACCTGGGTATCAGCTGCAGTCCAGACATTGCATGTGCTTTGTCACGAACATGCATTGCCACGCTTCATAAGGTCTCTGGGGTCACTGGCATGCATTGCCCTGCTTCATAAGGACTCTGGGGTCACTGGCATGCATCACCCTGCTTTATAAGGACTCTGGGGTCACTGGAATGCATTGCCCTACTTCATAAGGACTCTAGGGTCACAGAATTGCAT
>NC_022017.1:14855216-14868873 GCF_000317375.1 Microtus ochrogaster
ATAAGGACTCTGGGGTCACTGGAATGCATTGCCCTACTTCATAAGGACTCTAGGGTCACAGAATTGCATTGCTCTGCTTCATAAGGACTCTGGGGTCACTGACATGCATTGTCACACTTCATAAGGACTCTGGAGTCAGAAAGAGACCTACAGCAGATGCAGTCAGGACTCAGCTTTGGTCTTTTGGACTTTACAAGAGTTTTCTTCACCATCAAGATGTACTCCTGCTGGGCACAGTGGTGCACATCTTTAATCCTAGCATTCAGAAGGCAGAGGCTGGTGGATCTCTGAGTTTGAGGCCAGCCTGATCTATAGATTGAGTTCCAGGATAGTCAGGGCTACACAGAGAAACCATCCTGAAAAAAAGGTGTATTCCTTGTAAATCACAGCAGACATTGTGTCTGGGTCACTGCTGCATAGCTGGCTGTCACCATTCAGACAGCTTCTGGATTGCTGGTGAACAGGAGCCACCCCAGGCTGCTCCAATTACACTGGAGCCCTGCCTTCGGATGTCAAAGGCTGGCCCGACATCCCCAAAACCTCCAACTTTGACCTAGCAGTTTCTCATCTCCCTCTCAGCAGCGGTAACTGCTAATGGCAGTACTTGCCATTTGGCCAGCAGGAGATGGGCTCCGGTCTCAGTAGGTTAGCGCAAAAATTCACCTGGAGGACGAGTCAAAGTACTTGCCTTAGAGGTGGTCCAAGTGGCGAATTGCCTGATTATGCTTCGGGGGAGCCCTCTCCCTCTCTGTATAACCTGCCCCTCTGCAAGTCAAAAGCAGGCAGGGCGGAAATGGTTCCTGAGCTTTCCTGACACAGGAAGATGGCCTCTCAGAGGACTAAGTGCTAAGGAAAGAGCTGTCACACACAGGAAAAGGGTTGTTTGCTTCCCAACTGCCTGTCCCTGTGTAGCACAGCGCCAGTAGCTCTTCCTGTCACAAACAAAAAGTGGCACTTTTCTGCTCAAGAGCAAGGAGTTAGGGTGGGTTTCAGCCCCAGGTGACCCAGGACACCAGCTAACTGGGGGATAGGAAGTTAGGCTAATGGGGGGATGTCCAGGGGGACGGCAAGCATAGGCTCCATTTGACTGCCTGGGTAGATAGCAGAGGCTCAGGAAGTTAACACAGAAGTTTCCTGGTTTGGAAGGGGCCACATCAGAATGGGAACCCTGGAGGCTCCTTGAGTTCCCAGCTACGATCAGAGGAGGCCACCTCTCAGGATTCACCAACTTCAGAGGACGTGGAGGTTGGGTGCAGGAGGGAGCAGAATGAGCAAAAGCCTGGCCACACAGCAGGCTGGACAGGAATGTAGAGCCACAGGCACCAGGACATACTATGGCTTCCCTTCCCCACCTCCTTCCGGAAAACCTCAGGAAATTGCTGGTTGGACCTTGACATTGGCAGGTCCCCTGCCTCCATCTCAGCCTCTTCCTGGAACCTCTCCCCATCTCGGGATGTTAGCTCTTGACCTGACTGCAGTGCAGGCTGGGTGAAATGAGCAGCTACAGACATGAAGTCAGGCAGGCAGTCACTGTTTCCCCTCCCCAGTGCAGCCCACCATACATGGTTTTGTGGCCCTTGTTCTAGGCCTCCACTTTCTACATAGGACTTGTACACACCACTTAGACTGATATTGGTATGCTAATTCCTATTTTTTTTTCAAGACATTGTTTCTCTGTGTAATAGCTCTGAAACTCCATCTGTAGAGCAGCTGGCCTCAAACCCAGAGATCTGCCTGCCTCTGCCTCCCAAGTGCTGAGATTAAAAGCATGCACCACCCACTTCCTGGTGTGTGGTTTTTCACATATTCCTCAAGGATTTATCAGCTGCTCATTCAAGACGCTATGTCCACTGTCTGAGCCATTGCTACCAAGAAACCTCTTTCTCAGGTGCTCTCAGGTTCACATAGATCCTAAATGACACCCAGAATTCGAGACCGGCAGGGCTGATATCTGCCTTACTTGCCTTACTTAGCAGAAGAGCAGTCCCAGTCACCCTACAGTCTAGGCAATACGGGAAGGAAAGGCCCATTTCGGGTTCACTGTACAGTGTATAAGACGAAGAGAGTGAAGAAAGGGGGAGGAACAGAGGACAGGTTCCCAAGGCCTTTAGAGGATGCTGAGAAACCAACTCTAGTCTGGGAGTCTAGGGCTCAGGACTCTAGCCCCTGCTAATGGCTGGCTTCACGTTGTTATGCCCTTGGAACCTTGCCAGTCTCACAGGCTCCCCGCCCACCCGCAGATGCCTTCACTTCCCTCCTGCCCTGGCACTGTCCCCACTTCACCAGCTCCATCATCACCCACTGAGTCAGAAAACTGGCCTTCTCCCACCTAGCAACCCCCATAGCTAAATCCTGTCCCCTGTAACTTCTGAAGCCTCTGGGTTTTCCTGTGCCTGTTGCTGGGCTACTCTGGAGAGTGCCTGAACCTCTCTGTGAAATGGCCTCTGCACCGGCCCTTCCTTTAGTACAGGAGTGGACCCCAGGGTCCCCCAAAGGCCCTGCATGTGCTATGCCACTGAGGACTCAAGCCCCAACTCTCCATTTCTCCTTGGAGAAACAGACTGGATAAAGCTTTAACTGGTCTTTGAGGCTGCAGGTCCTTGCTCTACTATGACATTGCCAGGCTGTTACACACATGACCTTTCTGCCTAGTCTATGACTGTCAAGTTCACAACCCGCTAATAATGGCTTTCGTTCCCTAACTACACTTTAAGTGCTGTGCTAAGAACTTTAATTTACTCATCAGCACAATCTGGAGGCAGGTGTCTTTCCCATTTTATAGTTGAGAAACTACAGCACTTGACAGGCAGGGCTCAAATCCCAGTGCAGACAAGCCCACACTCTGCTCTGCTGCCTTCTCTTACTGATTCAGAAACTTCTGGTAACCAGCTCCACCCAGAACTCCCATACCCTGATAACAGAATACTTGCTCTGGCCATGTAGGGAAGGATTCTGAGCCGGCTTGCTCTGCCCTGGGCAAGACAGAACCAGGCCCCTGCCTGTCGGGTGCAGCTGCTCAACTCACTGCCTTTCCTCCCTGTGCCAGGCAGAGTTCAGCTGTGCCTGCCCGACACAAGGGCTGCCGGCTGCCAAGCACAGCCACTGGGCTGGGAGGTGATCCGGAGCCAGACACTCACACACACTGGCTCTGTGTGGCCCTGGCTAGGGCAAGCAGAGGGCCAGGAAGCCCTGTCAGCCTCCTCATCTGGAAAAAACCCTGAGTATTCTTTTTATTTAAACATGTGTTTTTTTTTAATTTAAACACGTGTATGAGGCTGTCTTAGTTTAGATGCAACGTGCTTACAGGTGGCCAAGGATGCCCTGGAACTGGACCTACTGGGAGTTTGTACATATATCTATTTCAGGATGTCAGATCCCCCCCGGACCTGGAATTATCGACAGGTGTGAACTGTCGTGTGGTTGCTGGAAATTGAACCTGAGTCCTCTGGAAGAAGTCAGTACTCCTAACTGCTGAGTCATCTCTCTGGACACTCATATGGAGTTTTGAGCCACCAAATGTGGGTGCTGGGAAGTGAACCCAGTTCTTCGGTAAGAGCAGTATTTGCTCTTAACCACTGAACCATCTCTCCAGGTCCCTGATCCAGATTGAAAAGAGAAAACCTGCAACTCCAGTGTTAGCCCAGGAGCTGTGTTTATTTTGGTTAATGTTTGAAAGACAGGGTTTCTCTGTGTAGCCCTAGCTGTCCTGGAACTTGCTCTGTAGACCAAAGTGGCCTCAAACTCAGAGATTCACCTGCCCCTGCCTCCTGAGTGCAGGGGCTAAAGGTGTGCGCCACCTGTCAACTTTAAAACATTTGGCCAGGCCTCCTAAGTGCTAGGATTACAGGTTCACATCATCATGCCTGGCCTTAAGAACTCAATTTTTGTTCGACTCATGGTTTCTCTGTGTAGCTCTGGCTGTGCTGGAAATCGCTCTGTAGATCAGGCTAGCCTTTGTCTCCCAAGTGTTGGAAATAAACCATGCACCACCACCACTCAGCAAAAACTGAATTTTTAAAACTACAACTGGGGGAGAAATTAGCCCAGGGGAGTCACCCACGTCCAATGCCAGGGCTGATGGTGGGACAGCAGGAGGCATTCCTTAGGAATCTGAGCACAGCACCCTCCCCCAACCAGGGAACTAGCACTGGACAGGAAGGTGGAGGAATCCAAACCTTAGCAAATCCTGACTCCACTCTTCAGGCTCCTACAAGGTCACAGTTGTAGTGCTTGGAAAATTCCCAAGGGTTTTACAAGTGCTTGAATGTTTTCCATATTAAAAGGGAGAATGCACTCTGGCTTTTTCCCTTTGGGAGTGGGGCTGGGTCCCAGCACAACAGTTTTTAGAACTGAGCTGCCCTGGGTTATATCTGAACTCCACCCTTTGGCTCTGGAACTAGCAGAGAGCTCTATTAATTCTTTGGTGGGGAATGGCTTCCCGCCTCATGCAGGCTGCCACTCTTAACATCACCTACAGATCCCACAGAGTCTCTAGCTTCCCACTCAAGGTATCTGTACCAACCAGCCTTCCTTCTGCCATTCCCTCAGCATCTAGTGTGCTCTGGTCTCAGTGCCAGTTTCCCTCTGCAGACGAATACTTGCCCTGGGAATCTGTAACATATGCCTTCAGGATTCTGTTCGAAAAGACACCTATCAGTGTGTTCCCTCATCGTCTCTGAAATCCATTCCCCCATTCCCTCTGCATGGTGGTCTGGAGCTTCCACTGATCTCTCTGCTTCAGTCTCCCAAGTGTGGGGATTACAGACAGGAGCCACCATACTTGGGCCAAAACCACCCTTGTGAGATTGCCTATAATTCTCCATAGCTCCTATCACCATCAGATACAGTAAGCATGACTTATCATATATCCACCATGAAAGTTTAAGTTTAGCTGGGCGGTGGTGGCGCACACTTTTAATCCCAGCACTTGGGAGGCAGAGATAGGCGGATCTCTGTGAGTTTGAGGCCAGCCTGATCTACAGGAGCTAGCTCCAGGACAGGCTTCAAAACTATAAAGAAACCCTGTCACAAACAAACAAAAAGTTTAAGCTGAAAGATACAATTTGGTTTTTCCATACTTGGACCTCTTCCTTGCCTGGCAGACCCTGGTGGATCTAGGACTCCATCGTCTTACTAAGTTCTATGCTGTCCCCAGGGCTGCTGTACCAAATCGTAACACGCTTGGAGGCTTAGAGCAGAAATCACATTGAGCTACTCCCCAGCACAGGGCTGAGAAACCCAAAGTCTGTTCCTGTCTCTACCTACTGTGGTTCTCGTAAGGATCCCTGTCACTGGATTCAGAGCCCATCTGGATGTCTAAGACTCTAGCTTCTATCCACACGGATCTCCTTCCACATAAGGTTACAGCAATAGCTTGCAGGCATTTGGTGAATCAGTGGGAGAGAAGAGTTTATGAATTCCAAATGCGGGGGAGGAACGAACGAGAGAGTATCCACCGTGTGCCAGGCAACAAATGGGTGCAAACAGCATCTGCCCGTTCCTGCTGGGCTCACAAAGTGCAGTTGTCCTGCAGTCACCTTCTGCACCAGGCACCAAACCCAGGCACTGGGTTGCCAGTCAAGACAACAAGGTGACAGGCACATCACTAGGGCCCAGGAAAGGAAAAGCCACTTTGCCCAGCTTTAGCACCTGTCACCACCAGAAGTTACCAAGCCGGACGATTACAAGTCTGAGATCGTTCTGGGCTACTTCGATAGCTACGCCAGCCTGAGTCACATATCAAGATCCTGTCTCAAAAAGTAAAAAAAGGGCTGGAGAGATGGTTCAGCAGCTAAGAGGGATCTGACTCCCCTTTCTGGCTTTTGCAGGCACTACACACATGGTGTGCAGACATATGCAAACACCCATACTCAAGATCCCCCCACCAAACCCCACAAGGACACATCTATAATCCTAGCAGTACGGAAAGAAAGTGAAGCAGTAGGATTTTCTAGGGGCATGCTGGGGTACAGCCTTATCTCAACCAACCCCTGCCACCACACGAGAAAGATTTTTACAACAGATCTGTAGAGCAGGCACTAATCTGGACAGAAGGCAGTAATAAATTAGTTTGAAGACTGGCTTGTTTCTAACTATAAGACCTCAATCACCGCAGGATCTATCTACTTTCTCAACAAATGAGACACAACTCTTGGCAGTAGAGAAGTCCAACAGTCTTTTCCCAGGGCCCAGCACTGCCACTACCATGCTATGCAAATTATAGCAGGTCAGACGTCCTATAGAGCACACAGTATGTCATGAACACAGGGATGAAAGAACTCAGCTTCCACACTGTCTGATGCACCACGAAATAATGAAACCACAAAGGCAGCTCCAACAAAGATCCTTTACTGAGAGCTCCTAAAACATCCAGTCCTTAATCTGAGCACGTTTCAACTCAGCTGATGGCTGACTTAGGTAAGGCTTCTCGGTGACAAGAGTGCTTCCCTCTCTGTTATCAAACAGGTTCTCGACTCCTGCACGACCATCCTCAGGGCCTCTGTCCCATCTTCTTCAGGGTTCGATTAAGCTACAAGGAACAATAAAGCAAAGTTAGATGTGGGATTTTTGGGACCCATCCCAACAGTGTCCACGAATAAGAAGCCAGACTCCCAGCAGCCCTGAGGTCAGGGAGGGCCTCAGAAAGCCAGGCATTCCTTAGACCCTCAGTGGTCACAGTTTTTTTTTCTTGTCTTCAATTGACAAACCCATACCCTATACTGCTCTGCCTATTTCATAGACAGGACAGGGGTTTGGGGAGCTAGACCAGTTAGCTTTAACCTTTCCCTGATAGAACAGTCCTGATTCGCTGTCTGACAGGCAAGGCTTAGACGGCTAAGTAGTAAAAACAGTGCCACATGGTCACGATCCTGAAGGAGCATGGCCTCTGTCGGAGGACAAAGTGGCTCAGAGATGGACGAGGGAGTCCCACCAACTTGTGCTCTTTGGCATGACACACAAGACATTTCTTAGGGTAAGACAAGTGAGTACCAGGCCTGTTAAACACAGCTGCTAGTCGTTCAGCCTGCAGACACTGGCCAGACCTGTCTGGGCTGGAGAACACCCAACTGGGAGCCGGGAAAGGAGGGACTCAGCAGCAAATCCACCCATATTAGGAAATACCAGGAAGGGCAAGGAGCGGCACCCTTTAAGGCCACCCGCAGACCAAGATCTTGGAAAAAGATACCCTAGAAAGGGCTGACACAGCAAGTCCTGGGCCCAATCCACTCCCCAAGCTGCCAGGCAGCTGAGCTTAGAAAGTTAAAGGGCCAATCACATGTTTCTTAAAAAGAAGCGTGAGAAAAATTTAAAAGCCCCACCTCTATCCTCAGTCATTCTCTCAGACATCTTACCTCTTCAAATTTGTGAATCTGCCGGATAAAGAAATCCCCGTAGCGTCTGGCAACCTTGGTGTCTGCAATATGGATCATATCCTATGGGAGAAAGCAGTCAGAAGTGGTGGGGGGCGGGGGAAGAGAGCCACCTAGTGTGGAGCCACTTAACTGCAAAGTACAATGGTGCCAAGTGTTGTCCCTAGTACTGGGGGTGGGGTGGGGAGGCTACACTACTTAGCTACATCTCCAGTCCTCTTTATTTTTCTTTTTGAAAGGGTCTAAATTGCCCAGGCTGGCCTTGAACTTGAGTTGCTCCCTTCTCAGCCTCCCAAGCAAACAGCATTAGAGAACCTGAACTATCATACTCAGCTCCTACACTAATTTTCAAAAGCAAATTTGGGTAAAGCAGATCATGACCAGATAAATAAAAGCATGCATACTCAGGCACACACATGTAGTCCTAACACTTGAGAGGCTGATGAAACAGGAGCACCCCTGCTTCATCTACACAGTGAAGACCACTCTGCTCTCAACACTCCAAACCACCCAAGTCATAACTGGCATAGGGCCTTTAAACCATAGATGTAGTAGTAATTTTATCTGAATACAATGTCACGCAAAACATGGTTTGTGAGCTGGCTCAGTGACGGTGATCATCTATAATCCCAGGATTCCTACTTGGGTTGGGAGGTGGAGTCATGAGAATCCAGCAGAGCAAAACAAGACAGACTATCTTATCATGATGGAAGGTGAGAATCAACTCCCAAAATTGTCCTCTGACCTCTACATGCACACCAGCACACAGACCACACACACACACAAACACAAAACAGAAAAATAAGACTTGTAATTTACGAGCCAACTGGGGAGAAGTATTTATTAAAGCATCTGAGTTGGGACTAGTTGTTGGTCACTAGGAGATGATGGTGGGTAGAACAGGTCAATGGTACTATAAATTGTTTATGTCAAACACTGAGAAAGAATTCAGTGCAGAGAACGGGCGTGTGGGAGGGGTGCGGACACACATTTGTGTAGATGTATACAATTGTGCACAGAGGCTAATGTAGAATGTCTTCTTTCATTACTCTCCAACTTATTTTAAATTTTAAATTAGGGGCTGGAGCCTTGTGGTGGTGGTGCACACCTTTAATCCCACCACCTGGGAGATAGAGGCAGGCAGATCTCTGTGAATTTGAAGCTAGCCTGGTCTAAAGATTGAGTTCCAGGACAGTCTCCAAAGCTACATAGAGAAACACTGGCTCAAAAACAAACAAACAAACAAACAAACAAACAAAAAAAAAAAACACCAACCCTCCCCAAAGTAATAATAATAAAGGGCTGGAGAGATGGCTCAGAGGTTAGGAGCAATATTGCTCTTCCAGAGGACCCGCACATAAAATAAGAATAAATTAAAAAAAAAAAGTTAAAAAAAGATTCTAAATTATATGCAGGTGGGTATCTGCATGTCTGCTTTTGAGAGCGGGTGCCCAAGGTGGTTAGAGGCATTAGACAGCAGCCTGATGTGAATTCCAGTCCTTCAGAAGAACAGTAAGTATTCTTTTTTTGTTTTTTGTTTTTGTCTGACTGCCTCTGCCCTGAGTGCTGGGATTAAAGGCCACCACTCCCGGCTCCAAGTAAACTGTTAAAGCCAAATTACTGGAAAGCCACATGAGCCTGATGATGGGCACGATTTCAGAACCCATGCAATGGTAGAGGATAGAAGAGCAACTCAGAGCTGTCCTCCACCCTCCCACACACCATGTGGCACACGCACTGGCTCGCTCCTAACAGACTACCCAGAACAGGACCCATCCATTCCATAATTACACACACACCCAAGCCTGAAAGCACTATTCACGAGAGCCAGAAAGAGCTGCTGCAGTGGGTACAAGCACTTTCTGTGAAAGCCTGATGGACGACCTGACACCTGGATCCCACATTGCAGACAGAACTGCAAGGTGTTCTCTGACCTCCACGCAAATACACCAAGAGGCACTTCAAGTGAAGTAGCGTGGTAAGGGAAACTGCAACTACTTGATAAATAAATGAATCAATGCAAATTAAAGCGAGGCTGGGTGGGGTGGTTTGAATGAAAACAGCGCCATAGGTTCATATATTTGGATGCTGGGTCTCAGTTGGTGGATCTGTTGGGAAGGATTAGATATGATCTGCTAGAGAGGCTGTTACCAGTAATGGGCTTGGAGATTTCAAAAGTCCACACCACTCCCAGTTAACTCTGTCTGCCTCTGCCTCAGGCCTAAGGATCAGATGTGAGCCCTCAGCTTCTGTTCTAGCACCACGCTCCCTTCCGTGATGGCTAATCTTTGGAACCATGAGCCCCAAATGAAATGTTTTTACAAACTGCTTTGGTGATGTGATGATGTTGCCATGGCAATGGAAAACTAAAACAATGGGCATAGTGGCACAGACCTGTACCCCAACTACTTAGGAAACTGAGGCAGGAGGATCAAAGTTCTAGGCCTACTTGGGCAATTTTACAAAACGGGTTGTAAAACTGGGCTGGAGAGTGCTAGCCTAACATGCACAGACTCTGCTTCATACCCAGCACTGCACAAAACAACAACAAAAGTCGTTTTCATCTTCTCGTTACACAGGACACTAAAGAGTCTGGCTCCATGGGGCTGGAGAGATGGCTCAGAGGTTAAGAGCATTGCCTGCTCTTCCAAAGGTCCTGAGTTCAATTCCCAGTAACCACATGGTGGCTCACAACCGTCTGTAATGGGGTCTGGTACCCTCTTCTGGCCTTCAGGCATACACACAGGCAGACTATTGTATACATAATAAATAAATAAATATTTAAAAAAAAAAGAGTCTGGCTCCACCTGGAGTCATAGCTCTACTCTGCAGGCCGCCGTAGTCCAAGGAAGCCACTGCTATGCCGTTAACACTTCAGTAGGAACTCAACACATTCTCAGACGTGTATACAAATGTGCTACAGATTACTGGGAGAGAACCTACAAAAGCCTTATGTACACTGGACAACAGCATATGTGTACAACCCAGCATATGGGAAGCTGAGGCAGGAGGATCATAAGTTCAAGATCCCATGAGTTCCTTCATGTAATAACCTAAAATCACCCAGAAGCCCATCAACAGGAGAGTAACCACTGTAGTGGGCGGGTGATGGGAGGTGACTGTCGGTCTCAGGGTAGGCATGAAAGAACTGAGCATGTGCAGCAATTGTGGAGAACAAGTCTCACAGCCAAAGTTGAGCTCTCATTCCAGCTTAAACCTCACTTTCTCAACATAGCCTTCTTTACCATTTTATGGCTGTAACTTACTACATATCTGACTTAATTATAAGATCTATCATTTAGCCCTTGGAGAGGATAAACAGGGGATACCATACCTTATCAATATAGAAGTCCACCTCCGAGGCTGACTGGAACTCGCCATCTAGGGCAGAAATGCCACTGGTCCACACCAGGTTCTTCATCTTGTGCTTGAAGACAAGCAGTTGGATACGGAACTCCTGTTCTGTGAGGTCCAGGAAGCCAGCCAGCTTGGCCACAGGCATGGTGGTGTAGAGCTTGAGGAAGCTGCGGATGGTGGAGAGCTGGGCCTGCTGCTGCACTTCGTCAGAAAACACCTTCAGCTGCTGCAGGAAGGGCTCTTTGTGGTAGTTAGGATGCACATTGTCATAGTTGGGCACCACAGGTGACAGGAACTTGGGACAGGCATAGCTAAAAAGTTCCTCATAGACCTGGGGGTCGCCCTTCTGCATGCGCAGCATCTTGTCCCCGTATTTCTCCCGCAGCTGGAGGTGGATGCTTTCATCAATCCGCATGGGGTACATGGTGAGGGCAATGGCTAACAGAGCATGCATCTGCTCGTTCTGCTTGTTAATCTGGGGAGGTCAAACAAACACAGACCTCATTTGTCACGTTGTGCAGCACGCGTCAGTCGCTGCACTCTCCCAGTAGGCCTACAACCCCAACCCCAAGCTCTCTTGAGCCCCACCCAGTGCTAAGTCCTCCATGGCCGTCTCCAGAACCCTCCCCAGGGCCTGTCTGGTTGGCCTCACATTACTGGAAAGTCAATTCTTATAAAAACTTGTTAGCAGAAACATCTGATGCTAAAAGAAAAAAATCTTCAACCTGATAAAGGACAGACTACCAAAACTAATCCCTGCATTCCCAGGAAGCCCACAGCCTAAGCTAGTCTACAGAGCTGTGTCAGGACTCTCCAGCTCCAGCCCCTCTCTGCTCAGGCCATCCATGCTTCCTAGGAAACACCTCTTCAGCACACATGCCTTGAGCCCATCGTCCCCCACTAACTGCTTCAGATGTTTGTTTTCAGTGCTGAGGAATGAATCCAAGACTTTCATCATGCTAGGCAAGGGCTCTACCATCAAGTTAAGCTCCTAGCCCATCTACCCCAAGTTCCAAAGTGTTAATAATCTAAGGTGATGTCACGACAACAGAAGCATAAGTCCTGCTGGAGTGTAGTTCAGTGGTCAGCGATCGTCTACAAGTGCCACAGCTGAACAAAACCACATGTTCTCACACACAGAAGCAAGAGATTGATCTGACAGAGGGGTAGAAGAGAGTTGACCCTAATGGCAAAGGCTTTTAATCTCAGCTGCTTTAGTGTTTAAGAGATGGGGAACACAAATTCAAGGCCTATTAGGGCAACAAAGTAAGTGTAAGGTTGGCCTGGTAAACTTAGTGAGACCTCTTAAAATGTCTTTGCTTTTGCTTTTGGGGGTGGCAGAGGCTGGGAACACAGCTCAATGGAACACTGCTTACCTAACAAGCATCAGACACCAAGTTTAAGCCCCATCCCACACACAGGAAGAAAAGCTGTGAGTCCTATAAGCTAAGATAATGAACAGTATGGAAAGATATACCCACAGGAGGAACAGTGGCACAAATATTATAGCTTAACCAACCGCTTTCTGATTGGGTTTAAGGCCTGCTCCACAGGAGGAACTATATGTCTGCTTCTGTAATTTAGGCAGAGAACCCACGGTAGGAAAGCCCATAGGCCCCAGGGGTGAACCTACTGCTATTAGTTTGCTAAATGGACATAGCACCAAAATGCCCTGTAAATCTGTATCTCTCGGGCTTTATCAAAGAAGCTTCATTGTGTAATGGACAGCAGTTAACACAGAAATTCACAAGTGGCCAAAATCCCAAAAAAAGGTTCGGTCAGTCACAAATGGGACATCTATATCACACTCCCTGCACCCCAGACTCAGGGACCATGGAGAAAGAGGGGCAGGAAGACTGCAGAGTCAGAGACTGAGAAGGACTTTGGTGCTGTGGAAAAACCTTCTTGCACACCATAAAGATTTGTCACTCCAACTGGTTTAATAAAATGATGATTGGCCAGTAGCCAGGCAGGAATTATGGTCAGGAAAACCAAATTTGGAGAATGATGAGAAAAGGGGCTGACGGAGTCAGGGGAGATGAAGCAGAATGTGTAGAAAATGAGCAAACAAGCCATGAGCCACGTGGCAAAGCATAGATTAGAAATATGGGTTAATTTTAATAAAAGAGCTAACTAGCAATAAGCCTGAGCTATCTATCGACCAAGCATTTATAATTTGTATTTGTATAATTGACTGCTTCTCAAGTCAATTCTTTGAGAAGCGGCTGCAGGTTATTTGGGAGCAGTTGGTAGGGACAGAAAAACTCTGCTTACACTCTGGAGTAAAATAGTGTCTTCTGGACATGACAGAACACCTGCACTCAGGAATGACACCAACTGTGGTTTCCTGGACAAGAACTAGCAAGACAGTTACCATTCCAGCATGGAACAGGAAGGGGCAGAGCTCAAGAGCCCTCACCGCTTGCTGAGGAGCCATTAGTAGGTGATGGCATCTGAGGGAGAGTCAGTTTGCAATGGCACTGCACCCAGGAGGGCATGGGCAACAGACTATTCCCTGATTCTTAAACATAACCAAGCAAACAAAAGACACAAGGTTGAGAGGGCTGGGAGTTCTGGGAAAAGTATGGAGTAGATATGATGAAGATATAGTTATACTGTGTGCATGCACAAAACTCTCACGTAATGAAGAAAACCATGACACTGTTTAAAAACCCAACATGCTGAGGAGGAAGACAATGGCCAGCTGCGGCTATCAACAAAGTTCCCGCACAATAGCCGCTGTAATCCCTGGAAGTGAGTGGGCAGACAGAGGGCGTTCAGAGAATAGCAAGGGCCATATTTATATCAATTAAAATATGCCAATATCTTATATTTTATATATCAATACACAAATTTATATAAATTTATATGTACAAAGAACTAGAAAAGGGAGTGACTGGAGAGATGGCTCAGAGGTAAAGAGCACTGGC
>NC_022017.1:14869178-14870497 GCF_000317375.1 Microtus ochrogaster
GGGGCTGGAGAGATGGCTCAGTGGTTAAGAGCACTGACTGCTCTTCCAGAGGTCCTGAGTTCAATTCCCAGCAACCACATGGAGGCTCACAGCTATCTATAATGTAAACCTGGTGCCCCTCTTCTTGACATGCAGGCACACATGGAAGGAATGATGTACACATAATAAATAAATCTAAAAAAAAAAAAAACACCAAAAACACTAGAAGAATAGTTTTAAGTTTTTCAACACAAAGAAATTATAGATTATAAGGAATATCCTGAATTTTTGGTTGTTTGTCTCTTTATATATATGGGCTGTCCCGGAATTCATTATGTAGACCAGGCTAGCCTCAAACTCAGAGATCCACCTGTCTCTGCCTCCTAAGTACAAGAATTAAAGGTGTGTACCACCCAGCTCTGATTTTTATTTTTCTTTTCCTTTTTTATCTAATTACCACATATCCCACAAATACACACAATTTAAATTATATTGAAATAAAGTAGGTTTTTTGTTTGTTTTTGGTTTTGGTTTTTCGAGATAGAGTTACTCTGTTTAACAGTCCTGGCTGTCCTGGGACTCGATTGGTAGACCAGGCTGACCTCAAACTCACTGAGATCCGCCTGCCTCTGCCTCTTAAGTGCTGGAATTAAAGGCATATGCCACCACTGCCTGGTGAAATGAAGTATTTTTAAGAGTAGCAAATTTTAGATAGTGTTTATCCAGAACTGTTGGTACAAGTGCTAAGGAATCAGCTGCCCAGTGAGACAGTGATTGCAGTTCTCTTACCATTTCATACTTGTATGTGGTCCTCTGGAACATACTCTTGGTCCTCTGGATATACAGGAGGATGTTGGCAAAGACCCGGATAGCATCCTGGTAGCGACGCATCATCAAATACGCAAAGCCAACATAATAGTATGTGGTGACCTGGCACTCAGGCACACGGGAATACATGCTCTGCAAAGGAAGGTGGAAGCAGTAGCCATGAAACCTGATTCATATCAAACCAGAAAAAAAAAAGAGGGATAATTGGATGGGATAATAGATTGGTATTTGTGAGTTATTGTTTTTAGACAATTATATTGGTATAGATTCTTGTATATTGATACAAAGTTAAATTATATTGAATATTGTATACATGTATGCTTCTACCTGTTTGAAATATTGTTTATGTATTTATACCTACCATATTGCAGTGTACATTACTACCTCTGATCAAGATACTTATACATTGTTTACATTTGAAGGTCATTGTCTTTATTTATTGCACAGTTGTTTATTGTCTTAGTCTTTAAGTTAGATAGGTATTGAGAATTATAGATCAATAGTCATCTATG
>NC_022017.1:14871472-14872582 GCF_000317375.1 Microtus ochrogaster
TGTAGACCAGGCTGGTCTCGAACTCACAGAGATCCACCTGCCTCTGCCTCCCGAGTGCTGGGATTAAAGGCGTGCGCCACCACCGCCCGGCTGACAAGCTTATTTTCAATGCAATATTTAGACTCCTTGAAATAGAATGTTTAGTATAGCTTTTGTTATGCATTCCTTACTTAATATTGTTTATTGTTTGTAATTTTATATTTGTTATCTGTTCCTATTGTATATAGTTGTATTGGATTTGGATTGATCTTGTTTAGACAAAAGGGGGAGATAATGGGGAAACTCTGTCAACCAATCACATCTAATTAAGGAATGGCAACCTGGACCCCAAAAAGAAAAACTGGGAAGACCCACGTGCGCGCTCTCCCTGCGTGGTGCCCGCCGGAGAGATAGGAAGACGGACCTCTCCCTCTTGTAACGTGAGTTCCCCCTTTAGCCACTAAAAAAGAATTGTTATTCTTGAGCTGGCCTGGCTATTTATTGTACCGTCCTAATCTGCTACACCTACCTTCTTGTTCAGCTCGATATTCTCTAGAACCTTGATAGCCTGGTAGTAATCCCCCAAAAGGGAATGCAGGCGCAGAAGCCCCACCAGGCTGAAGTAGCCCAGCATCTTGTAGAGGGAGTGTCGTCCATACTCCCCAGCCACGCTTTCAGGGTCGCCTGTAAGGGAAAGATGTTCTGAGTGCTTCCACAGATGAAGGTAAAAAGTAACCAGCCTAGGCCCTGACTGTTACTAAGACTCCTCTCCTGATGCCAGGTTTCAAAGTGTGCGTGCGCGCTCATCTTATGATGACTAGCAGCTGCATTGAGAGTGGCAGCTCATTTGTTGTTTTTGTTTTAATCCTAACATATCTAAGAACGTGAGAAGGACCTCAATGAGAACAGTTATTCACACGCCCTTCCTTTTGAAACCCAAAGCCAGAGCTATTTACCCACAGATGGTATGGCCTTTTCTGTGGATCCAATAGGCATGGATAACACTGAAACAAATGCCAGGCAGAAGCATGGCTGCCTTTGTACCCTCAGGGAGTGTGTCCTGGAGGCCACATGGTTGTGCCTGCTCCTTGTCACAGCTGACCTAAAGACCTAGTCCCTTTCCTCAGCACT
>NC_022017.1:14873697-14877029 GCF_000317375.1 Microtus ochrogaster
CAGAGGCAGGCAGGCCTCTGAGTTCAAGACCAGGCCAGTCAGAGCTACGCAGAGAATCTGCCTCAAAAATAAAAAGAGACAAAAGAATGAGCTTCCAAAGACTTACCTGATGAGGTGAGGAACAAGATTTTTTTTCTTTTTTGGTGCTGGGAATGAATCTAGGGCTATGCACATGCCGAGCACATAGCTTGCCTGGACTGTTGCATAAACTGAACACAAAGAACCCGCAGAGAGAGGACTACTGAACTTGCCTAAAGGTCAGAGGGTCCTTCAGGGTTCCTGAATCATCAAAGAGTCTGCGAGACATTGTGCAGGATACAAAAGAAAGTGACTGAACTGTCTTTGAATTTTCCTGCTTCATGGAAATGTCTGCTGGATACTATGGGCCTATAGGCTAAAGATGGATGCCCCAACGGTACAAAAACTTTGGGTAACTGTACAGGTAGCGAGATGTCTCTGTCATTTCTAGAGTTTTGGAAGTTTCTTTTTGATGGAGTTGAAGAACGGATAGATAGTTATAGTAAAATAGATCTAAATATTGTAACTAATTCTTGCTTAATAACTGTTTGTTATATGTAATTTTACTATGTTAAAATGAAAGCCTTTCTTTTTTGTTTAAACAAAAAAGGGGAAATGGAGTAGGAGGGCCTTCTGTCTATGTTACTTTCATTGGTCAAATAAAGAAACTGCCTTGGCCTTTTGACAGTACAGCAGCTTAGATAGGCGGAGTAGACTGAACAGAATGCTGGGAGAAAGAGAGCAGAGTCAGGCAGATGCCATGACTTTCTGGCCCGTGAAGGACGTGGGCTAGAATCTTGTTGGTAAGACACAGTCATGTGATGATACACAGATTTATTAGAAATGGGTTAATTAAGATGTGAGAGTTAGCCAAGAAGAGGCTAGAGATAATGGGCCAGGCAGTGTTTTAAATGAATACAGTTGCTGTGTAATTATTTCGGGTAAAGCTAGCTGGGTGGCGGGACGTGGCCTGCAGGCCTCATCACTACACATGATACTTTAGTCCACCTCATTTTTAGGCTCTGTTCTTCCAGGTTCACACCAACTACAGCGCTGATAAACATACACGCTTACATAATAATGGAAATGTTATGGTTCGCTTTCTTTCTTTTTTTTTTTTTGGTTTTTTGAGACAGGGTTTCTCTGTAGCTTTGGTGCCTGTCCCGGAACTAGCCTGTAGACCAGGCTGGCCTCAAACTCACAGAGATCCACCTGCCTCTGCCTCCCGAGTGCTGGGATTAAAGGCGTGCGCCACCACCGCCCAGCGGTTCGCATTATTTTAAATGTAAAGATCAGTTAAAATGGCTTAGTTAGTGAGAGCACCAGCTGTAATATAGGCCAGCAACTTGGATTTGATTCCAAGAATCCATGTTATGGAGAAGAGAACCAACTTCTGCATGTGTGTCCACATGTATATCATCATGCACACATACACACAGCAATATTTTTTTTAACACATAAGGAGGACTTCCCAGCAGAAAGTTTGGGTGGTATTAATGCAAGCAAAGGCCCTGGAGACACAGCAGAGCAGTTGAAAACGAAGATCTCAGGGAGGCTAGCTTGGCCTTGCCTACCGCACTCACCTCCGCTCGTGTAGACCTCCAGTTGCCGGTTGATGTTGGATTTGTCTACCAGGGAATGAAGTACATTAAGGACACTGTGAACATTCCAGATTTTAGGGTTAGATCTAAGGAAGTCAATCTCCTCCTCGGACTTCTTGGCAGTCTTGCAGCGGTACTGACTAAATGACTGGAACTGTTGAGGAAGAGGGAAAGATGAGACAGGAGGGTAAATCCCAGTGACAGTCGCGTGCTGAGAATGAAGTGACACAGGCTTTTAATAATTTTTAGGACAGGGAATGACTTAGCTATATAGTGCAGGTGGCCTCATGCTCTCAATGGCCCTATTTCTGCTTAAGAGCCAGGATGAAGACAAGGTGTGTGTTTTCAAGTCATAGCAAACGGCACAATAAAGCACAACACTGTCACGACAGCTCTATAGGCAAATTCATATAAACACCTAGGCACTAACGTGGTGCCCCTCCCTCTAGAGTAACTGATGCCTATGCCAACAGCAGCAAGCAGCCACTTTTGTGTTATATGAGGTTGAAAGACTACATAAAACTCCATCAAAAGGTCAGGGGTAGAGGCACAGTCTTTAATTCCAGCACTGAGGCAGATGTTCAAGGCCAGCCTGGTCCACAAAATGAGTTCCAGCCCAGTCAGAGCTACATAGTAAAACCCTATCTCAAGGGGAAAAAAAGCGCTGAGGAAGAGCCATTCCCTGTGTCTCTTGCCTTGGTCAGGGAAACTCGCAGGCACTCCCCGATCCTCGTGATCAGTCTCTGTGGATTAGAAAGTCCCTTAGCAAAAGAACACCAGCTAAGCTAAGGAATTATGCTTATCTTAAGACGGATAAAGCTCAACCAGAGGATTCTCCTCCATTCCCAAGCCAATCAGACAGCCAACAATCTCAAATTATGCCAAGAGGCTGACAAAGCCGAGAAGCCATAGGTGCCAAGTATACAAGTGTGGCCTGAGATCTGTGTCATGAAGGGCACTGGGTTCTCCCTCTCTCACAGAGCCTGAAGGCATCTGCACCCGCCACAATTCATCAACACGCTACTCACAAAGGCTCCCTGGCCTGCGACATTCAAATACCTTAAATTAAGATACTGACTTCAAGTGCAGGCACATACCCTTAGTCCCAGCACTTGGGAGGCTGAGACAGGCTAATCCCCGGTCTACAGACTGAGTTTCAGGACAGCCAGGGTTACACATAGAAACCCTGTCTTGTGCAGAGGGGGAGGAATATATACTAATTTCTAACCTGGTCTGTAATCCCCTCAACTTGGAGAAGAGGCAGAGTTCGAAGAGAGCCTGGGATACATGAGATACCAAGTCAAAGTAAATTAAAACAAAGGCAATGATTTGAGATAACATGGCCTGGAACTTGTTACAATCCTCCTGCCTCTCCCTTCCAAGTCCTGGACTCACATGTGTGTGCCACCAAACCCCGGAGCGTATTCTGCTTGTAAGATGACTAAAGAAAAGCTGGAAAAGGACTGTGACAAGACAAACTGTATAAGGAACACACGTTAGCTATTCTCTAACTAAGCACTGGAGGTCAGGAAGCCACTGCTGGTGGTTAAGTCACACACCCAACATCCAGGACCTCTAGGACCCAGCAGTGGTGACACAGTCGTGACCACACCTTCTACCTGGCCAATCTCTGTGCAACCTCAACAAGAGAACCCTGAGGCAAGAGACAGTTCCTCATTAATAAGCAATGTGTTCCTGATTCTGACCCAGCAC
>NC_022017.1:14877887-14880129 GCF_000317375.1 Microtus ochrogaster
GCTGAACAGGCACCTGGTAGATGAACTCATCGATGATGTCCCAGAGCCACTGGTTGGGAAGTTCGAGGGGAGCAGGTCCATCAGCATCTGTAGAGATCACAAGAAAATCAGACCGCAGACAGAAGTTTGCCTGTCGGAACAGGGCCAGAGCACCTTCATAACCTCTCTCACCAGAGCACTATAAACCACAAGACCTCCCTTCTTCCCCACACTGAAATCCGGTTCAGGAGTCGGGTGCCCTAAAACCGTCCCTGGACAAAAGTGAGACTTACTGAGGATGTAGTTGAAGAGATTGCAGTAGTTATAATAGGATTCGAACCTCTGCTCTAAAGAGGGTCCCCCCTGTAAAGAGAACAGGGATATCAGGGCACAGGTCTGCTCTCTCCCTGCACGTGAGAGCACCGAGGAAAGAGGAAAAAAGGAGTCCTAGTGACTGAAGGTCAGGTTATGGCCACACATCACAGCCAACACTCCCAAGAGGTTTGCAGATCTAGAGAAGCAGAGAAACAGAAGGTGTTTCAGGGAGCCACGGCCCTAACAAAGGTAACAAGGTAACATTGGAGAGCTTGAAGGTCAGGGAGTTAAAGGAGATAACACAGCACAGGACTACCAAGGGTTTCCAGTGACAGACAGAGAATCAGGGGATGGCAAAGCCATTGGCCATGAACCACCTCCTGGTAAAGCCACGCCTACTCATTGGTATCATTTATGACTCCTAGAAAGGCACAGATGAACAGATTAAATTTACCATGTGGGGCTGGAGAGGTGGCTCAGAAGTTAAGAGCACTGACAGCTCTTCCAGAGGTCCTGAGTTCAATTCCCAGCAACCATATGGTGGCTCACAACCATCTGTAATGAGAACTGGTGCCCTCTACTGGCTTATATAGGATATATGTAGGCAGAATACTGTATACATAATAAATAAATCTTAAAAAAAAAAGTTACCATGTCCCCAAATTCTACGATATTTATTATCTGGTCCTTCACAAAGGTTAACTCCGGTTCAGAGTCTCTTGAGCTGGGGAACATAGTGGACAGCATATTTGTGAGGGAGTAGAAAGAACTGCCTTGGACAATTAGATTGTTCACTGTGTTCCCCAGCTCAGTGTGCTAGTGACTGGTGCTCTGACGGGCAGAGAATAGCTAGGAATCCAGGAAGGGTGGGGACAGTCACAGGGAACGCAACTGGCAAGTGAGTCAGCCAGATGCAGCAGGGTCAAGGATCTAACCTCAGATTTCCTAAACATGATGGACTATGTGGATATATTATATATTATTACTGTAAGTTCCCAAGAAGGAGGACTGGGATGGTGGAGATGGACGGGCAGGCGCAAGTATTCAAGTGTCTATAACAGATACAAACTTTATGGGTCAAACTATTCTTTTGTCTTTCTTCTAAAAAGTGTGGTCCTGCTGCACACTTTTAATCTCAGCACTCTGAGGGCAGAGGCAGATAGATCTCTGTGAGCTCCAGACCCTCTGGTCTACAGACTGAGTTCCAGGACAGCTAGGGCTACCAGAGAAACCGTGCCTTGAAAAACCAAAACGTTAAAAGAAACCAACCAACCAATGGAGGGTAGGGGACTAGAGTGATTAAGAGTAATTCTTGCAGAGGACCAGGGTTAGATTCCCAGCATCCACATGGTGGATCACAATTGTATGTTAACTCTGGTTCCAATGGATCTGATGCCCTTTTCTGACCTCTTCAGGCACACAGACATACATGTAAGCAAAACACACACATTAAAATATATATAAAAAGAAACAACAACAACAAACAACAACAACAAAGAGGTACCAAGCACCTTAAGACACAGAACAAATACAACTAGGGAGTGTATTAGAGATGAAACGGACACAGACAGTTCACAAAAGTTTTAACACCAACATTAATGTAAAGTACTCACGCTGACTTTGGCATAGATATGCCTGTAGTATAATTCTTTGTACAAAATTAGGAATACAGCATCTAAAAGACATAGCAAAAGGATACTTCGTTAATCTACAAAGCAACTGGTGTTTCCTGCAGCTGCAGCCTTTCAGTGGAGGGACAAGGGTGATCTAGAGGGTAAACCTCTTTTTTGTTTAGGTTCTAGTTATTATGTATACAGTATTCTGTCTGTACACTAGAACGAGGGCACCAGATCTCATTACAGATGGTTTTGAGCCACCATGTGGTTGCTGAGATTTGAATTCAGGACCTCCGTCTCAGTCAGTGCTTTTAACCTCTGAGCCATCTCTC
>NC_022017.1:14880754-14885217 GCF_000317375.1 Microtus ochrogaster
TGAAGGGGGTCACTAGCCACAGGTTAAGAACCTCTATTCTAAACTCTTAAGCTGCTTATGCCCCAAGAACCTATGCACCCAGCCAGGGTGGTGGAGCATGCCTTTAGTCCCAGCACTTGAGAGGCTGCAGCAGGGAGATCTCTGTGAGTTTGAGGTCAGCCTGTTCCACACAGTGAATTCTAGGCAAGTCTGAATCACACACAATGAGATCCTGTCTCAACAAAGGACTGTATACTGGTCGGGTGTGCCCAGAGAAAATGATGTCCCATGCTGCTTTAGAGCTCCTAGCCCTCTCTCGCCCTCTCGCCCTCTCCCCCCCCCTCTCTCTCTCTGAGGCAGGGTCTCACCATGCTATCACTGGCCTTAAAGAAAAAGAAAAGTGAAAGGTGAGGGGATAATTAGCCAAAGCCAAAGGAACTCAAAGACCACATACCCCAAAGATAGAAGAGAAAAGTTCATATCTGGAAAAGCTCAAATTATCCAGCTTTCTCTAACCATGTAGTTTTACTAAAAACCTACACCTTAAGTTCCAGGGAAATAAAATGCTAAGTGAAACACATACAGGCCAACCATGGTGGCGCACACCTTTAATTCCAGCACTTGAGAGGCAGAGGCAGGTGGATCTCTGATTTTGAGGCCAGCCTGGTCTACAGAGTGAGGTTCAAGACAGCCAGGGCTACACAAAGAAATCCTAGCTGGTAAAAGCAAAAAAGGAAGAAGAAAGAAACACAAGCTCCCTGGCCTTTCTGCTTTTATGATATCTGCTATCCAGCCCACGAGACACAGCGTTCACATCTACCACCTACCGTTACCAACTTGGGGAGCGATGGCTTCTGCCTCAGGCCATGGTGTATTCTTGAAGAATCTTTCAGTTAGCTTGGTCCAGCTGAAAGCCAAGCGAAAACAATTCACAACTCCAAAACAAGAAAGACTCAGGACCCAACCCTCAAATTCAGAACATAGGAGGTATCACAAAAACAAGCCTGAGCCCTCCAAGTCTATGACTCTTCTCAATCCAGCTCTTCTCTTTGGACCCTAGCAATGTGGAAACAGAGTTCAAGTCCTGTTCACTGATCCAACAGGTGTCTGGTCATTTGTACATACCCCATCCTCCCAGAACTTCCTTAAAATATTTCCCGTCTCATCCCTAGCTGATCTGCCTATTATCCAGCAAACATTATTATCCACTACTCTGGAGCTTGGTCTGTGCTGATATGCATTGGGAGGTTGTACAATTCAGAAATTGGGAGGTTGTACAATTCAGAAATTGGGAGGTTGTACAATTCAGAAATTAAGCTCTGGTGTTAGAGTGTGAAGGTTTAGAACTGAGCATATGCACGTGGGGGCTAGCTATGGTTGCTTCTATGCTTCCTTTACTGTAAAAAGAGGAAACCCGTGGAATTTACACCATGGGATTACTGTCACAGTAAATAGTAGGCAAAGTAGAAGCCACACAAAGTACTCCAGCTCTGCTACCCTGCACTGGGAATATATGTTAATTGCTACTACCATCTTTATTAGTAGTGACATTATTTTAGGTGTGAACCTTGCTTGTTTGTGGGATACAAAGTCCAGTTAATGAACAAGGCCAGTGGTTCTCACCCTGCGGGTCTCAATCCTTTTGGCAAACCTCTATGTCTGAAAATATTTACATGACAATTCAGTAGCAGAATCACAGTTATGAAGTGGCAACAGCAATAATCTTATGGTTGGGGGGGGGGTCACCACAACATGAGTTGTATATTAAAGAGTCACAGTATGAGTAAGGTTGAGAACCACTGCTCAAGCCCAAGGAATCACAACACAGCGAAAACATCTCCCAAAAACCAAAACCCATAACACACACACACACACACACACAATTACACATTATTCATCTTGTAGG
Organism: Microtus ochrogaster; assembly: GCF_000317375.1. Taxonomy (NCBI): domain Eukaryota; kingdom Metazoa; phylum Chordata; class Mammalia; order Rodentia; family Cricetidae; genus Microtus; species Microtus ochrogaster. The sequence goes on from NC_022017.1 coordinate 14,882,640, forward strand.
AGCTTCATCAGTAGGCCAGTCCCACACAGAAACACAGTAAACAGCACATACCTGTTCTCATAAATGTCCTGGATCTCATACACCTTCTGGTCAATGACATCACTGGAGACACGACTGGCCTGAAGCTCATACACTTTCTGGTCAATCAAATCTGAGACAGTCTTGTGGAAATACTGGATGAAGTTTTTGATCACTTCGGGAATCACCTGGTAGGTCTGCTGCTCATACTGCCGTTCGTAGGCCAGGTCCTGCTTCGGGTCTCCTAGAGGACGGACACAATAAAAACTCTAGTGCTTGCAAGCGCATACGTAGGATGGACCAGAAGGGCAGGACCACATCACAGGGCTGGGGATAGAGTTCAATCTTAATCATAGAAGCTGGGGTGGGTTGGGGAGGGAACACACAGCCACAGAAACACGCACCCCACCCCATACACTAAACTCAGATCCACACAAACTAGTATAATTTCCCTTTAAACATTTAGAGACACAAACTTTCCCCAAGTCATCCTCGATCCTTCAGAACAATTACCACCAAAGTTATTTCTTAGCTGGGCATGGTTGCACACACCTTTAATCCCAGCACTTGGGAGGCAGAGGCAGGTGGGTCTCTGAGGCCAGCGTGGTATACATAGTAAGTTCCAGGATAACTAGAGCTATACTTACAGTGAAACCCTCTCTCAAAAAGAAAAAGAAAAGAAAAAAAGAAAGAAAAAAAAAAAACACAAACCAAAACAACAATAACAAAAGGAAACTCACTAACTTATGGAAAGCTACTCAGTCTTTTCACCTTTAAAGAGACATTAACGTAGTTTGTAAAATAACTGTAAGGGTCTGAATAAAACATTTAATGTAACGTACCCTAAGCAATGCAAGCCATTTGGTACTTAGTTCATCTCACAGTCACCACAGCATCTCGGTAAACGGCAAAAGCCTCCCCAGGATGGTTTACATGGACCTGGTTTGAATCAAGTACATTTTTCACACCAAGCTTTTCTTCCTCGGGGCTGGAGTAGGGGTCAAGTGGTAGTGTGTGCTCGGGCTGCACCGGACCCTGAGTTCAATCTCCAGTCCAAATCAGCACACCCACAAAGGCACCGGACCCCAAGTTCAATCTCCAGTCCAAATAAATCAGCACACCCACAAAGGTTTTCCACCTTCCCCTGATGGTTTAAACAAGGAAGGTTGTGGGTGTGGCTCAAAGCTGGCCTAGAAGCATGGGGCTCCATCTCCAGCATGACACATAAAATTACCCACAAGGAATAGCCAGGCCAGCTATCCTTCTGACACCGGAGGAAGAGCACAGAAAAGGCCTGATTTATTAGACTCTTGGCGCTAACCTACCACTCAAGCCTAATGGCCGACTCCAGACCTGGGCCACCAAGGTGTTTTTACCAGGGACCTGTAGGATTCAAAGCTGAGACAGTCAAAAAGGTGCCAATCCCTGGAGACAGTGAGCCAGCAGGGCGAATTCAGGTCTCACCTGTGTGCATATCATAGTCTCCCGGGTACGCATAGGGATCATATGCAGCCTGCGAGAAAAAAGACAAAGTCAGGAATGCACGCCCAGTGGGGATTCCAAAACGCTCGTCCTCAGGCATACACGTCAAGCAGGAGGCTGATGTCACCACGCATATAGGACAGTCCCCACCTCGGAGGGGTTCATATGTGTGCGAGAAATGGGAGCAGGGGCAAGGACGACCCATGGTGCGGAATAAGGAAAGCACGGTACGAGCGCGTCAGAGCCAAGAGCTCAGCTCCAAACACCCATCAGCCTGCCTCGGGCTGCAACGACACGCGGGGACAGGAGTCGGGCAGAGGCGGGATCGGTGAGGAGTCCCGGAGCAGGGAGGGCCGGGATGGTCGCGGCCGGCATATTCCGGCCCGATCTGGACGCCGCCTCATCTTGGGGACAGATCCCACCGAGTGGGTGCCCGAAGCGGAGCCCGCCACGCGCACAGCTCCTCATTACCTCAGACTCGTAGTCATCAGCCGGGTAAGACATGGCTACCGCACTCCAGAACCCCGAGGGAGAGAGCGGAAGAAGTATTCTGCGCCTGTCTGGCTGGATAGGAAGTCCCGCCCAGCCCAAGTCTTACCGGAAGCCCTTCCGGGCCGGCTGGGAACCTGGTGTACGTTTGATTGGAAAGACCGAGCTCGCAAGCTGTCAGTGTTCCTTCTTCCTCCAATGGAGGCTTTTTAAAGGATGTGCTTCTGGAGTGCTGGTGTAAGCGCAGAAATAGGGGCCGGCGGGAGTTCTGTATAAAGGGGAAGCCTAGAGGACCTGTTGGCTCACGTCTGCGATCTCATAGATGGCGAGGGCAGAAGGTTCGCAGCGAGATCGAGGAATACCCGAGTTTAGTTACTTCAAGGACAGTGCGGTTATAGAACAAGATCCTAAAAAACAAAACAAGAACCAAAGGGGAAAAAAGAGGGAAGAAGGGGAATCAGAAGAGAATTGTCACACAACAGATGGCTGACTGCCGGTTTCTAGAGGGGCGTTAAGATGTAGTGGGCCTGACCTGAGGTTTAGGTGTAAGTGGTTTGCCTGCAGCGAGAAATGTCCTAATTTTTTTTTT
>NC_022017.1:14885597-14893740 GCF_000317375.1 Microtus ochrogaster
AAGACAATTTCTCTGTGTAACAGCCCTAGCTGTCCTGGAACTAGGTCTTGTAGACTGACTGACCTCGAACTCACAGAGATCCATCTGCCTCTGCCTCCCTGAGTGCTGGGATTGCAGGTGTATACCACCACCCGGCCAAATTCTAGTTGGTCTTAATAATAAAAACTCAGAGTCAGATATAGGGGTTAATGCTGAAGATAAGATAAACAGGACAGCCACTAGAGAGTTCTTTTACCAGTGTTCAGACGGAAGGGGCAATCCTGTCCTCAGACTGCTTCTCCAGACTTTCTCTCCACTAAACCTCAGCCTGCAACTGTCTCCACCAAACTTCGGACTGCACTGAGCCCCTGTCTCCTTTCTACCTATACTCCTCCCTCTACCCAGCCATATCACTCCTGTCTCCACCTCTCTAGTGCTGGGATTAGACACGTGATCCCAAAGGCTGGGATCACCTTTGTGTGAGCTCTGTTTCTCTTTTAGACAGATTCAATCTTGTGTAACCCAGGGTACTCTTTAACTAACAGAGCTTCCTCTGCCTCGGTCTCCCAAGTTCTGGGATTAAAGGCTTGCCCTACCGCTGCCCAGCTAAGATTTCTTATTTGTTTATTTTTTTTTTTTTTGGTTTTTTCGAGACAGGGTTTCTCTGTGTTATTTGTTTATTTTTGACACAGGTGTCTCTATTACATAGTTCTTGGTGTCCTGGAACTCAATATGTAGATCAGGCTGTCTTCAAATTCACAAGAGACCTTGCCTCTGCCTCCTAAGTGCTGGGATCAAAGGCTTGTGCTAGCACACCCCGCCCTCCAAGATATTTAACCTAGGCTTAAGCAATAGCATTAGGAGATAGAAGCACTCAGAAAAATGTTAGGCTCACCTGAGAGCAAGGCCTTGAGCTTCTCCACCAGTCATATAGAAAGTAATACCAAGGGTGGGTAAACAGCTCCTCAGAGGAGGGTTGCTTTTGTTGTTTTCCTTTGTTTCCTCCTCTGTAGTATGACCGGAGGTGAATACGGTCCCATGACGAATGACTCTTAAGCTTCAGAGCTCCTAGACTCCAAGGACCTATTCTAACTGCAGTGAGGTTTTCCAGTAAGGTGCTCAGATACTCATATGTTTTTATAAAATTTGCACAATAGTAATTTTACTGTAATTGTTCAAGGAAGCTTTCCCCACTTGGGTTTCCCTTTTGTTATCATTCCCTTTGTGTCTGGTAGCATCTGGAATCCTGCAGAAAGAAACCCACCTGGGAACATATGTATGCAATAGACTTTGGTATGGATTTAAGGTATTGCTGGCATTCTGCATGCAGGAATGGCTGGGACCCATGGTTGTCAATAAGTATCCCCAATGAGAAAATATTTAAAGGTAAATCAGGGCACTAAGGAATTGAGTTTACCTGAAATCTCACATCTATGCCAGGGATTTCATACACTTTATCAAAATTTGATAATGTTTCTCAAAATGTGTAATGACATTTTAAAAAGAGTTGTGAAATTGAAAGATATGTATTATAAATATATACATAATATATATTATAATATTGTGTAACACACAAAATATATTTTTTGAATTTTGAGCCAAACATGGTAACACCTTTCTGTAGTCCCAGCATTTCAGAGGCTGAGGCAGAAGGATCACAAATTTAATGCTGTGGTGGCACACGCCTTTAATCCCAGCACTCAGATAGCACAGGCAGGTGGATCTCTGAGTTTAAGGCCAACCTGGTCTACAAAGTGAGTTCTAGGACAGCCAGGGCTTCATCGCATGTGTAAGGCTCTGGATCTGATCACCAGCATCACTAATGATGATGATAGCCAGGTCCTGCACTTGGGAGGCAGAGGCAGATGGATCTCTGAGTTTGAGGCCAGCCCAGTCTACAGAACAAGTTCCAGCTCTGGGCTACACAGAGAAAGCTTTTCTCAAAAACAAAACAAATACAGCAAAACAAAACAAAACCCAAAATAATAATAATAATAACAACAACACTTTCAAAGTGACCTGACTTTCAGGTCAACCCAGTTTCAACCGCAGTTTTCCCTTCTCAATTAAGGACAACTTTAGTTTTCCAGTTGCTTATGTGTGTGTGTGTGGGGGGGGGTCCCTGCATATGCTACAGCCAACAGGAAAATGAACAGAGAGGCAAGAAAGGAAATCAGGTTTGGCACTACTTGACCAGTGCTGATTCCAACTTCTAGAGTCTGACACTGGGCAGTTTATTTTAGACATATTGAAGTACAATATCATTTGCGGGGGGAAAAAGTTTCCTGGTAACAGTTATCTCAGTCCTGGGTATACAATAAAGCTTAAGGTGTGACTGCATCAAAACTCTTTGCCAAAGTACATGTGACCTCTACCATGAGGATAGATTCTATAACTCAAGAGCCCAGGATCTGGTGTGGTCTCTCATCAAGATAGTATAGAGGTTACCATATAAAGTTCACGTGACAGCGTCCCTAAGGATAGGTTCTATTGACTGAGAAACAAAGCTAAAGATAAAGGTCTAGGGAGAGAGAGTCCAGGATAAACATTCTGGGGGACTCAAGCCTGGCATTACAGGTAGCAAAGGCCACCAGGTTATTAACCACAACCAGTCCCAGCCTTCAGGGTGGAAAACAGGTGTACTTATCATTCCTGGTTTACCCAGTGCTTATCTGTGAGCATAAGGACAGCATGTCCTCTACTGTTGCTCACGTCAGAACCTCCACAGCCACCCTTTCTTCCCTCTCATATCCAATGTATTCTTTGTGGTTTTTTTTTTGGGGGGGGGACAAGGTTTCTCTGTGTAACTCTGGCTATCCTGGAACTAACTCTAGCCTCGAACTCACAGAGATCCATCTGCCTCTGCTTCCCAAAGGCAGGATTAAAGGCGTGCAGCACCACTGCCTGGCACATGTGCAAATCTTGCTGGCTCTGCTTCCAGAAACATTCCTGTAAGCCACCTTGTCCCCACCACTCGTGTCTAGGCTCCCACCGTGTCAGCTGTACTGTAGCAGCTACCTCAGTCTCTTGCTTCTGTTTCAACCTGTATTTGTACAATTGCCTTTGAATCAGGACTAGGTCCGTTGCTTGGCAGTACCTTAACACAACTTAGAAAAGCAACTTTGGTGAGCAGATGAAAGCCCTTCACAGACTATGCAATCTTTCATCACGGGGAGTTTGATTTTGCAAGGCTCCTTTGTAAACGGAAGAACACGACTTCAAAGGAGAAGGAACAGAGCAGCCTCCGGCTCCTGGAACAGGGGATTGAGCAGCTGCAATGCTGCTTTTTTTTTCTCTTGTTCTTTTGCCTGGGGTTTGAGGCAGGAAATTCTCTGGCTGGGTCATTAGTCTATCCCAGCCTATCTAGGCTTTGCAGATGAATGTGTTTGAAGCTCCTTTCTCCATGGCCATGAGGTTTGCTTGTTGCTCCCCTTCTATCCTGTTTGTTTCACTGCTCTGAGAGGTATCTCAGAAGCCCTACCTACCCCACTTGCATTTTACCAGTGAGAGCTAGAAGCATCATTGTGGATCCTCCTGTATAGGCTTTATTGGGCAAAGTCTAAACTGAGGCACACTCTATAATAAAAAGGCCAATGAAGGGGCAGGCTGTCTCCTTATTGCATCTTAAATTCTATCTTTTCCTTTCACCATGCACTTTGAAGAATATATTGTTCTTGGCCACAAATACACAATATGATTACTTGTCTGGGTGTTGTTTTGTTTTGCTTTGTTCTATTATTTTCTTTCTAGATTTAGTCATCTTATTTTGTGTATATAAAAGTTTTGCCTATGTATATGTATGTGCACCACATGCAGTGCCCTTGGTGGCCAGAAGAGGGTGTCAGATCCCTTGGAACTGGAAGAGGAGCAGGTAGGTGCTATTACCTTCTAAACCATCTCTCCAGCCCAGAGGTTTGCTTTAAAAAAAAAAAAATCCAGGTAGTGGTGGTGCAAACCTTTAATCCCAGCACTCAGGAGGCAAAGGCAAACAGATCTCTTGAGATTGGGGCCAGCCTCGTCTACAGAGTGAGTTCCAGGCTGATTGATTAGGGCTGTTACACAGAGAAACCTTGTCTCCAAAAAAAAAAGAAAGAAAGAAAGAAAGAAAGAAAGAAAGAAAGAAAGAGAGAAAAAGAAAAGAAAAGAATAAAAAATGCAATATAATTGAAGCACAAGATAACAACTTCAAAGCAGCAAGTATAAATACGTTCAAGGACCTTAAAGAGGATAAGAATAAATCCCTTAATAAAGACACTGAAAGGGCTGGAGAGATGGCTCAGTGCTTAAGAGCATTGCTTGCTCTTCGTAAAGGTCATGAGTTCAATTCCCAGCAACCATATGATGGCTCACAACCATCTGTAATGAGGTCTGGTGCCCTCTTCTGGCCAGCAGACGTACAAACAGAATATTGTATGCATAATAAATAAATATTTTAAAAAGACACTGAAAGTACAAACTATTGAATGAAATACTGAAAACGGCTGAGAGATGAAAGTAGAAACAGAATCACTAAAGAAACCACAAACTGCAATAAAACTAGAAATGAAAATTTTAGGATGTCCAACAGAAACCTCAGAATCAGTGCCTCATTCAGTCAGCATCAGAGAGGCTCCTTCCTGCAGATGGAAACTAACACAAAGATCCACACCTGGAAAATGTGCAGGAAGTGAGAGACTGTGGAGCACTCACAGCAAAAGCCACTGTCTTCATCAGACTCCGCCCCCAGGGCTCAGGGATCTAGTCAAAAGAAGAGGCATAAAGAATGTAGGAGACAGAGAAATCCTGTCTAGAAAAACCAAACGTGTATGTCTTACTTTCTAGCCCTGGCTGGTCTGCAGTTCGCAATATAGCCCAGGTTACCCTCAAACTCACAAAGATCTACCTTCTCCTGCCTCTTGAATGCTGGGCTTAAAGGTTTATGACATAGTATCCTGCCCCAACATTCCACTTTTGAGTAAAAAAAGCAAAATTTTGATTTCTTGCTAGTTTATCTTAAGAATAAACTTTCTGGATGGTGGCGCACACCTTTAATCCCAGCACTTGGGGATAGGGCAGGAGGATCTCTGAATTCAAGACCAACCTAGTCTACAGAGAAAATTCAAGGACAGTCAGAGCTACACAGAGAAACTCTGACGGGGGAGGAGGGATTCCTAAGAATGCGACAGGAAATGTCAATTGCCTTTCAGCCTCCATCAGAAAGCAACAAGACTATGTAGGGAAGGGAAAGAGAGCAGGAACTGGGGTGTAACTCCGCAGACAGGGTGCTTGCCTACCATGCACAAAGCTCTGGGTTTGATACCCAGAAACACCCAAACGTGAGGGTGCTGGGTGCTTGTGGTCCTAGTACTTTTCAAGAAGTGAAGTTCAAGGTCATCCTAGGCTGCATAGTAAGCCTGAAATAACAATGTACAACAGACGCAGTGGGGAAACCAGGTGATGAGTTGACATACCTTCCCATTTTTAGGAGAATGCCGTTAAAAAGTTGCAAAGTCTCATTTTAAATTTTTATTATTATTTGTGGTGTGAGAGCAGGGATGAAGGAGGGAGGGAAAGGGAGAAAGAAGATAGACAGATTGCCGGTGTGTCCATGTCATGGAGCAAGTGTGGAGGCTGAGGGAGAACTTCCACCACAAGATCTGGGATCACAGCCAGGTGGTCGGGCTATTGCAACAGAAGTTTCCAGCCGCTGAGCCAATGCTTCTCACCCTTCCTGGCGCTGCGACCCTTAATACAGCTCCTCATGTTGTGGAACCCCAATCATACAATTCTTTTCGTTGCTACTTCCTGTCATTTTGCTGTTGTTATCAATCATAATGTAAAAAACAGATATGGTCTTAGGCTGCTTCTGTGGAAGGGCTGTTTTTGACTCGCAGGTTGAGAAAGACTCTTCATCTTGCTGGCTTAGCTGCCAAATCTTTAAAAATATTTTTGCTAGGTTTATTTATTTCTATGCGCATTGGTGTTCTGCAAGTATGTCTGTGTGAGGATGCCAAATCCCCTGGAACTGGAATTACAGACAGCTGTGAGCTGCCATATGGGTGGTGGGAATTATATCCAGGTCCTCTGGAAGAGCAGACAGTGCTCGGACCCGCTGAGCCATCTCTTTGGCACCACCAGCTGTCAAATTTTAAATGCTGATAATCAGTTCAAATTTCTCTAACACACTGTGAAGGCCAACAGGTGGAGGCAAAGAAAGATGGAAAGGAAAGGCAACGTGTTGGATCTGGCCTGAGCTGGAATTCATACGCTTCCTAGAAAGACTCCAGGTCCAAAGACTGGCTCCAAAGATTGGCTCCAAGAAGTTGCACCCAAACTACAAACAAGGGGTACAACAAAACTAGAATCCAAGTCCTTGAGAGTCCCACAAGGCAACAATACAGGTATTTATTTACCTAGTAGATAAATTTCTTTCGATTGTTTTCTATTTTATGTACGAATTGACCAAATGTAAATGACGTGTGTGTGTGTGTGTGTGTGTGTGTGTGTGTGTGTGTGTGCTTACAGCCCTCTTGTGTCAGGTTCAGGCATGTGTCAGGTGGGACTTTCAAGGCTAAATAATAGTTCTGCACTAATCTGTCTACTGAAGGGTTACTCTTGTATAATTACATTAAATTAAAATTGTGTTAAGGGCTGGAGAGATGGCTCAGAGGTTAAGAGAACCCACAACTCTTCCAGAGGTCCTGAGTTTAAGACCCAGCAACCACATGGTGGCTCACAACCATCTATAATGAGACCTGATGGCTTCTTCTGGCTGCAGAAATATAGGCAGACAGAACACTGTATATATAATAAATAAATCTTTTTTAAAAAATCTTTTCTAAAGCAATGATTCCCCTCGGGGGCAAGTGAACCCTGAGGGAGCGAAATCTATTATGTTAGAAGATATTACCGCCTGCTTAGAGGTGATATTTCCAAATCATTGTGCGTTTTGTGGAAAACCGCGTTTTGTACGTCTGTTCATTGATTCAAAACACACCTACACCAGACTAGTTGGTTTCTTCATTTTCCTTTCCGAGTCGCTGGGGAGCATTTTACCGTGATTGGCTAAAGTATTTGCCAGTCGTCTTTCCGGACCTACGACAGGAAGAACTGGAAGAAGACGGTGGGGGGCAAGTGCCCAGAACTCAGCTTTTTTACTGGCTCCAGTACGAACACACGCTTAGTGCATAGTAATTCCAATTTGTGATTGGCTTATCTGACCGCCAGTCAGACTACCGTAAACCAGTGTTCTCCTTATACTCTGCCTTCCTTGCCTGATTGGCTGGGTTGTACATGTTCTGCAGTATCTGATTGGTCCGACACTTTACGCTGCCCGCCTGCCCGCACTCTGTTGCCGTGGTTGCAGGCCCCGCCCTCCCGCTCGCTGACAGCGAGGCTTCTCCTGGAGGGAAGCGGGTCCGTTGGTCGGTCCGGAACGAGGCTGGCGCTGCCAGGCCCGCGCCTAGCCGTTGCCATGGCAGCCACCGGCGGGGGCGCGGATGACGAGTCCCGATCCGGCCGCTCGAGCTCCGACGGCGAATGCGCTGTGGCGCCGGAGCCGCTGGCGGAAACCGGAGGCCTGTTCTCCTTCGCGGACCTAGGCGCTGCGCTGGGCGGCGGTGCAGGCCTCCCGGGCCGGGCTGCCGGCAGGGCCCAGTCCCCGCTGCGCTACCTCCAGGTCCTGTGGCAGCAGGACACCGAGCCCCGCGATGAACTGCGTTGCAAGATCCCCGCCGGACGGCTGAGGCGTGCTGCCAGGCCCCACCGCCGGCTCGGGCCCACGGGCAAGGAGGTGCACGGTGAGCTCGGCCAGGGATCCTGGGATCGCTCGTGAGTGATCGCAGTAGTTAGAGCTAACGAGGACCATGTCTTCGGTCACTTGGACATCACTAAAAAAAAAAATCTTTCCACTCTCGAGGGTGGTTGTTAGTAGACAATAACGTGGGACGATTGAGAATATTTTTATTATTAAAGAAGAAAGCCAAGAGCCTGTGGCTATGCCATACCTACTTGTGTGAATGCACAGATCTGAACCAGACTGCTCCACACGTGGCCCTTACACACCTACAGACACTTGTAGCCCCAGTTTTCTATATGTAGAATGGGTACACTACTAGCTTTACTGGGGTATTAAGAGTTAGGTTCGCACACCTTTAATTCCAGCACTCGGGAGGCAGAGGCAGGC
>NC_022017.1:14894905-14917715 GCF_000317375.1 Microtus ochrogaster
CTACACAGAGAAACCCTGACTCAATAAAGTTTAAAAGAGAATTTTAAAGTGCTGTAACAAAAAAAGTGCATATAGATGCACGCAGTTATTATATCTAGTTTGCATTTTTTTTACCATTCTCAGACAACAGAGGCTGTTAGTTTTGTTCTAAAGTAGAGTCAGAATCAGTGCAAGGAGGGGAAAGAAGTTTCTGCTTGGGAATTGCCATGTTTGGTAAGTCATTTAGGAATGACCGCTGTGAAGAAGAATAATAAAAGCTTGGGTGTGATTATCTTACAAAGGACTAAGCAAACCCTCTCATTCTTCCTTTTTTTTTAAATATTTATTTACTATGTATACAATATTCAATCTGTGTGTGTTTGCAGACCGGAAGCAAACCTCGTTTCAGATGGTTGTGAGCCACCATGTGGTTGCCGGGAATTGAACTCATGACCTTTGGAAGAGCAGGCAATGCTCTTAACCACTGAGCCATCTCTCCAGCCCCCCATTCTTCCTATTTTAAAGATATTACCTCAATTTTCTTTGTAACAACTTAAGAGCTGGCCAAACAGCTCAGCCTTGTTTTATAGATGATGGGCTGGGGCCCAGGGTAAGTAATTTCTTGCTCAAGGTCGCCAGCTACCACAAGTGGCAGAAATTAGATCTGGCTCCAGAAGTCAGTTTGCTACAGAAATTGGTCTCTCCTCCAACTGTGGCCCAGTTCCAGTTTCTCCTTGTTCCCAGACTGGTGGTTTCTGTCCCGACACCTTTGCCTTTCTGTACTGCTATGACTGAAGGGTAGACTATCAGGGAAAGCTCAGAAGCCATGTGACTTCTGTTTTGTTATGGTCATTTTTTTAAACTGTCTTTTCTGTTTTTATAGCTCTGAAGAGGCTGAGGGACTCTGCCAATGCCAATGATGTAGAAACAGGTGAGTGTGCACAGTGGGACCTGTGGGCTTATGGAGAAGGGAAAAGCCAGATCACCCTCCTTCCCTTGGGGCATGCTCACCTTGTTCACTCCCTGACTCTGAAGTCACTGCAAAACAGAAGTAGGGTGTAGGACTCCCTCACTGTCTCACATGCCCCTCTGTTACCAGTGTCTCCTGGTGTCACAGTGCCCTGTATGCTTCCTTATGCTAGGGACCATGCCAGTGTTTTGTGTTTTCCTTTAAATCTTTGGGGTTCAGCATAGCCCTCAGCAAAGAGCAAGTGCCCACTTTTGGTAGAAGTGACCTCCAGGTTTTTCTCCTACCCACCAGTTCCTTAATAACCACTCTGAGGCTTAATATTAGTTACAAACTGTTTGTCCTTTTATCTCAGGCTTATTATTAACTAGCTCTTACAACTTAAATTAACCCTTTTCTATTATTCTACATTTTACCACGAGGCTCATGGCTTGTTACTTCACATCTTTCTTCTCCAGTGGTTGCTGGCACCTCCCTGATTCTGCCTTCCTTGTCCCTGTATCTTTGCTTGGATTTTCCACCTGACTCTGTTCTGCCTGGCTACTGGCCAAATCAGCTTCTTTATTAACCAGTGGTAATAAAACATATTCACAGCATACCGAAGGGCATCCCGCATCAGTGAACACTCTCTTGACTGCTGGGTAATCATCTGGCACCCCTGGCTCTCCAGTGACTGGTCCTCAGACCTGTTACTGAAAGGGCATCTCACAAGCATGGGTGGGGTCCCTGCAGGACACTGTAGCTGACTTTCTGTTGCTGTTTCTGAGCATTCCCTAACTGAGGTAGAGCATCAGAGGTACAAGGGCAGCTTCTAGGACAAATGCTACTGCTACTACCACTGCTGCTACTAATTTAATCTGCTAACAGTACCTCCAGTGTCAAGGGAAGTGGCGTGTTGGGTTACTGTGGTTGCTGTATTGTCAGACTTTGTCATGGTGACAAACTTGCACCTAAGGAAGGAGATTACTTTTGCTCCTGAATTCAGATCTTTTTGTAAAAAATTTTTTTAAATATTTATTTATTATATATACAATATTCTGTCTGCATGTATGCCTACAGGCCAGAAGAGGGCACCAGACCTCATTATAGATGGTTGTGAGCCACCATGTGGTTGCTGGGAATTGAACTCAGGACCTTTGGAAGAGCAGGTAATGCTCTTAACCGCTTGAGCCATCTCTCCAGCCCCCCTGATGCCCTCTTTTGGTCCCTGCATGCACACACATAGGCACATGCACTTGTACATACCATGATCAGAAACCATACATACACAAAAACACAAAAAGATAAATAAATTAAAAAGCAAAACAAAGCAAGTTTCCATTGGTTGTTGCTGGAGGGCATGGCAGAAGAGGTCAGTGTCCCTGTGGCAGGAAGCAGGGAGCATGCATGAGCTTTCAGGCTCCCTCCTCTTTCCTGCCCTTCTGGGCCCGCAACCTATGGGATGGTGCTGCCCCACTCAGGGTGGCCTTCCCAAATCTTCTCTGAGAATGCCCTCATAGGTTCACACTGATGGTGATCTAGGCACTTCTCTGATCAAGTCAGGATTCACCGTCAGAAAGGCCTCCACAAACAACCTACGTTCAGTGCTCAGCATCACGAGTGGCATGGACAGTTCTGCAGGTCACACCTCCAGGCCAGATTTCCTGGCCAGGCCAAAACTCCACATGTCTGCATTTCTGGAGGGTCATGGGAAGAATCAGTTTCTCTTTGCTTTGCAACTTCTAAGTTGCCAGGCCTCTCTTAGGCCTCTTTGTCATCCACAAACCCCTAGCAGTGAGCTGAGCCCTCATCTTGCCTTCTCTAGCTTATTAAGGAAAGGGTCCCCTGGTTTAAAGGACTCATTTAGTTCCACTGGGCCTGGATGACCCAGCAATATCTCCATAGTTTAGAGTCTTTAGCCTTGTGCAGATCTGCAGAAATTGCTTTTGCCTTGGAAGTACCATCCACAAAATTTGAGGGCCATTATTCTGCCTCCCTCCAGGGTACAGCATTCTGATTTGGTGGTGGGCTGTTGTGGCAACAGGTAAGATGTGGACAGTGAGGGGCCATGGTTACAGGAGCCCCCTTACAGCAGTCATGGGATAGGCACAGTTATCTCAGGGACCTGTTTCCAGATGGTTCCCTTGCTTTTGGCTCAGCAGTAGTCAGCAGGCCCAGAACCTGGAAGGTTTGTCCACTTCTTGCCTTGGTCTGTTTTCCATGAAATTTAATGTTTGAGGATATTTGAGCATCAACTTAGAAAGTTTTGCAATGAAAGATAATAGACATTATTTTTTCATATTTATTGTTTTGGGAAGCATGTGTGTGCTTGTAGATGTCATTGTACAACTTATGTGTGTAGGAGGAAGGCCCACTTGTTTGTCCTGCTGCTCAGTTCCCAGCCACCCTGCTAGCTTAGCCCCGAAATAACCACACAGAAACTGTATTCATTAAATCACTGCTTGGCCTATTAGCTCTAACTTCTTATTGGCTACTAACTCTTACATATTAATTTAACCCATTTCTATTAATCTGTATATTACCACCACGTGGGCAAAGATTCAGCATGTCTGACTCTGGCAGCTTCATGGCGGCTCTCTGACTCCGCCCTTCTTCCTCTCAGCATTCAGTCCAGTCCTCTCCACCTACCTAAGTTCTGCCCTATCAGGCCAAGGCAGTTTCTTTATTCATTAACCAATACAAGCAACACACAGACAGAAGGACCTCCCATACCATATGTGTACTTGCTCCCTCCTTCCACCACGTGGGTTTCAGTGATTGAACTCAGATCATCAGGTTAGACCCTTCCTGCCCACCTGGTCACTTTTTAAAAACCATCTTTCCTTAGAGTCTAGCTCGTAAGAAACCCCTCTCAGGGTCCAATCAAAGACACCACAGTAAGCAAAGGGGACTAAAGTCTGGGGGTTAAAAAATCTACTCACAACAGGATTTGTCTATCCATGTTTCTTTATTCTTCTCTTTTTCTCTTCTTAATTAATTCTCCTGTCACAAACGTTCCCTTATAACCAGCTGTTCCCCAGCCCTAGTAGGTTCCAGGACTGGAATGCTTTTTCCCTGTAAAGGAGTTTTCACACACATGTGCATGCTCACATACACACATGCGCGTACACAGAGCTGTGGCTGTCAGTTCAAAGTTGGGTGTGGCTAGCACACGTCCTTAATGGAGAAAGTTAAGAAAGGAATTACATCATTAGGGAATTCTAGATGGAATGCTATATTTTAGGTGGTAAATAAAAGATCAGTTTAGTTTACTTTAAATTTCAGCTACTTTAATAAAGGTTTATTAAAATTTTATTTTATAAAATTATGAATAGGGCACAGAGTGTGTTTTAAATCAGTGTGCAGCTTATCTCCCGGCATGCGTACAGGATACTGATAACCAGGCAACATATGTAAACAGTCTGGGGGTTGGCAGGGAAGCTAATGGCTCCTGATCTGATTAGCACATTCACCATGTCTAGGTCTGGAGTTTACATTTATTGCTCTAGGTGGTAGAAACAAAGAGGAGACCCAGGCCTCTAAATTATCAGTTCCAGGGTATGCTGTTATCAGCTGTTCTGATCAGGGGGAGTTGTGGGTCTTTCTTTAGGTTGCTGTTAATTATCTCTTCTGCTGTCCTTGAGAGTAAAACACAAGCAGTAAATTTCCTGAACTAAAATCATCAGTAAACTGAGGTGAAGGTGAGCGTAAGGAGTTAGGAATCTTTTGAGTGAGGTAAAACCAGAGCATGCAGATTCTGCTACCTATCTAAGCAGCTATGAATCAGCAGCTTGGGCAAGCAGTAATTCTGTGTCCTTGGATAGCTGTGAACATCGTAAATGGGATGCTCTTGCCTGGACCCTGAACACTGACCAATGCCTGCTGATAAAGATAACTGCAGGAAGGCAGCTCTCTGCATTTACCTAGGAGAGAGGAACAAAGGCCTGGCAGTGGGAAACTGCTTTCTCATGTACCTAGGGGAATGTGATTAGTAAGCCCCAAAGGCACAGGAGACAGTTCGGAACTGTGGGAATTAGTTCCTAAATACGTACCAGAAGGGGAGTTAGCTACATTAAAAAGCTACAGCAAAAAGACACCCCCTTTATTCCCAAAGCAACAACACTGAAATTTCCTTGAATTTTGGCTTAACTTTTACCAGGGCCCCTGGCTCTGATAAGTCACTGGTGAAAAGATGGCTGAGCAATACTGTATAATGTTGTGGCTTGTGGCAGAGAATAGGATTGGGGCTGATATATTTTAGTTTGGCCTTGAACTTGTGATTCTCCTGTTTCTAGAGTGCTGTGGTTACAAGAGTACATGACACCCAGCCGGGCAGCCAGTCAGCAACAGTAATGGGGCAGCACTTATGGGGCACCATGCCTCATACAAAGCTATAAACCCGATATATAGTTGAGGAGGAAGACGATAAAGCGACACCAGTTCAAAACCAGACGGAGCTGAGTGCTGCACACCTTTTATCCCAGCACTGGGGAGGTAGAGGCAGGTGGATCTTGGTCAGTTTGAGGCCAGCCTGGGCTACAGAGTGAGCTCCAGGACAGCCAGGGCTACATACAGTGAAACCCTGTCTCAAAAAACCAAAGGACAAACCAAAGCAAACCAAACAAAATAAATACAGGCAGGAATGCAAAATGCAGCAGTGATGTGCTGAGCTGGAGCAGAGACGCCAGTTTGCAGCCCACTTTGCCTCTTTTCACCTGGGTCACTGTGGCCTATGAACCTCACATCTCACGGGGCCAAAGTGTCCTGGTCTGTGAAGTGGATGTGACACCTTGCATGGCTGTTGTCAGGCTGCTGCCTGGCCAGAATTCCAAGTACACTGTACAGTGAGCTCTGTTCTAGAGTGAACAGTCCCCTGCTGTTAAAGAACAGGATGGGCAGGATGTGGGAGAAATGTGGGAGAGGAGAGGCTGACTCAGCTGGGGCGAGTTACATGGACAGGAAGCAGTTTGGACTTTGACTGGAAGGACTCAGATCCTTGAGGGGGCTTCTGGGAAAAAGACTAAAACGTCACTGACGCTGAAAGGACTGGCAGCAATTTTCCCCACTTCTTGGTCATTAGTGTATAATGTCTCCCTCTTTTCAGGGCCCCGCTCTGTCAGAAAAGGAATAACACATCCATTATTTCCGTCACAGCAGCTCTGCAGGCGGCAGCACAGAGATGATGCCCATTTTCTGTGACTGCTGTGCACATCCAGGCCTCCATGCCTGTTCCCATCCCAGCTCCTGCCACCGCCTCATGCCGTTGCTGTGCACTCCTTTTTTGCTTAGTTTAGCTTGGGATTTTATGCGTTCCTGGGGCTTATGCTCTCTCCCTTTCAAAGTGCGACCTCTTGAGAACCAAGTACCAGCCGGTAGCTTGCTCAGCTGTGTCCAGATGGAATAAAAATGTACCTAAGCGTGGAGACAGGGATGGGGCCACTCCCTGTGCCAGAATTACTGTGCCCTGCAGTTCCTACCATAAAGATCAAGAGCCTCTTCTGATGTTCTGTCCAGTCCCTAGACAACACAGGTTAAAACGGATCCATGGCCATTAAGATAACAATTCTCCTTGGGGCCAGTAGTCCCTGAGGGGCCAGCATCTAGGAGGGACCAACTTTGCTGTGAATTATGAATGGCTCATCTGGAGGGACCCTTGGGCATCATCGTCCATCCCTAGGGACTGTAGCATAGCTAACACTACTGCTTTCTCCCCTTTCTCCCCCATCTTGGTGGTCAGTGCAGCAGCTGCTGGAAGATGGCACGGACCCCTGCGCAGCTGACGACAAAGGCCGCACAGCCCTCCATTTTGCCTCCTGCAATGGCAATGACCAGATTGGTGAGTCCTGGGGAAGCAATAGGAATTGGTCAAGGCCAGGGACATCCTTCTAAATGAAATGGGGGAGGAATTGCTGTCTGCATTCTGAGGGTCGGGCTGGGGTGTGGGATAAGGAAGACTTGTGACAGGAGCCCTCAAGTGCTAGGATTACAGCCACCATGCCTGGCTTGGTGAGCAGTCATTCACTTAATAAGCAGAGGTCCTTGTTAATGAATCCAGTGTGTGTGTGTGGGTGGGGGGGGTTGGGGCAGAGTCTCAGGTAGTCCAGTCTGGCCTCACAGCTGCTGTGCTGCTGAGAACGCCCACAAACTGATCTTCTTGCTTCCGTCTCCTGAATGCTAGGATTACAGGTGTCCACACTGTTACACCTGGGCCAGGTTTTTTGTTTGTTTTTTCTTTTGTGGTCCTGGGGATAAAACCCAGGGGCTTCACTCATGTTGGCAAGTGCTCCACCACTAAGCTATATCCCCAGCCCTCTTCTTGCTTTTTATTTTGTTGTTCAGGCTGACCTTGAGCTCATGCTACAAACCAGGTAGGCCTAGAACTTGAGACCTTCCAGCCTCAGACCCCTGGATAGCTAGACTCCAGCCCTAAGCCACCAGGCCCAGCTATAGTGCACTGGTTGCCAGTAGGTTTTTTTCTGTGTGTGTGTCTCTTTACAAAATTTTTGCCTTCCCCACAGAGATGGTCACCTATTTCATTCTAGAGATGGGACACTGTTACAGTTCCCATTTCGTCTATGGCCAGTCCCTCTGGAATTAGATTTTGTTCTTTTGTGAGACTCAGCCTGGCTCTCCAATACAATGTCCTTAACCTAAATGATTCCATCTGGGAGGTTGGCAAGCCTTGGCAACATGAGGTAGCCCAGGACGGCTGAAGAGGGGCATCTGCTCATGGGGCACAGTGCAGCCTGATGCCGTATGGGGAATAGGAAATACTTTCAGGAGCCTTCCCCAGTATGTTCCTCAGTCAGATAGGACCAAGAGGCCAAGAGACTGACTCTCCTACAGACCTTGGGGTCTACACATAAACCCTGTGGAACACATAAATGATGGAGTGCATGTAACAGCGCTGGGGAGCCATGTCCAGGTCCTGCACTCCACACTCCGGGAAGCCTCTGCTGGCTTCAGGTGAGGTTTAGTTGGTGGGAACCTCTAACAGTCTATCTTGGATTTTTCCATCTTCAGTGCAACTTCTCCTGGACCATGGGGCTGACCCCAACCAACAGGATGGTCTGGGCAACACACCATTGCACCTGGGTAAGTCCTCGAAAGCCACAAGGTAGGCTTCCTAGGGCTCTGCAGGCTCCAGGAGTGTCTCCTAGCATCCTGACAGAGCTTGAACCCCAAGGATGCATTCCCCACAGACTGTGTCCCACAGACCATCCGTTCACAGTAGGCTGCGCACTTGGCAGAGCTGTTGGTGTGCCCTGGACTGGCTGCAGCCACCTCTGCTAGGAAGTGGGTTGTGAGCCCTTTGGCTGTCCCAGCCTTGCTGTAGACTCACACCGTCGATTATAGTGAGCCCTATCTCCAGGCCTCAGTTTCCCCAGCTTTACAGGGAGAAAATTGGACTTGATCTGAGTCCCGTCCAATAGGGCACACTGACCTGATGACACTGTCTCGGGAGGTACTGTGGCACAGGCACATGCAGGGACACAAATCTCTTCCCTGCTCTCCCCAGTTGTGATTCTTAAGTCTCTCTTTTTTCTGCAGCGGCTTGCACCAACCATGTGCCTGTCATCACCACGCTGCTCCGAGGAGGTATGTGGCTCCTTCCTCCACCTCTTCCTGCCTTCTCTCGTTCTCATGCCCAGCATGCTTCCTTCTCCTTGTTCCCACAGGGGCCCGTGTGGACGCCCTGGACAGAGCTGGCCGCACGCCCCTACACCTGGCCAAGTCAAAGCTGAACATCCTACAGGAGGGCCATTCCCAGTGCCTGGAGGCTGTCCGGCTGGAGGTGAAGCAGGTGAGCGATTCCTCCCTCGATGGGTACCACACTTAGCAGACCATTCTCCTCTGGCTTAGGTTTCCTGATTACATTGTTCCCCAACATCTCTGCTCCATTATGCTAGTTGGTGTAAAGTTGGGCCTGTGCCTGCCTTCTAGCCAGCAGCTCAGCTCCCATCTCCTTTCTCTCCTTTCAGATCATCCACATGCTACGGGAGTACCTGGAGCGCCTGGGACGCCATGAGCAGCGGGAACGGCTGGATGACCTCTGTACCCGCCTCCAGATGACAAGTACCAAAGAGCAGGTGAGCTACAGCCACAGGACCTGGGTGTTGCCACCACTATGGACCTCAGCTTCTGTCCAGTTCCATGAAGCCATGGCGGCTGGTGTGCTCATGTCCCAGACTACCTGATGCTCAGGATGAACCATAGTCAGAGGGAAGGGTTGATGACACCTAGGCCTTCGCTGGTCAAGGACTGTGCTGAGCCCAACACAGAAGTCTCTAGCCCCCATCCTTGTCATTGGCACACCAGGACGGGGGAAGCATCTGTGTGCCCTGAAGAGAGGCAGTGCCTTCGTTATGTGGTGACCCCGGGTCAGTCTGGGTTTCTCTCTGCAGGTGGATGAAGTGACAGACCTCTTGGCCAGCTTCACCTCCCTCAGCCTGCAGATGCAGGGCATGGAGAAGAGGTAGCAAGGACGGCTCCTCCTTGCTTTGCACCACCCTCCTGCCCTCCACTCTCGGTACAGGGAAAGCCCAGGGGACTCCGGAGTTCTACCTAGCCCTTGCCCTTAGATGCGGAGGGCAGAGCTGCTCCCAGACAGTCGGCATCATCTCTATGGGCCAGGACCACAGCCCCAGCTCCTGCTGCACATTGCCAGCTCTGTAGCCAGCCTCCAGGCCTACATGTGCTGTCCTAGCAGACATCACTCCTCCTGTGGCCTCCCTATGTTCTCAGCAAGCCCCAGGGCCCCATTTCTTCCCAGCCATGGACTTATTATCATCTGGTTTAGGGTAGGTACTCTGAGGCCACCCTGGCTGCTATGGGTATCTAAGATGGCCCTGCCCCCGACACCAGCACTTAAGTTTAGCCCTGCACCTGATTTTCAAGGACACACTGCAGTGCATGGGTGTCTCTGAGCAGAAGAGGGGCATTGCTGATGCCTAGGCCTTCATAAGACTAGGAAGGACCCTTTTTAGCCCAAAGAAAGATCTCCAACTCCTTGTCTCCCAGTCACTGAAACACTAGGAATGGGATCTGTTTTGCAGCCAAGTTGTGAGAGGGAGATAGTGGTTCATGTGCCCAGGTCCTCATCCCAGGAGCCTCGAGGCCTCAGATGGTGTGACAAGAGCCTGCACAGATATAACTAGAGGTCTTAGAGGATCCTGGATCATCTAGGTGAGCAGGGTAGCACCCCAGGGAGCCCTGTGGGAGGGAGGCAGGAGGTGATTGCTGCCGTGTGGATGTGAGAAGTAGAGGAAGAAGCTGGAGAAGGACGCGAACGATTGCCCTCTGACCCCCCAGCAGGGACTGGCTCTGCTGGCACTGGACTTGAGCTCAGTGGGACACGTGTTGGTGTCTAGCCTCCAGAACTGTGAGAATAAATCTGCTGTTTCAGCTGTTTGTTTTTAGTGGTGGCTTCTTGTAGTGACAACAGGAACTGACAGAGGAGCAGGGACTCGGACTCACTGCAGAGGTCTCTTAGGTCTGCTGAACAGTGCCCTACCCTATCCTGAAGGAGACAGCTCTGGTGTGGGCGTGGGGGAGAATCCTCATATAGGAGCCCCCTCCGGACAGGGATTTGGCCACTGACTTCTAGTCCATGTCTGGCTACTGGCAGAAGAGAGCCCATCTTCAGATGCCAGCTTGGTACTGAACAGAAACTCAACCACTCCTCAGACCCTGAAGGAAGAACTGGGTGGGGGTTCAACCCCCAGCCCCCTGTGGGGAAGGAAACCCATAGTTCCCTACTTTGGCAGGATTAGGAGGACAAAGTGTTTTAGCAGCCCCAAGATGAGAGGGGCAGTGCTGTCCCTGCTGAGTGACAAGAGGAACAAGGGACTCTGTATGGAACAGACTTTCTCCTCTGCCTGGATGACCAGCTCTCTAAGTGACTTTCACTTGGGGCCCATGGGCACAATTGATCTTGCTCTCTTGGGGCTTCACTGGGGCTGGGTCATTACCTGGGGCATGGGGCAAGCTGGAAACCAAGACAGCAGAGAGGCAGGGTGGAAAGAAACCGCCCCTCTCAGGTCTTGGGCCTCCTCACCCTTCACCACCTGGAAAGAGCTAAGGCATGGTGACCAGCTCTCTGGCTGCTAGGGAAGGTACAGAAACCTCCGAACGGAGTAAGGTTTATGTGGGGTATATACTGGCATCCTGAAGAAAATCGACATTCAGTGAAATTGGAACTCCAGCACTGGCATCCTGGAAGCAGAAGCTTGAAAAGCCACCAGAGTCCTCTGGGGCTGCCTGGGCTTACCAAGGACACCTTGCCCCAGGCTGTTGGTTTGAATTTGAACAGTTGAATGTTCTGGAACTTCAAAATTGCCCTGAATTGACCAGGAATCTCTAAGACAGCAGGACACAGTAGGACTAATTGATTCCTGAAACCTGGGCCTCCAAGAACAAGGAAGGCATCCTGCACCCCTATTACTGCAGGCTGGGTCCCAAGAGCACCCTTGGCCCTAGCAGAGTGTCTGTTGCTAGCTCCTCTCTGGCCATGCAGACAGTGAAGGGAGGGCTTGATGCAGGAAGGTGGCTGCTGGGTCAATCGTCAAACACTGACCAAGTGGCCAGGCAATCTGCCTCATCCCATTTCCAGCCAGAATATTTCCTATAACCCCGAGTCAGTCTGAAGAGCCAGCCAGAGAGCCCAGACACCGGAGTGAGTCAGGAAACACAAGTGGGCCCTGGGCGATGGACTGGGCAGCGGCAGGAAAGAACGCAGCTGGAGTAGTCCTCCGGGGTTGGCTCTGGAGCCAGCTGACTGGACGCCACTAATGAAGAGGGTGCAGTGGGGTGGGGGGTGAATAGCGGAGGGGTGGGGGAAGGGGGATCTTGGTTTTACCTCATCCCGACTGCTTCCTTCCTAACTTCCTTCCTAACGATCCTTACTGAGCGCTTATTCACACCACGCATGTTCACACGTTCCAGTGGGCCTGCTCTTGCTGCTGCCCACACCTGACCAAACAGGTTGGCCAGAGACCCCCACCCAGGCAGCCAGATCCACCTCAAACTCATGTTATTTCTACCATGCCTGAAACCAGAGCCCCCTCACAATTCATTTCCTCACACAGGGTGACGACAGTATGTGCTGAATGCCTCTGTGTGTCAGCAGGTGTTGGGTCTGTGACAGAGTGTTACTTTGTGTGCGTGTATATTTATGTGTGTGTGTGTATATATGTATATATATTCCCCTATTCTATGATGTGGGAAACGGAGGCTTAGACAGAAGTTGCTTTGTTTGAAATCAGTAAAGTGTCAGACTCCCATCTAGCATTCCCCATGCCCACCTTTTTTTTTTGTTGTTTTGTTTTTTCGAGACAGGGTTTCCCTGTGCAGCTCTGGCTGTTCTGGAACTCACTCTGTAGACCAGGCTGGCCTCAAACTCACAGAGATCCACCTGCCTCTGCCTCCTGAGTGCTAGGATTAAAGGTGTGTGCCATCATTGTCCAGCTATGAATGCCTGTTTCTGTGAGCAGTCAGCATTCTCAGAAGCAGCAGATCAAACTCTTTCCTTGCCAAGCTCACAGTACAGTGTGCTCGGTGGATGAGACACACACCTGGTACTACAATGATGGTCAGAGGTGATGGGGCTGGTCCAGAGCCTAGGCAGTCCTGGCTAATCTGTGAGGAGGGGACCCCAAAGGGTGAGAGGTCGGCTAGAGAGGGGCCCCAGGAGGTACCCTTGGAGGGAGGCCAAACGGCTCAGTTCTACCCACAGCAGCTGGAATTCAAACCCATTCCCCTGGGTTGCACTGCTTCCTGGGCCAGTGCCTGCTTCTGCCCCATACCATCCAGAGCCACAGATGCGGAGGGAGCCCCATTCTACCCACAGGAACTCCAGCCACCCTGTCCTGGAACCATTCTTCCAATCTCAGCCTTTCCCCTACAGGAGCCACTTAGCTTGTTGCCAGGCAGGTGTCCCTGCAATCAGCCTAAGCCTCTTAAAGCAGCCTCTTAAGCTCAGTCTGTCCTCCTGGCTCACATCATCTTGCAGCGAGCAGTCCACAAATGAGCCCGCCATCAGGAAGCGATGTTCATTAATAGAAAAGCCGGCGGTTAATTGGTGTTTATTTCCCCTGGTCCGCACCTCGAAATTGATAGATGATGCAGTCTCTGCCAGCCCAAAGCAGGAGGAGGGGCTGGAGGAGGGAGCTTTCCCTTTGCCAGGGTCAGGCAGCCCTGTCACTGGAGTGGCACAGAGGCCCTCTCCTGTGCGCATTCTAGTTCATCCCACCCCCAATCGGCTCTGTCTTACCACTTCGCCAACTCCATGAAACCAAATCAGACAAACCTGAGCTCTGTGGTCTAGGGCAAGTACTCAACCTTTTTGGTCTCACCCTCTTCATCTTCCAACTAAAGCAGATGAGACGTAAGCTCCAGAGCCAAGCACAAGAACTAAATACAAAATGGCAGGTGTGCTGGCGCTCTACCTCCCTGAGAACCCTGCAGCCCCCACCACCTAGGTCCCTCAGTTTAATATGTCATCACCTCCCCTGAATCTGTCCCCTTGGTGTCCCCACTGCCACACCAGGGCTCCAGCTCGAAGCCTGGGTGTCTTCTGAGGTACCTCTTTCTTCTTTCTCAACCGTCACCAAGTCTGATAATTGTTCTTCCCACGTGGTCGACAGCAAGTCCCCCACTGTCTCTGTCCTGAATGTCTTCATCTCTCTGGATTTTCACCAGCCTGACCGGTATCCTCGCTCCTGTCTCTCTTTGGTCTTTCACCACACAAAAGCCAGTGTTGGCGGCAACAGAAAGCTCCTGAAACCTCATCAAATCGCTCTGGTTTCAGAACCAGAGCAGAGGCTCCTCATTGCCCTCAGGAGGATCCAGTCCTCAGTTCAGATGAAACCTAGAGCCTTCTTCACAAGGTCCCCACCGCCCTTGCCTCCCTTCCTGAGGGCACCCTGTGCCATCAGAGGCCCCTGCCATCAGGAGCCCCCGCAAATGGTCTTTCAGGACTCCCTTTTTGAGCCATAGTGAACCCGCATTTAATGACTGACCTTGGGCACAGCATCTCCAGGAAGCCTTTTCTGCCAGTCCACACTCTGATGGGCCCTTCTCTGGGCTCCCCAGCCCCAGCTCTCGTTCCTGCTGCATCTGGCAGGTGCTCAAGTGTGAGTACACACTGTTCCTTATGCACGTTTTGTACCATCTGACCATAGTGGCACACATCTCTCATCCCAGCACTCAGGAGACAGAAGCTGGCGGGCGGGTCTCTGTGAGTTCAAGGCCAGCCTGGTCTAAATGGTGAGACCACGTCTCAAAAAAAAAAAAAAAAGAAAGAAAAGAAATTTAAAAAACTTCACCAACCAGAAGGCAAGGGCTACAAAATCTAAACCTTGCTCCAGCTAGGAAGGCCTTCCCACTGAGGCTACCCCAACCTTGGCCTGAGTGTTGCTGGGACCTTGGGTCAGATGACCTCTCCTGGGCTCTGAGGGCAGCATCCTGGTTTCACTCAGCCTCCACTCCAGCCCCTACTGCCTGCCTTGGGCTCCACAGGACACACGTTTCTCTCCTAACCAAATTACCGCAACCACCTGCTCTCCCGAGTACTTCATTAGTCCCTGAAATAGACCCCCGAGGCCTGGAAGCCAAGACTAAACCTAGCAGCAGGCCATCCATCTTCCTGTCATGTCTGTGCAAAAACCGTTTTCCAGCTCTGGTCTAGGCCTTGAGGGCTTTTCTCACGGGGCTCCCAGCCAGTGCATGCAACCCTGGCACTTTCTGAGTACCGCCTCTGAGGGAGCCTTCCTTCTCCACCTCTCCTTTCCTGGAAACTGTTATTTGCCCAACCTGGCCTGCCTGAGAGATGCATATCCTGCCATCTCCACAGAGCTTACCCACCCCTCCCTCACGAGCTGTGCAAGCTTGCTTTCGGCTCCTCGTCCCTACCTCTTGTGGGCTGCCTTCCTCGAGAAAGGCACACCTTGACAAGTCACCTCAGGAGCCAGGCATGGTGATGCACGCCTGTAACCTTCGTACTTGGGAGACTGAGGCAGAGGTGCTGTGACCTTGGGGCCAGCCTGGGCTATACTATAAGTGTACCAGGTCAACCAGGCTGCACAGCAGGGTGACAGTTCAGGTTTGCAAGCCTTGAGGGCCTGAGTTGAATCTCCAGCTACTAAGCAAAAAAGCCACAGCTGGCCCACACACGCCTTTAATCCCAGCATTCGGGAGGCAGAGGCAGGCCAGATCTTTGTGAATTCCAGGCTGATCAGGGCTACATAGTGAGGCCCTACCTTAACAAAACAAAATCCATGTCTGCAGTCCTGGAGCCGAGGAAGCTGGGACAGGAGAACGCCAGGGATTTTCCTGGCCCAGTTGGGGAGCTTCAGATTCAGTGAGCGAAAACAAGGTAGAGATCACTTTTGAAAGATACCCGATTTGGACCTCTGGCTTACACACCATGCACACACAATGGGCATGTGCAAACACTTCCTAGAAGTTCTCTCTGGAATTCTTGTTTGCATTGCCCAGGTGGCAGGAACTTTCCTCTCTGGGTCATTTCAGGTCCACCTTTTCTCCCCTGGTACCGTGTCCTCCCGTATTACATACAAGTCTCCACTCACTGTCTGGCCACACAGTGTCAAGCTTCCTGGGCTTCCTTCCCTTAGATCGCCCATAGGCCCCTGGCTGGCTGCACTGAGCCAGAGTCCTGCTTCAAAAGCAGGAGGTCTCAGCAAGCCAGCGAGGGGTCTAGCTGTTCAGTGGTCCTCTACCAGTTGAGCAGAGTCTGGGTCATCTGCCTGGACCTACAGAGGACTACTGGGTGGCTAGACTCACTTCCTCTAAGCCAGCCTGGGGGTTGTCTGTCTCCATTCCTATTTTGCAGATGTGTACTGTCTATGACAGCCTTCTCAGCCACCCTTCTGTATCTACCCAAAGTTGCTAGGTTACCCTGAAAATGTCCCCTGGGTCCAGTGTGGGTCCCAGACCCACTTTAATTTTATATTTCAAATGCACTTAGTGAAATATGGTTTACATGTCAATTGTACCCACTTAATCTGCACAGGTCAGCGGTGCCGGCATGTCCTGTGGTTGCCCGGTAGGATGATGATCTACTTGTATTTTACTTTTGCATTTTGGGGCAGGATCTCTCCATGTAGCCCAAGCTGGCCTGGAACTTGCTACATAGACCAGACTAGCCTCAAAATCAGAGATCTGTTTACCTCTGTCTCCTAAATGATGGAATTAAAGCCAGAACATCCCACTTATTTTTGCTTTAACAAGGTATGTATCTGTATGAGTGTATGTGTAGGGAGAGTGTGTCCATGTTCAAACGTGCCAACACACGTGTGAAGTCAGGACAACTTGTAGGAGCGGATTCTCTCTTTTCCCCTTCTGTGGGGTCTGGGGACTCAAACACAGGTTGTCAGGCCTGACAGCACAGCAGGCCCCTTTATCTGATGAGTCATCTTTTTGCCCACTCCCACTTTTTTTTTTTTTTTTTTTTGTTTTTTTTGAGATTGACTCTCTTCCTTGCTTTGAACTTGCTACATAGGTAAGGCTGAACTTTTTCTTTTCTTTTGAGACATTTGTTACATCACCCTAGTTAGCCTGTAACTCACTATATGGACCAAGTCAGCCTCAAAATCACAAAGGGGAGGTGCCTGCCTCCCCTTGGCTAGGATTAAAGGCACACACCTCCACATCTGTCTCACTGATCATGAGCTTCTGATTCTCCTGCATCCATTTCCCAAGTGCTGAGATTACAGTCGTGTGTAGGCTACCGCCTTCTGGGGATTGAACTCAAAGCTTGGTTGAACCCAGAGCTTCCTGCTCATCAAGCAAGCGCCCCACCAGCTGAGCTGCAGACAGCCCTAGTGATCTAATTTTAGAACCTTTTCACCAAGCCCGGAAGAAACTCAGTACCTATGAGCATTCTCATTCCCTTCTCCCACCACCCCCAGACCTAAGCAAACAGCAAGCTGTGTTCTGTTCTTATAAATTTGCTGATTCTAGGAACCTTATGTAAACAGAGGTATACAATATACGTCTCATTGCCTACTTTCAAGGCCTGTCTTCTGTGGCTTATATTTCTATTTATATATGGAATGATATTTTAGCGTATGGGTTCTATATTCCATTCGGGTGTTTCCACACTTAAGTGAGAACACTATCTGCCACCCATGTTTGTCCCCTGTCATGTCATCTGCCTCCCTGTGTCCAATGAACCACTACCCCTTGCTTTCCTCTGAAGTGTCGGGTGAGGCACAGAAGTGGTGACAGCCACCATGGGTGCTATGCAGAGGCAACAACACATTCCCTGCCTTCAGGGCACTTCCTCACTGAGCCCAGATTCTTGGAAGAATCATGGGAGAAAACATGAGGCCTGGTGTTAGGTCCTGACTGGGTCTTGGAGCAGCCACTTCTCTGGCTGGTCTCAGCTTCCTCCTGCTACTCTGGCTTCTGTGTCAGCAGCAGGTGGCGGGCAGTAATGACCGCTAGGTAGCTGCCTCCTGATAGGGAGAGCCCTTTCCCAGGGTGCTCCTTGCAGCAGACAGGCGGTGTTAGGGCCTGAAGTTAATCAACATTATTGATGTGTGGAAAGGGAGGGCAGAAGCAGGCAGCGGGATTCTACAAGACTGATTTATTGGTTAATTAGGCTTTTCCACTGCCGCAGGCTTCCTCAGCTGTGTGTGGTGATGGGGAGGGGGAGGACAACCAGAGCCCTTAAGAGGCCAGCTGTGGCTCAAGCGAGGTTCAGTGTCTCTTCTGAGTCAGGAACACCAAGAAGCTAAGGGAATGACGCAAGGTGTCTGGGTTAGGGAACTCACCCCAGGACTGCCTGACTACCAGGAAGCCCACACCTCAGTAGCCAAGCAGAATTCTGAAAGTAAGTGCCTGTGAACTCTGAAGCTTCTAGAACACAGAATCAGATGTGTGGAGCAGAAGAGCTGCATGCTAGAAGTAAAACAAGAGCATGTAAAGTAAAAATCCAGGCTGGGAATATAGGTCAGAAGTACAGCACTTGCTTACCGTTTACAAAGGCTTCAAAAACAAAAGAAATAAAGCAATGGGCCGGGCGGTGGTGGCGCACGCCTTTAATCCCAGCACTCGGGAGGCAGAGGCAGGCGGATCTCTGTGAGTTCGAGACCAGCCTGGTCTACAAGAGCTAGTTCCAGGACAGCTCCAAAACCACAGAGAAACCCTGTCTCGAAAAACAAAAAAACAAAAAAAAAAAAAAAGAAATAAAGCAATGGTCAGCTGAGTGGTGATGGCACTCGCCTTGAACCCCAGCACTTGGGAGGCAGGGGCAGATGGATCTCTGTGAGTTCGAGACCAGCCTAGTCTACAGAGAGAGTGCCCGGGCAGGCTCCAAAACTACAGAGAAACACTGTCTCGAAAGACCAAATAAACAAAAGACAAATGGAAGCCTTAAGGAAGCAAAGAAAGGCCATTGAGTAACAAGTGTTAGGCAGCCACGGATTTGGATCTAGCCTCTCCCTGTGTGATCTCTCTGATCCTTGATTTCTACGTCTTTAAAATAAGATTAATCATATCTACCCTGCCTTACAAAGCTGTCTTGATGATTAAATATAGCATTCTGTGAGGTTACAGAGTAGCCAAGGAAAGAATTGTTAGTCCCTGCCTGAACAAGCCAGGAGTCTGGGGTGCCTGTCAGCCCAGCACTTGGGTAAGAGAAGAGAAGCGGGGGAAGAGTTGAAGTTCATCCTTGGCTACAGTAGGCAGTTCCGGGCCAGCCTAGACGACTTGAATCAGTCTCTGCCTCTCTCTCTCTCTCTCTCTCTCTCTCTCTCTCTCTCTCTCTCTCTCTCCAATGAAACAAAACAAAACACCTAGGTTATGGCTTGGGAGCAAAAAGGGGCAGTCAGAGGTAGTAGAAGAAAACAGGGCCTGGAAGGTGCAGGCTGGGTGAATGGGCTATTCTCCTGCCAGACTGGCTTTGGGACACTGTGTCTAACGGTTGGGTGGACCACATTTAACCGCCCAGGTGTCCTTTGGATTAGAGCTGCAACTCTGCCTCTGCTCTGCGGTGGAGCCAGGCCCTCTAGACACTCCTCGGCGACACTGTGCCACCCAGGGAAGAGGACAGACAGCCGGCAGAGTCCAGGCTGGCAGGGTTTATTGCGCTCCCCGGGCGGACAGAGCTAGTCCAGTCTCTCCAGCGCGCAGGGCATCCCTTCTGGGTTCCATACTCCAACCGCGAGGCCTGGCGTCGCCGGGGTAACCTGCGGGCCCCGAAGACGCTGGCTGGACACGACGGAGGGCGCGATGGGCGCGGTGGTGGCGGTGGCGGCGGCGGCCGCAGGGCCAGAGGCGGCGGAAGCGCGCGCGGAAGTGGCGCGAGGCGAGCGAGTAGACGAGCGGGTTGAGGCAGGAGTTGGCGTAGGCGAGGCAGTGGGAGGCCAGGCGGCAGGCGTAGGTGGCCGGGCTGAAGGCGAAGCGGCCGTACCAGAAGCAGAGGATGAGCGCGTGGTGCGGGCCCCAGCACAGCGCATAGAGCGCTGCCACCGCCAGCATGGCTCGCCCTGCGCGGCCCGTCGCCCGTCTGCGCGCCTCGGCCGCCGCCGCGCCCGCGGGACCCACGGCCGCCCACAGGAAGCACAGAGTGCGCCCGTAGGCCAGGCTCACCACGACCACCGGCAGCAGGTAGCCCGCGGCGAAGGTGGCCACGTCGAGCGCGCGCCGCCGAGCGTCCTCCCAGGCGGGCACGCAGAGCTCGAGCGCGCCGTAGCGCACCGTGCCGTAGTAGCTGAGGTAGGGCGCCGAGAAGAGCGCCGCCAGCAGCCACACCAGCCCCACTGCGGCGCGAGCGTTGCGGGGTGTGCGCAGCGCCCGGGAGCGCAGCGGGTGGCGCACGGCCAGGTACCTGCGGGCCAGAGGGCGCGCGGTCAGGGAGCCGGGAGCCTCCTGCGCGCGGCCGCCCCGCACCTGCCTTAATTTCCCCATCCCATTCTCCTTGCCTGGCACCTAGCAGCAGGGGCCCAAAGATTCACCCAAGGTCATTGGTTAGAGAGTTTTGGAGATAAGGAAGCAGCTGTCAGTGCCACGTAGGCGTTTGGAGTTTCTTGTTCGTTCTCTCTCTCTCTCTCTCTCTCTCTCTCTCTCTCTCTCTCTCTCCCTCCCCCCCCCCCCCCCTGTGTGTGTGTGTGTGTGTGTGTGTGTGTGTGTGTATGTTTTCAAGACAGGGTTTCTCTGTGTATCCCTGGTTGTCCTGGAACTCACTTTGTAGATCAGGCTGGCCTCGAACTCACAGAGATCCCTCTACCTCTGCCTCCAGATTGCTAAGATTAAAGGTGTGCACTAGCACAACTGACCCCAGGGGTTTCTTTTGTTGCTGTCTATTTTACCCTTATACCAGGCCTGTGCTGACACTTGGGGCACAGAAATGTCCTCTGGAAGTTCTCAGTAGAGGTGGAAAGGGCAGGTACCACCGAGGCTTCCCTTTATGCCCACCAACCTCTAATCCCTAGTCCCTCCTCCACTATAAGAATCTGCCCAGGTCCATCTCCAGCCTGCCCTGGTACAGCTCACCTGTCTACCGAGACAGCCGCCAGAGTGAAGCTGCTGGCGTACATGGTGAGGTAGATGAGCAGGTGCACGGTCTTGCACACAAAGGCCCCGAAGAGCCAGGCATCCAGCGTGTAGATGGCCGCCTGGAAGGGCACACAGCACAGGATGAAGCAGAGATCGGCCACCGCCAAGTTGAGGATGAAGAGGTCTGTGGTACTTCCAGGCTCCTGCCAGGCACTTGGGCCAGGCTGCAGCAGCACAGCCAACACAAGCCCATTGCCCACCATGCCCAAAAGGAAGATGAGGGCAAAGACCACAGGCACTGCCACAGCTCCCACGCTCCCTGGGCTGTCCAGCGAAATGTTCTGGATGTCAGCCATCTTCCTATCAGATGGGGAAGAGAAAATGGATCTTTAGACAGGAGACCAGGGCTCCAGGCACTTGACCCAGGGGCCTGGTTCCTCCAGCCGGGATGTGACCAAGTGTCTTGGGCTAGAAGTTCATGAGAGATGGGAGAGGGTAGAGCCAAGCTAAAAAGATCACTGTGTGAGCAAGAATCTGCCACAGTGACATTGGTGTGTGTGCGCACGCGCACGTGCTCACAGAAGCGCTACTCCTTGGTTTCCTAGGGAACACCTCTGTAACCCAGAGCCTGGAAGGCCATTTGGGTTACTCTGGACTTAGGCATGTAAAGACACGGGCAGAATAAGATGAAGATGTTGCAGCGGGGGGAGGGGCAGCACACACTCTGGACATTGGTATATTTTCCTTTTCGACCAGGTCTGAAGTTCAGGAGAGACCCTGTTGGGAGCAGTGAGACCCCAGATCCTGAATTTCTTGTAATCTCCTGATCTGAGTGCCTATGGCTGCTCTGAGCACGAGACCTTCAGGAGTTCCTCATGGCAGGAGAGTGGTTTCTGGTGGTTTGGCTGGGGCATGGCTATCTCTATATAATCTGCCCCTGAACACAATAAAGGGGGCATTCTTGGGGAATTCAAGGATGACCCGTGTCGCTGTCTCTCTGTCTGTGTGAGTCTGTGTATTTTAACCTCCAGCCCCCTTGCCTGAAGCTCCGCGAACTGGGTGCCAGTGCACAGAGCACAGACACGGGGGCACGGTGCGCGGCAAGACCCTTGTTTCTAGGGGCATTTTGTGGCCACAGGCTGCACTGGTGACATCCCTGAGTCATTGGAGAGCCCATTCTCATGAAAACACCACCGTGGCAAACCTAGGATGACCGTTAAAGTCACCGTCTCTGCTTTGCCTAGGGAAACGGAGTCCTAGAGAGGTGATGTGAGTGGTTAATATCACACCCTAAGTGACAGACCTGGGGCTGCTGTGGTCCTTACGCTGGGGTGCTCATCTGAAAGACTAACAGGTGGTGCCCCGACCACTCACAAATGCCCCGTGCACGTGGCTATGTGCTCACCGCCTATTTTCATCCCCGCCCCACCCCACAGTCCACACCTGTGGATCTGCTTGCACTCCAAGACCACAGGAGCGGTGGGGTGAATTAGGAGCAGGGGGTCAGGAGGAAGGGAGGAGGGAAGAAAGGTGATGGCTGCCCTCCACCTCCCCTCCCCCCCCCGCAAAGCACCCAGCATGCAGCAGGCATCCAAGCCCAGGATGGGCAATACCCACCTCAGCTCTAAGCACTGGGCCCCTGCATGCTTCCTGGTGAACGGCAAGGCTGGGGGGGCTCAGCCGCTGTCCGTGGTGCCTCCCCGCAGGTACGCTTCTGCTTCCTACTTCTCTTCCTTCGTCTTCAAGGCCCTTCCTCTCCTCTCCTCTGCCCTCAACAGTCTGCTGAGTTGGATGTGGGCACTTGTTACTGACCAACCTCCTCTTCAGACTGGATTTCCCCAGGGTGGCATGCTCTTCTGCCTAGCTCTTCTCTGCCTGTCTGCGTTGTTGCTACCTCACACTCTCTCACGGGCAGTAACCCATTGATCTCGCACTATGAAACTGGCTTGGTGGTTAACCCCTCCATGTCCATGGCTCAGCCCATTCCTGGCCCCTCCCACCTCCTGTGGACCTGCCTGTGACTCCTCCCCCTATTGCCCAGCTTCCCTGGCTCCAGGTTGAACTCTGAGCTAAGCTTCGAAAGGATTTCTCGTTTTAGATGGAGTTTCCAAGGCTGGGAAACCAGAACCGCAGTGTCTTTGCTGTGGATTTCAGGTAAGAGTCTGTGTTTCGTGTTCTGTGGCTCCCCAGATCCCATTTCTTCCCCAGCTGGTTTCAGGGGCTTCATCCACTGTAAGTCTTGGTTTAGCCTGAAAAACCATGGGGAAGCTAGAGAAGGTTCTAGAAGTAGAATCTGACTTTGATACAGCTGAGATTTTTTTCTTTTTTTCTTTTTTTGGTTTTTCGAGACAGGGTTTCTCTGTG